>NC_073359.2:20017500-20345000 GCF_027580225.2 Misgurnus anguillicaudatus
TGCAAGTGCTGTCCGCCTGCCAACACTTGCCACCACAATGTGATGTGGGTTCAGATGGTGTGTTCATGATGTTTAAGCATGCTGTAATGTTGTTTCTTGCATCTTAGCATGCGGTTGGTAACATTTTCTTAGTGGTCCAAGCCAGAAAGGCCCAACCACAAATATCTGAACCTATAAGGGTGATTCTCACGAAAACTTGGTTTTAAAAATGTCAAGCATGAAAATGTAAAAATTGCTTAAATTTACTTTTTTTCCCACCAGACATTGAAAAACAAAGTCTGGAGTAAATGGGAACATTAATTTAAAAACTTTTACTTATCATGTAACACTTTTTGTAACATAATAAAAAAAATTAGTCCTAAAAAATCTCATTACCGCAACAGTCAGAAAACATCAACACTGACATATTTTCAAAATGACATGACAAACCTGAAAGAACATAATTTGGAGATTCTGCACATGCATTTAAAGTCAAAGTATTATGCTTCTATTAATTAAATTAACATTTAATAAGCATCTGTTGTGGTAATGATAATCAAAATGTCGTGTAAGCATTCTGACAAGACAATATTTCAAATTAACTGTAAAAAAATGATCTTACCTGGTAGCCATCTTGAAGTAACTGGTCCATGTGCTTGGTCACTCAAAATCAAACTTTATTAAAATTCTGTGTGTGCTTAAACTGTTCTCAAAAAGTGTTGCGGAGGATGAGAACATCAGGCATGGACACATCATTTTCCTAATTTTTCTTCATTATTATTATACATGAATATTCAGTAAATATTTTTTCTGTCATCTAAAGTAGTCTAGCAAAACATCCATTTATTTTTTTTCTTAATATTTTTGTGTTAATTTGATTAAATTACAACATAACGCATGTTCAAACACAGCCGGACACATTGCGGTAATGAGAATTTCAGCAGAAAATGAGATCAAATTTACAATTATAAATTCTTATGTTGAAATAACACATTGTGCAAGGCAGAACACAGTATTGTGTTAATTCTGATGCTTTTTAATGTTACTATATTACACATTTTAAAGCTAAAATCATTAGTGCCGTGGTGTTTCAATGGTTTCGTGAGAATCACCCATAAAGTCATGTTTTGCTTATATGTGACTCTGTCTGCAAAAAAACATTTAAAGTAATAATTTACTGTTTTAAAAGAACATTGTGTAAAAATATAACTTTAATATTGACTGAGTAAGGTCATGCCAAAGATTGAAATCAATAAATGAAATCCAACTTTGAGACTGCAGCTTGGATTTCACAGACAGGCTCACACCAGGGACTTGACGTTTTAACTTCAATCTGATTCGATTTTATCAAATGCTACACAGAAAGTACATCCGTTTCCAGGTTGAGCCATAAAATAACTTGAACTTTCCCAGCCACAAGATACGCACATGCATTCATAAGGCCAAAGGGGAAAACTCAGTGTATTAAACATTAACAGAATTTGGGTAATGATTGTCGGTGCAACCTAAGCGCCTTTCATTCCTCAATGTTCCTCGATCGCAACCTGTATTGAAAAACTGAAAGTCATGTATGTGTAATCTCAGACATCGTAATGCACAATGCTTGCAATGGTAAACAGTGATTTTTTTTTAGTAGACATCAACTTTACAATTTCACACCCTTGAACTTGACACCGAACAAAACGATCTGTGATGTTGTTGCTTAACATGTCAGTCAGTTTTGTGTCTCATAGGGGCGGGGTTATCAAATATAAATTGTACTGCAGTAATACATCACCAAAAAAATAATTGATTGTGCCTACAATGAAAAGCAATGTAATGAAAAGATTTTGAGAGATGGTAACCAGTCAAACTATTGATAAGTAAACTATTAATACTTCTATTAGAGACGATCTCGGCAAGTGATCTCTGTTTAATTGCTTAAGGCCAAATTTGTATCAAAGTGCCATTTGTGAAGGGAGTCATATGGGCGGAGCTTACATTGGCTCAGGTGGGGGTTTGTAGATGTTTTTTTGTACTAGCTGCTAGCTACCTGCTGGGAGTTGCCATGTTTCTTACGGGCTGTGTTGTTTTTATGCTGATGTGGTAGCTGGATGCACTTTAAAATATTGTTTTTGTCCGAACATGGAAGTGAGATTTAAAGGCACAGTAAGTACTTGATGCATCAATACCAAGTTATGTTGATTGTGACGCTGTCTGTAAAATCCAACAATGAGAATATGAGTATCAAAGTTCGCTTGCATGATCTTACTCAGTCAATATTAAAGATATCACAGTTATATTTTCAATCAATGTTCTTGTTTTCAAAGACTGTTATTGTTGAATGTCCCTGACATGACTTGAATGAGTTTACTAAACAGCTTCCTGTGTGTCACCTGAGCCGTGTAATGATAGTTTTACACGGATATGACGGTAAATACTGACGTGCACCTGTTGCATGGGGGTATGATGCTTTACTTGCTGTTTTTGGGCTTGGATTCGGATTGCATGCTGTGGGGTTGGTTGGTTAGTTAGTTGATGAACAATGCACGCATTTGTATAGTGTTGCTCCAGGGTGTAATGTTGATGAAGCACCTGACTGAACATTTAACCTTTGGGTTAGCAGTCGTGACCCTTTATTGTTGAGTAAATGTTTTATTTTTTATCCCCAAACTGTCTGGCACTTTTATCTTTTGGTGCCATTTCAAATGCATCCACAAGTGTAACATTTGTCCTTGATCGCTGTAGCTTTTTAATGTGGTAACTCAGTAGCTTTGTTTGTGCATGTGAGGCTTTAGAGATAATGTATTTCGTGTAATGATAAACTACAGTGTATGTAGTATGTGTACAGCGTGTCAGTACAGGTGTAAAAACGCTGGACTGTTATTGGCAGAAGCATTACATGGAAAAACTTCCCCTAGTAGTAAAGGTTATTTGAGTTATTTGCATGAGCCAGTAAGTTGAATGCGGACAGCTTCCTTAGTTTTAAGGATTTTCATCTAATGCATTATATTTGAAGTATTATTGGCGTCCCACATTTGCAATTTTGAGATTCATTTATTTAAGAAAATTTTAATGTCACTAGTTTTACTGAGCAACACCAATAGCTACAATACCAAGGTGTCAATATATGTGATGGTTAAGGCCTTTTGATTGATTTAAAGGTGCATTGTGTAACTTTTATAAGGATTTCTTTTAGAAATGCAATATAATATACATAACTATATTATTAGTGGTGTGTAAAGACCTTGCACAATGAACTGTATTGTTTATATTACATTAGAATGAGCCGCTGTGGGTCCCCTTACATGGAAGTCGGCTTCATGTTTCTACAGTAGCCCTAAACGGACAAACAGTTCTCTGTGGAGCGTATTTTGCCACTATGTTGTCTCAGAAGATGACGTGTTTGTCCTGTGCAGGCTACCGTAGCTTCACTATGCGTTCGAAAGGAAGGGGTGAGCTGTGGACTGAGCCGTTGGTTGCAATTCACAATCTCACCACTAGATGCCACTACAAATCTACACAGGCTTTGATATTTTCAGCACTACATATTGTTTTGTTGTCATTTTTAACATTTAAGGTTCATTATTGTAACCTGATAATCATATTTCTGATCACTTATAAACAATTCTACACAAGATACACAATTTGAGGTCTTTATGTCTATGACACAATCGCTCTGGGGTGTGTGTTAGCGGTTGAAGTTCACTATTCAGGGTCATGGGTTTGTTTAGATCAGCAAGTTGAGCAACAGTAATGATGTCTGCTTCAGTAATAATAATAATAACAAAAGGCTGCATACCAAATGTGGCACCGGACCACAAAACCAGTCATAAGTCACATGGGTAATTTGAAGAGTTTGGTTCCAAAACGCAATAAATCCATTTAGACTTTTTTTTGTAAAAATGTGTTTTCTATACCAAGAAAGTGACAAGATGAAAACCACTATTTCTGTTACAAACTTTCACATAGCCTCTTTAGGTTATAAAAACATAAATTCAAATCCATAATTTCAAAGATTTATTATAAAAACTGATTATTTTTTCTGCAAAATGCAATAAATCCATTATTTCAAAATGCTATATATATATAAATGTGCATTCATCTTTGCCATGTTATATTCACTTAGTTGACTAGTGGTATACACTGATAAAAAATAAACATTAATGCCATTAATTAAAACACTTACTTTGTCATATTAAGAACACTGTCATTGCTGCTGTCATTCTTGGGACGTCGTTGCTGAACTTTTGACAGCGATCAGCTGTAAAAGGTTTTGGTCCTGCTGAATTTTTGTTGACTTTGAGTAAAATAATGGAAAGTTTTTCATAAGATGGGTGGTCAATGTGTTAGCAAGACAGAAGCTTAATGCTGTCGGGAAAACAAGCAACAGCTGGCATTTTTTCTTTGGCCGAGTGCCTTTCACGTAAATTATTTGATTTTGATGGCTTACGTTTCTTCCCCGCTACAGAAAACCACCACAGGTTTATCCTATCCAACAAAAATATTATTTTTTGTTTGTGTGTTGATCACAAAGTTAATGAGGAAAAGGATGCCGTGTGTATTTAAAGCGCCGCCATTATTGTTTACAATGCGTGGAATGGTGCGCCGTGATTGGTTAAGCAGATTTATTGCATTCTGCAGAAAAGGAGAACTGGCGTTTATTGCATTTTGGAATAAAGGGAGAAAAGATGAGAGAATTACACGGTGGATATCTGATTTTGCATAAAATTAAGAATTTACTTTTTAATACTGACCTGATACAATACTGATTTTGGTGGTAACTCTTTTTTAAATGCAGTTTATCACGTTTTGGAACCAAATTCTTCATTTTAAGCAATAGCCAAAAATACATAGTATGGGTCAAAATTATAGATTTTTCTTTTATGCCAAAAATCATTAAGATATTAAGTAAAGATTATGGTCCATGAAGATATTTTGTAAATTATCTAATGTAAATATATTAAAATATATATTATGTATTGCTAAGGACTTCCTTTGGATAACTTTAAAGGCGATTTTCTCAATATTTAGTTTTTGGACCTCAAGTAGTTGTATCTCAACCAAATATATTGTCCTATCCTACCAAACCATACATCAATGAAACACTTATTTATTCAGTGTGTATACACATCGCAAAATTGACCCTTATGACTGGGTTTTGTGGTCCAGCGTCACAAATGATAACAGATGCATGATGGTTGTTTCCAAGCTGCTCTGCTTACCAAGCAAGCACTTTTGCATTTAAAAGACATCTAATAGCCATCCAAACACAGACCCACAGACATCTAGGCCAAAACAAGGCTAAAATTGGGGTGTAAGTGAAAATTAAATAGATGTCTATTAATAAATAAATAAATGAAATATAATCACTGTTGACTTTGCATACATGATGTTATCTCGCAAGTTTTTTTGCCAAAAACAACATTCAACCAATTTTCAATTTATGAAGTGGGATACTCATATTGAAAATAAAACTGCATTAGTTATGCATAAACAGTAATGTTTGTTTATATATATTTTTTTTAAATATTAAAAAATTATAAATTAGGAGAATGAAGTTTATTAAGTGGGATACTCATATTGGGTCTATATATATTTATTTATTTAATATGTATTTATTTATTTTGTTTTTGAAAATAAAACTGCATTAGTTATGCATAAACAGAGTAATGTTTGTTTATATATTTCTTTAAATATTAAAAAATTATAAATTAGGAGAATCAAGTTTATTAAGTGGGATACTCATATTGGGTCTATATTTTTTAATTTATTATTTATTTATTTATTTTGTTTTTGAAAATAAAACTGCATTAGTTATGCATAAACAGAGTAATGTTTGTTTATATATTTCTTTAAATATTAAAAAATTATAAATTAGGAGAATCAAGTTTATTAAGTGGGATACTCATATTGGGTCTATATTTTTTAATTTATTATTTATTTATTTATTGTGTTTTTGAAAATAAAACTGCATTAGTTATGCATAAACAGAGTAATGATTGCTTATATATTTTTTTTAAATATTAAAAAATTATAAATTAGGAGAATGAAGTTTATTAAGTGGGATACTCATATTGGGTCTATATTTATTTATTATTTATTTATTTTATTTTATTTTTGAAAATAAAACCGCATTAGTTATGCATAAACAGAGTAATGTTTGCTTATATATTTTTTTAAATATTAAAAAATTATAAATTAGGAGAATCGAGTTTATTAAGTGGGATACTCATTTTGGGTCTATAGTTAATCTAGACGTGAATGATGGCTATTACTCGCTGGGAAGACTTTTCACTGAGGTTTCAACTTTGTACACAACACTTAAATCAAATTAAGCACACAAACTCTACCTGTTGGCTGACCTTTGTGTGCAGACGGCAGCTTATAAAAACATGGGACTCATTCCAGGAATTCCCGGACCAATAGATACCACACTCACTCACTATGTCATGATGACTCCAGGTCTTTGTTGGGAAAACTGTTTAACACAGTCTTGGTTTTAAACAGTGAATCTATTTTATATAAATATACAGTGTTCAGTTTCGAAATCAAATGACATGCCGATGATTTTGTCCATGTCTACTGAGAGTTGTCTGTTCTGTTGTGGGGCTGTTTATCAGTTTTGGTGAGCCGTTGTCCAGGAAGTATCAGGTATCGCTGTTGTCACACGCCGGCTCCGCCTCCATGTACCTGTATGACAGGAATTTGGTGGGCGGGGGCTTGACTCATTCCTGTTCGTGTTTAGCAAATCGACAAACAACAGCCGACTGCATGTACAAAAGACGTGAGGCCTAGAAATACTCTCACTTTTAAAATATAGTAGTTTTCATATTGTAGTTAATAAGGTAAAGTTTCGGCTAGTGGTGTGATCTTGATGTTTCGCAATTGTATGTAAACACTTTTTTCTTTTCCTTTCAGAAAACAGACATGGAGGAAATGACGATATGGGAGCAGCACACCGTCACATTAACAAAAGTAAGTTGTGAATCAAGGGTCTAATTTGTCCTAGCCACACCCTTATCTACTTCGGTACAGGTGTGTTGGTACACCAGGTGTAGGGTTTCCAGAGGGATTGAAAGTTGGTGAGCAATTGTAAACCATGTTTGTCGTAAGCATTTTCTTTGCACCTGTCAGTAGGACACACCCTGAGTTTTTGACTGTCAGGTTTAGGGTCATGTGGTGCATTCAAGAATGTTTGCTCTCACTTTTTTATTTATATTAGGTTAGTCTTTTATATTAGGTTAGCCTTGTTTGTTTGTTTCTTTATGTAAATTTTTCCCCTTCATTCTCAGGATTCCAAAGTTGGCTTTGGTTTTGCCGTCTCAGGTGGGCTAGACAAACCCAATCCAGCAAATGGTGACACAGCAATCGTGGTTTCCGATGTGCTTCCCAGTGGACCGGCGATGGGACGGCTTCAGTGAGTATCCGCGCCACTTCCTACCAACCCCAGTCTGACCTGTCATGTTTACATTCAAGACCAACGGGTTTGGTAGATTGCATTTTTGTGATAGAGACTCAACTTCTAACATCATTTATTGTTCACAGAACACGAGATCAGATAGTTATGGTGAATGGAGTTTCGATGGAGAAAGTCAGTTCGCTCTACACTATCCAGAATTTGAGGAGCTGTGGCAAAGTGGCAAACATCGTAAGCATTACATCCCATTTGTGACCCTAGACCACAAAACCAGTCGTAAGGGTCAATTTTTGGAAATTGAGATTTATGGATCATCCGAAAGCTAAATAAAAAATTGTTAGGATGGGACAATATTTGGCTGAGATGCAATGATTTGAAAACCTGAAATCTGAGGAGAATCTTACGTCGGTGGCCGGCGTGTATTTTTAATTGTTTTCAATGGAAGCGCTGCGCTATTTCTTTCGTCCTATTTTTTTAAAGTGCATCCACGCGCTGGGTTAGAAAGATGCAGGGGTTTTTAAAATTTCCCCAGTGACCTTTAATTTGGCCCATCATGCCACGTGAGATAAAGAAGAAGGATTTTGTCATTGACGCAATTGTTCATATTTCTAATTAAACATTTTCTAAAATGTAAAAAATTTTTTATTTGTACATTTTAAAAATGTAAATGTAAATTGAATGCAAGGAATTAAAGTGAATAAATTTTTTTAATGTACATGCGTACTTGAATACGGAGCCCCTAAGGGACATGGAGAAAAAATGTAATCAAGTTTAGTTTTTTACTATTGCGTTTAGTTTTGCGTGCGCACAGGACACTATCGCGCGCATGTGAAAATATCGCGCGGGCACGTGAAACTATTGTGTGCGCACTTGAAAGCAAAAGTTTTGTGCGCACCCGGTAGTTTCACGTGCGCACGCAAAACGAAACTTTAAAAAAAATTCTGCACTTGAAGGTTTCGCGTGAGCACATGAAAGTTTCACGTGAGCACATGAAACTAAAATTTATATTTTTTTACTCCAATGTCACCTTAGGTGCTCGATACTTGAAGGTGTATAGCAAGCGTCACAAAACTCATCAAACTTGTGTAGTATAGGCTAATAATCGAGGCAGTGGCACACAGACAAAAGAAAATTTAAAAATGATTGGCAAAATGATTTATTTTTTTACAACAATTACCTTTAAAAATAAAACTGCACTAGCTATGCATAATGTTTGGTTATTTATTTTTTTAAATATTAGAAAATTAAAACTATTATTTTAATATAACACAGCAACATTTACTTTCGGTCGTTTTTTTTTTTTTTTTGCTCTTGGTAGGAAAAGTTTAGGCCCCCCTGATATTAATATTGAAAAAAAAATTTGTTCGCAATTAAAGTTTTGATATATCTACGGTAGAAAATGTACAAAATATCTTCATGGAACATGATCTTTACTTAATATTCTATTGATTTCGGTATAAAATAAAAATCGATAATTTTGACCAATGCAATATATTTTTCGTTTTTTTTTTTTTTTTTTTACAAATATACCCGTGTGACTTACGACTGGATTTGATAAAAGTTTAAATGCAAATTGTTCATTAAATAACTTACATAAATTTGATATGCAATCACTCTTAAAAGAATTAGAAATTAAAGACTGATATGGGAAAAAATATAATTCTAGGTTAATTTTAGCCCAAGTGTTCTGTTCATCCATATTTAACCCAAATGTGGTTTGAAAAACCCAACATTTTTTATAATGAAGACATAAGAACTTTTTTAATGTATTTGTCAGGTTTAAATAAAACATTTTACCTTAATTTTTTGTTTGTTTGTTCGCAGACTGTGAAGAGACCCCGCACGATTCAGATTCCCGTGAGCACCAGACCGTCTCGCTCTGCCTCACAATCCAACCTACTAGATGACGACAGACCCCAACGAAAGGATCAACGAGGCACAGAAAACAGTCGCAACCGACGAACGCGAAGCGTGACACCTGACCGCAATGGTCACGACCTCCCCATCATGTCCGGTTTCAAGAGGCTGCCCAATCAGGACGTCCAAGATAGACCCATAAGAGCGACCCTGGTCAAGAAAAAACCCACCGATGGTTAGAACCATCACTATTTTTATAGCTCAGTAGGCACATGTATGACCCTGTCTGCGAAATCCAGACTAAAGTCTCATAATCTAATAGTGAGATGATGTTTCTCTTTGCAGAGTATGGTATGAAATTGGGAAGCCAGATTTTCATCAAGCACATGACACCCACCGGTTTGGCTTCTAAAGAGGGCACCCTTCAAGAAGGAGATCTTGTCCTGAAAGTATGTAAAAATCATCAGCAGTACTTAGCAGTAAAGTTTTTTTTTTTGCACAGACACCTCATGTAAATCTTTTACTGCCTTTTTTTAGATTAACGGTATGACGACTGAGAATCTATCCTTGCTGGAGACCAAACATCTAGTGGAGAAGTCCCGAGGTAAGCTGACCATGCTGGTGTTAAGGGATGATCGAAAATTCCTGGTCAGCATTCCTGAAGTGGAAGACAGCCCACAGCATAGCGCAGACGAGAGGCGGGAAGATAGCAGTTCGGAGTTGGAAGGTAAGGGGAATTTTTACAGTACACCCGATGGAGTGCTCATAATATAGGATTATATTTCACTTTTTAACGTGATCTCAATTTTCAGACATTTCAGACCTCGATACAGAAACTCCAGCAAACCGAGCATCTCGCCCAAAGGATCGACGTTCTCGCAAGTAAGTAAACTTTCTTTGTGAGCTGTTTGCTTTATTAAAATGATTGTCGTAATCGAATGCAACTTACTCGTCTACAGAAACCGGGCCGATCCTGCTCTGGTCCCCAAGCCGCGTGATTCTCCTCCTTTGCGCTCCACGCTCACGCGACCCCCAGCCCAATTGGCGGCCCCTCGCCGAGGTGAGTCTTCCTCCTTAATTCATAAAGTACAAGAGAAATTAACGTCTGGTTTTATAATATAAAACAGAGATATTTCCTTCTCATGACTCTTACTGTGTTTTGATTTTACAGTTCTTTCCGAGTCTGAATCGGACCGAAGCAACTCGCCTCCACCATCAAGATACGACACTCTTGATAACAGAGACAGATATAAGTAAGTGCGTTAATGTGAATACATTTCATTTTAGTTTTTGCTTTTGTATAAACATGCTGTTTAATGACGTGTGATTGACCGTTTCAGGGTTCTCTCAGGGATCTCCGCACTGCCAAACCCTCGAGCTTCCCCCGTCACCCAGACCTGGAACACCTCCACTGCCTCACGTCCTCGCAAAGGTCTGCCTCTACACACATAAACTGGGTACATTATCAGAAAAAAATGTCAAAATATGTACCCCAGCTGTAGCCCTTTTCAAAAAGTACAGCTTTGTACCTAATGGTACATGTTAGGACCTTTTTAAAGGGAACTTCCCCAGTTATAACTGGGAACCATATTTTAACAATTTTTTCTAACATTGTATGATGATTCAGATATATGTGATTTAATACTAATGGCTTAATGCTTGTTTTTATGTGTCACCAGCTGTTTCTGAGTCAGATTCAGATCGAAGCGCATCCCCGGTACCCAGACGCCAGAGTCCCAAGCCTGACAATCACTCCAAATACAAGTATGAGCACTAGATGCTGAAACCAAAGTGAAATTGTTACACACCACATTTACATTAACGCATTATATCCAAAGTGACTTGCAGTGCATTCAAGTGCATCACTAAGTATTTTCCTGGGATCGAACCCATAAGCTTTTTGCACTGCTAATGCAATTATCTACCAATTGAGCTCCCACACCATGCATTCAGCTTAGCCCTAAACTTTAAATGGACACTCCACTTGTTTTGAAAATATGCTTATTTTCCAGGTCCCCTAGAGTTAAACATTTGATTTTTACAGTTTTGGAATTCATTCAGCTGATCTCCGGGTCTGGCGGTACCACTTTTAGCGTAGCTTAGCATAATCCATTGAATCTGATTAGACCATTAGCATCGCGTAAAAAAAAAAAGTTTCGATATTTTTCCTATTTAAAATTTGACTCTTCTGTAGTTACATTGTGTCATAAGACTGACTGAAAATTTAAAGTTGCGATTTTTAGGCCGTTATGGCTAGGAACTATACTCTTATTCTGGCGTAATTATCAAGGACTTTGCTGTCGTACCATGGCTGCAGCAGGCGTAGTGATATTACGCAGCGCCTGAAGTAGTCCCCTTGGTAACTTTTAATAGCAGAGGACTATTCTCAGGCACTGCGTAATATCATTGCACCTCCTGCAGTCATGTTACGACAGCAAAGTCCTTGATTATTACGCCAGAATGAGAGTATAGTTTCTAGCCACATCTGCCTAGAAAATCACAACTTTAAATTTTCCATCGGTCTTAGTACACTATGTAACTACAGAAGAGTCAAGTTTTAAATATCGAAACTATTTGTTTATTTTTAGCGCGATGCTAATGGTCTAATCAGATTCAATGGATTATGCTAAGCTATGCTAAAAGTGGTAGCGCCAGACCCGGAAATCAGCTGAATGGATTCCAAAACTGTAAAAATCAAATGTTTAACTCTAGAGGAGCTGAAAAATCAGCATATTTTCAAATAAAGTGGAGTGTTTCTTGAAAGGCTTGAAGAATCCTAAAAATTCTCCCCTTCCTCTTATCTTTTCCCAGGGTGCTTCCTGATCTTCCTCCTCCTGCTTTTAAGTCTTCCGTGGCTAGCATGTCTCAGGAATTCCCCCGCCGCATGGCCTCGCCTTACAGGCCACCACCCAGAGGTGATTTTAATACTTTTCCCCCACAATGCACTTTGTCGTCTTTCTATGTGCTATTTTAAAAATCATATCTGTTCCATACAGATTCTGAGTCTGAATCAGATGATAGTACCGGACCTTCACATCAACAGGCAATTCCGGTCGGCCAGGAGTCCCGGAATAGATACAGGTACACGTGAGGGAGGCTTCAGTGCTGCTTTTAGTGCAACTCGCATCAAGAGCTTTTGGAATAGGGCTAAACATCTGCCTGCAAAAAAAACTGTTCTTTGCTGTTACTTTCTTTGTTACAAAGTTTACTTTTCAATTGTTTATTTGTATTCATATACGTTTATGTATTTTAATGTCATTGTGATGACCATCTGTGACCTTTTGAAATAAAAGATATCGAATCTACCGGAGCACTCTTCTCTAATGTGTTGATTTATCTTTTTGGAAAAAGTCAAAGCTGGCCAAGCTTTTTTTCTCCCAAAAATGAAAATTATGTCATCATTTATTCACTCTCATGTTGTTACAAACCAGTATGAATTTCTTTGTTCTGCTGAACACAAAAGAAGATATTTTTTTAAGTAATGTTTATATCCAAATCATTTTGGGAAACATTGACTTCCATAGTAGTATATTTTTCTACTATGGAAGTCAATAGTGCTACCGTTTACTGCTTCATTAAAAAAATAGTTTGCATCAAAACAAAGATATTTATACAGGTTTGTAACAACATTTTTGGGAGAACTACCCCTTTAATGTATGAAATCATGAATTTAATGTATTCCTCTGAAAATCTTAATATAAGTATATAATTAAACTGATGGCATAATACGAAAATCTGCATATATGATCCACTATACATCACATAACATAATATATGGTAATACTTATTATAATAAATACTATAATATTTATTATAAGTATAATTTAATTTGACTATCTTTTAGTTAAGGATTAATTGTCTATAAATAATCAATAATTAATTTGTATTTATTTGGGACCTAAATTTAACATCATGCCATCAGTTATGTAAAACACTACCCCATCATATAAGTCAGAAAGAGAGCTCTTATCAACTCTCTCATTGAATTTATATTAGTTTTCCGTACTACTTGCTGGCTTTGCGACTTCACTTTAATCTCTCTGTATTTCAGGGTGCTCCCTGAGGTCGCGCCAGTTCCCAAAGTGGAAACCCCAAAATGGGCGAAACCCTCAACACCTGTACAGAGAGGTAAGAAAGAAACTTAATTTACATTGCTATTAGCTAGTCCAGTGGTTTTCAAACTGGGGGCCGCGAGATGGTGCCGGGGGGGCACAGGTTTATGATATTTTATAAAATACATTCATTTATCATGAATTCTGTGTGATTAAACCTAAAAAATAATAAGCCAACTAACCAACAGCACTACTAGGTATAATTTTATATGTTTTGTTTAATTCAAATATTACATTTGTCATACATTTTCTTTCGGGGGGCCGCAAAAAAATGCACTGTACACAAGGGGGGGCCACACGCTGAAAAAGTTTGGGAACCACTGAGCTAGTCATTTAGGAGCGGCTTCCCGGACAGGGCTTAATCCTAATCCCAAATTTAAATGCATGTTTGAGCTGCCTTAATCTCTTAAAGGGGACATGTCATAAAAATTAGACTTTTTCCATGTTTTAGTGCTATAATTGGGTCCCCAGTGCTTCTATCATCCTAAACAATGTGTTAAAGATCAACCAAGTAACTTCAACCAGTTTTGGTAAACCATTTTCTGCAAGCATGTGAAAAAAGGTCATTGAAATTTGGCTCCCCTTGTGATGTCAGAAGGGGATAATACCTTCCCTTAATCTGCGCTATCCAACCACGGCACTGCAATTTAGTGCAGAGATCAGCTCATTTGCATTTAAAGGACACACCCAAAAACGGCACACCTACAAAGTGTCAATTTTAACATTAAAAATTATGGTCTATATGATATTTTGAGCTAGAACTTCACATACGCACTCTGGGGACACCAAAGATTTATTTTTCATCTTAAAAAAAAGTATTGTGAAATGTTCCCTTTAACCATAAGTGCCATTGTTTTATCTCAAGATGCACACCAGTATTGATTTTTTTGTAAAAACTACTTAAATGTCCTAATATAAATGAAGCCTAGGTCCGGGAAACTGACCTTTTTGATGTTTGAGTCCTTTTGGCCATCAAAGAAAAAATACAATGGTTTTACCGTGGTACCCGTCTGAATATCATGGTATTACTAAGGTACTTTTCGTAAGCATAAATTTAAGGACTTTTTTATTTGTACAATGAATTAGCTCCATCGGAGTCAGATGTGAGTGACGATCCTCCTCCGAGAGCACAGACAACAACCAGTAGAAACTCTAGAATTAAACAAGGGTAAGTGATACTTTTTTTTTTTTAAATAAATGTCACATTAATTTCGATCTTTGACATGACCTTACTCAGCCAATTTTAAAGATATTAAGCTTATATTTTTACCGAATGTTCTTTATATTATATAGGATGATTTTGTGCACAAAAAAAAACTAGCTGTGTTTTCACAGGCAGTGTCACAAAAATCTAAAACACAAGTTATATTAGTACAATTAAAGCAAATAATTGTTTTGTCTTAGGGCTGAAATTCCAGTTCCGATCATCAACGTCCGAAAAGAAGCACCGGTCAGAGCGGCACCTGTCAGACCTCCACCTGAAGGTATGAATACAGCAGTCTATACATGTCGATGGAGAATAGTGCCCAAACATTTGCCTAAAAGGTTGACACTAGTCGGCAGTATATGGGCACCTTTTTCCAACATATTGGCCGTTTGGAAAGGATGCATCCTCCGGAGGCTGCATACATCATCAAGCCTGGTTTATTACATGCACAAGTCATAAGCATATTACAATAATTAACAATTAACTAAGCATAATAGTCAACTTTAATTAGTAATAAAGACGTATGCAGCCTACAAATGCGACCTTCGAAGGATGCAGCCTTCCGTTTGAGAAACGACTGAATCTAGTGAAGTATGTCCCTTTATTTTTCTCTTTGGTCAAATTCTTCATTTGTTTTGTTATCCAGATTCTTCTGAATCAGAAAGAGCTCCCTCACCTCCCATGAGATCAGAGAGTCCTGGCCACAACAGCGATCAAAGGTACGAAAAACCTCACATGATCTGTATGTACAAATTCAGAGTCAGGACTCCCATTCACGGGTACGAATATTGCGCATTTCGCTGCGTACCAAAGTTCAAGTCTGTTGAACGTGGAGATATATGACCAGTAGAAAATCAAGTGTGACCTTTTTCTCTACCCGAAAAGCAAAAATGGGAAAATCAAAAGAACGAATTGCACCGCACCCATATTCGCAGTAGCGACGAAAAATAGTCAAAGTAGTGTGACCGCCCCTTTACCCTTAATCCAAACACATGCATTGTTCTTCGTACCCATTGATATTTACTTTCACGATTACATCATCAGCTGTCAAAATGTTGTGTGAATGTGACTACACCAATGTAAAGCGATTTAACAACAGTCTATTGGCTCTTTCTTTCAGTTTTCCTCGTGCGAATGGCACCCTCCGCTCGGATGTATTCGTACCCAACCACACCAATTTGAACTGTGAGTATCAAAGCCCATAATACACTCATTTGAGCCTTAAACCCAAGCTTATGACTGAAATGTGTTTTTTTTTCTCAGCCAAACCTGTAGAGGAGCCGCTTTATTCACTTCCGCCAGACGCGTTGCCTACACCAATCCAGGGGTGAGATTATTGATACTTGGCGTATTTAATTTATAAACGCATTGGAAAGTCGCTTTAAACATTTGCATTTCTCAATCCCAGGTATAGCTCGGACCAGAACCACATCAGTTTCGTAAAAGAAGGCAATGTTGGTTTAAGGTTGGTGGGGGGAAATGATGTCGGCATCTTTGTCGGAGGCGTCCAGCCCAACAGTCCAGCTCAGAAGCAGGGCATGACAGAAGGCGATCAGATACTGGAGGTAAGACCAAATGGTCAAGTTCACATCCAACATAAAACTTTTAAGGTGTGTGCTGTTCTCCAAAGCTCTTTTGTGTTATTTGTACTAGGTAAATGGAGTAGACTTTACACACTTCACGAGGGAGGAAGCAGCTATGTATCTCATGAACGTCCGTGCTGGAGAACGTATTGATATTCGGACACAGAATAAAATGGACAGTGAGTGCACCTCGATTTTCTCGTATAAGTACAGGACCATTGCGAGCGTAATGTTGTTTTGTAACAGTTACAGATAATGGATTTTATATTAATAAATAATGAATCCAAATTAACTTTCCGTTTTAGTCTACAAGAAGATTTTGAAGTCCAGTTTGGGTGACTCCTTCTACATCCGTACACACTTTGACCACGTGGCGGAAAGCAATGTCGGCCTCAGCTTCACCAGGGGTGAGGTGTTCAGAGTTCTGGACACAATGCATCGTGGGAAGCTGGGAACCTGGCTAGCTGTGCGCATGGGCAATGATCTGACCGAGTTGGACAAAGGAACCATTCCTAACCAAACCAGGTGTGTTAACGTAGTATCCAAGTTGCAAGGGGGCAGACTTGAAAGGGGGTTTAGTACAGTTTTTCCCATAAGGCAAATTTCAAATATAATTTTAAAGGAAACATTTCACAAGACTTTTTTAAGAAGTCAAATAAATATTTGGTGTCCCCAGAGTATGTACGTGAAGTTTTAGCTCAAAATATCATATAGATAATTTATTATAACATAATAAAATAGCCACTTTGTAGGTTTGAGCAAAAATGTGCCAGTTTTGGATGTGTCCTTTAAAATGTAAATGAGCTGATCTCTGCACTAAATGGCAGTGCTGTGGGTGGATAGTGCAGATTAAGGGGCAGTATTATCCCCTTCTGACATCACAAGGGGAGCCAAATTTCAATTAGCTATTTTTTCACATGCTTGCAGATATTGGTTTACCAAAACTAAGTTACTGGGTTGATCTTTTTCAATTTTTTTAGGTTGATAGAAGCACTGGGGACCCAATTATAGCACTTAAACATGAAAAAAATCAGATTTTTATGATATGTCCCATTTAAATATATTTAAAAAATATATTTCAGTACATTTTTTGTATGTGTTTACAAAATGTATTTTTCACCAATATATTTGTAGGCCATTTTTGTATATTTTGAAATATATTTATGTTCAAATTGCATTAAAAGAAAAACTTTGTATGTTACAAACCTGTAAACATAACAGGTTTAAAAATATTAAAATTAAATATATTTTCAACTTCAAAAATATACTTTATACATTTTATACAAACTTTTATATTTTGGTCAGGAAAATATTTTGCCATATTGGTTGTACAATTAGAAATGTATTTGTTGCTAAAATATATGTTAATATATGAAGGTTAAAACTAAATATATTTTTAAATTTAAAACTAGATTTAATTAAGCTTTATTTTTTTATTTAAAACATAATTTTGGCTAAAGAAATTTATTTTTTTGCCATATGGGTTGTAAAATTTTTTGAAATTTTTAGTATTAGTATTTGTTGCCCCTAAAATATGTTAATATATGAAGGTTAAAACTAAATATATTTTTTACACTAGATTTAATTAAGCTTTACTTTTTTATTTGAAAAATAATTTTGGCTGAAGAAATGTATTTGTTTGCCATATGGGTTGTAAAATTAGAAATTTTTAGTATTAGTATTTGTTGCCCCTAAAATATATGTTAATATATGAAGGTTAAAACTAAATATTTTTAAATTTAAAACTATATTTAATTAAGCTTTACTTTTTTATTTAAAACATAATTTTGGCTGAAGAAATGTATTTTTTTGCCATATGGGTTGTAAAATTAGAAATTTTAGTATTAGTATTTGTTGCCCCTAAAATATATGTTAATATATGAAGGTTATTTAAAATATATTTTTTGAATTTAAGCTTAATTAACTAGATTTAATTAAGCTTTACTTTTTTATTTAAAACATAATTTTGGCGAAGAAATTTATTTTTTTGCCATATGGTTGTTCTGACTAAAGCTGCTGCTTTATTTCAGGGCTGAAACTTTGGCCAGTATGGAGCAAGCACAACGAATTAGTGCAGCGGAGCGACAGGCCTCCGGTCCCCGAGCTGAATTCTGGAAGCTACGGGGTCTGAGAGGAGCCAAGAAGAACAACAGAAGATCCCGCGATGACCTTCTTCAGTTGACGATTCAGGGGAAATTTCCGGCATATGAGAAGGTCCAGCTAAGAGAGGGTTAGTGGATTTTTTTAATGAGTAATAAAAGAAAGCAATATCCGTCATTTTCCCCATCTAGACACGATGTAATCTGTTGCTCACTGTTAGCTAAAATAAACTTAAATTTGGTTAAGTGTCGTTTTTGCCAAAATAACTTGTGAGATGTGTGTTGCTGGGAATTGCTTAACATTTGTAACACTCATGCATGTTTGATTTGCAGCCAATTTCAAGCGTCCCATTGTAATTTTGGGTCCTCTGAATGACATTGCAAATGAGAAGCTGGCCAGAGAAATGCCTGATGAATTCGAGATTGCAGGTAATTTAAGGAAACTTTTATTTGTTAGTGATGTTTGCTAAGTCACATTTTTAATGTCTATTTATTGTTTTAGAAATGGTACCCAGGGCTGGAAGTGAAAGTTCATCCAGCGTCATCAAACTGGACACAGTGAGGCATATAGCAGAGCAGGTGAACATTTTCTCTTATGAATTTAACTTCATATCACCTTATATGTTTTTTTCCAACTAAATAACTTTTCAATTCCAGGACAAACACCCCCTACTGGACATTACACCAACTGCTGTAGAACGATTAAATTATATCCAGTATCATCCCATGGTGCTCTTCTTGGACCCTCATAGTCGTAAGGACGTGAAGGCCATGAGGCAGAAATACATGCCAGATTCCAACAAGAGCTCTCGTCGCCTCTTTGCTCAGGCCTTAAAGCTGAGGAAACACTACAGCCATCTATTTTCTGGTAGACATTTTGTCTTTGGTGAAACTTGTAGGTCTTTTTTATGTCTTATGTGTGCTCTAAGTCAATCTTTGGTTCTTTCTTCACAGCACGCATTGATCTTCAGCCAAACTATAACATGTGGTATGACGTTTTGAAAGACAAGATTCGCCAGCAGCAGGCTAAACCTGTCTGGGTTTCAGAAATGACGGTAAGAACAAGTTAGGCCACGTAAGAGTTATCATAACTGCGAGTTTCCGATTAATAGCGATGATGTAAACTAAAAAGAAATAAATGGTGTCCTGGCCCATGGCCCAACTTCCTGTTTTAGTTGGAAAGGCATCAGCACAGGAATGAAAATGTGTCATAGAAATGAGTCAGTTTTGGGTCAAATGTCATGATGGCAAGACATAAATGCAATATTTATATGTATAGAACTTCTACGTTATTAGATTTGGTTAACACAGTCTATGTTTGTCCAGTTGGAGGGAGGTGGCGATGAAGAGCTTGTCGCGCTCAGCAACGCGCACAACTCGGACTACCTCAGCGGTGCCAGTGACTATGAGGACACAGATGGTGAGGCCTTCACAGATGACGCCTACACCGATAACGAAGAGCTGGAGGAGCCCACGGGAGGCACTCTGGTACGGCGTGGTACCGCATTGGCCCGTTCCTCAGAGCCCGCCAATGAGCAGAGCCCCAGCCCTGAACCCCGCTACGTCTCCGAACCGTACCTGGAGGAAGAACCAGAGTACACCATGCCTCCCTCTGACATACCTCCCATCCTACATGTTCCAGAGCCCAGATCGCCACGCATTGCCATCAGTAGCCCACAAGAACAGGATGATGTCCCATCACAGCAGAGCTTTACGGATTCAGACTTCAGTGCCGGTGACATGGCCGCGCTGCCAGCCCCCTCCGATCTACCGCCGAACTACAGGGCACCAGAACCTCCCTCAGATACACCTCCTTTGGCGGCCATCGAGGAGAAACTAAAACAGGTACAATATGATACTCAGGACATTTGATTGATACAACATTATTAAAAGAAAGAGTCTCTACATGGCAAAGCTCCAAAATCACACACATCCATCATTTAAGTAATTCAAATGACTTGTAGTTTGTTACTATATCTTTTCCAATTGAAACGTTATATTTTGAGAGAAACTTGTTCATATTTCGAGCTTATTAAATGAACGATAGGTCGCATATCCATGGAAACATACAGATTGTATGTTTAAATATTGCAGGATGTTGATAATGCTGAATCTCATTGGTTCGTTGAATCATAGGCCAAACCCTTCCCCTACTCCGAACATGATATCTGGGTATTTGACAATTGACAGAAGTAGCATCATTGTCCTAACTGTTAAAATCATCTTAATGTCAGTTTTTAATGTGTACGCGAGGGTCCTTGTACAGTGCGTGGGTGCAATTTTCGTCATCAGAAGAGTGCGCGCACCCCCGAATTTTTAAAACCCCACGTTCATTGTTCGTGTATGTAGCGCATGCGCATACAGAAGAATGTAGTATGGCCCTGTCCCAAGTGGTGCACTTCATGTGGATTTTCGGTCTCGTGGCCTTAAATTGCGCGTGGTCGCTTAGTCTACGAGTCCGTAGGGTGTCCCATCTGTCATTTTAACGCTCCGAAGTGTGCTCATCAGCGCCCCCTTTGCACCCTTGATGCGGTCTTTGGCGAAGCCCGCACTGTAGCAGGCTTTGCGCACTTTACCAACCCAGAAGTCTTTGCAAAAGAGCAATCAGACCAATCAAACGACGGAAGGGGGAGGAGTTCACATTGATGGGCAACTTCTCTTCCTATTTTCGGCGTGACGCTCGAGTCTGTCCCAAAATACGACTCTTGGACTTGCGTCAAGGGTCCCTAAGGTCTGCACTACATGATGTCATCAAAGTGTGAACTCTGAGGAAGTCCACAAGTCCAGAGTGTGCCATTTGGGACAGGGCCTATGAAGCCCAGGAGATGCATTGCATTTTGTCGCAATGCATATGCGTCGAACATCTGTACACGTATATGAGTCAAATAAACGATACGTTGCAAGGCTGTGCGTTCAACCGTGCGCGTATGCTTACATGCACGAAAAAAAACTGGGTTTTGTGCTGTTTGTGTGTATTAAGGTAGATGTATTCGAAATATGTGATTAGTTAATCATTGGATATATTTTATTGTTTCAGACTCGAATGGCAGAACCTGAAAGGAAGCAGTCACCAGTATTTATAGTGTAAGCATTTTTACACTATGCATCAACATAAATTTTAGGATGTTAAAGCACTCCGTATATTGAGTAGTTATCATTTTTAACACTTTTATACATGCATCTATCTTCTAGGTTGGCCCATCGCGAAGCTATGCAAATGCGAAGGACGCACATCAGAGGAAGTGACAGCGATAGTGACCATAATGACGACAATGACAGAAATGATGATGATTATGGCGATGATGAAGGGGATGACATGGATGAATGGGGCCCCGCCACAGAGCTTTAATATATGCACAGGCCATGCTAACTTCACAAACACATGGACCTCTCATCTGGGACTTGTAAATTTTCACAACTAAACTGGACAAAAAAAACATACTTTTAATGTGTTGTCTTTTTATAAAGTGACCTTGTGGACTTTTTGATGACTGTAATCCTGGGTCAGTTTGGAAAATGTAGCAAATTGCGTCCTCTGTCAGGTTTTGGTGCTTTATGGATGTGCTGAGATTTTGTGCTTAATATTGTTTCATAAACAAAAGTTGTAATAAATTAAAGTCTGTTTTACCTTCTTCAATAGCGCTTTAACTATGTATGTATTATTTTAATTTTGTATTTTGGAATAAATGAAAGAAAACAATTGATGTTTGGAGCTGCAACCACGGAGCATTTTTTTAAACTACTTACGGTATTCTTCACAATTTTCAGTTCAAACTGGTACTCCATTCAAGCTTTTGTTGATAATAACAGCCTTAGATTTGCTCTCTATGTCGTTTTTGTTGTAAACGTTTTTAAGGAAATTCAAAATCAACGAAGGAAATAAACGTGTTCGACTTTGTGCGGTGCCTCAAGAACTGCTGCAAGAACTGACAGGCGGATGACGTCAAAGTACCGCGAGAGCGATTCGAGAAATCATACGGAGAAGACTGCTTTTAAATCGCTCTCGCGGAACTTTGACGTCATCCACCTGTCAGTTCTTGCCGCGCCGCATGAAGTCAAGCCTTTCACTGACTGACGCAACTGACAGTGATGGCGTCAATGTAATATTTGCATATTGAACTGTGATTGGTCTTTCATTTCTTCGCTCTATTTAATCTAACTGCCTGTATAACGTGCTAGTTCGTAGTACTGACAGAAAACATTACAATGGCAAAACCGCTTTATTTCGTTATTTTTATTTACACGCTTAAAATCTCAAATGTACATAAATCTTAAACACGCTTATGTAAAACTTTACCACAGTTATTTTGGTGTATTGCACTAGTAGCGTCTGTAAATGCAAAACCAGTCAAACACATTTCTTGTGCTAAAGTTTACTTTTAATGAAAATGGGCGGCGTTTTAATACTTCATTAACCCGCAGCAGGTGACAGAAATTAACATCAACATGCGTCTCGAACAGAATGTGAGGCAAAATGATGCAAACATATTTTTGCGCTTTGAAAAAAAATGACGGCCAGCCTCATAAAGTTGCTCAAAACTCTTAAACCAACGTGCATCGAAACATTCAAGCCTCGTGCATCTATACAGCAATGAAGTTTCACTTGTCAAACGGAGGGAACAAATCAAAAAGCGGATGCACCTCTGCATGTGTCGTCTGATGTGCGCGAGTACATTCAGTCAATGTGTGATCACATTGGAGGAGTGAGACACGCGCTCAAGCTCGCACTCTATGGGAGTAAACAGACGTCTAAAACTCGCACCGGTGCACTGAAATGGGGATCTGGGGGGTGGGCAGGGGGGTTATTCCGTAAAATCAAAGAAATACGGGTCGGATCAAAACACTCAAGGCTTAAAATGTTCTCCAAAAGGACGCGGGAGCTGATAAAGACGCACTCTATGTCAAAGAAGAGCCGAACAGGAAGCGGTCCGTCGCCTCTCGGCTCTCCATCAGTAAGTTGCACTGCATCTTCACTCTTTCCTACTGTCAATCAACTTGACTGACATTTTTGCCTCGCGCTGGTGTTTGCGTCGGTTCTAAACTCGCTGTTTAGCCTTATATTTATGATTTTATTAATGTTTACGACCTCGTAGTCACACTTTAGGTTTATTATATAGATCATAATGTTATATAAAAGATGGACTACACTTCCTTAGTAAGATAAGTTATGTGGCGCAGAGTGCAACACTTTGTTTATTCACCATTGAGAATTGTCGTTTTTTTAAAATGGCTTTGAATTTGTAATTGTTTGTATTTATATTTACTTTTTTGATTCAAGTTTTAAGTTCTGCTTTAGCGATTCCGACGTGCATTTGGTTTAAATAACGTTAGTTGGTTTTAAATGGCATTTTTAAGATGGAGCATAGTGATTACAGGCCGATTATATTTTTAAAAGTTAACTAACGTTAGCTAAAAATGTTGAAGCGTGGAGCAGGTGGCAAAAGCTACAGTCCGTACGCGACTAGTCAGAGAGTTAAGAAAAGCAACAGCAAAGGTAAACTGGACATCTTGCCAAATAGACCCAACGTTTGGCTTAAACAGGTGGGTCCATACTTTAAGCTTGTGCTTTAATATGTGCCTAACTCCGAAAAATACCTTATTTTGGGGTTTATTTATGAATAGTTGACATGCAGTCAAACAGTTAACTGTAATGTTGGAGATCAATTTTATTAGCTCATAAATAAATAAGTTTATAGGAAATTTACACCATTGTACTATTTACAATGTACACCTACTGTAAAATATATATTTTACCTCAGATATTCTTATAATAGGATATTTTTTCTTATTTTTTTATTTAATAAATTTTTTTTAGTCAAATGTCTTTGAGAAGTCACATGTCGTTGGGTTTGGTGTTTATGTTGTAGGCATCTTGTCATAACTATATTTTTTGTTTGTTTGTTTGTTTATTGTTTAAAGAGAGGCAGAAACAAAATAAAAAATGTATTGTCAATAACATGTATGCTCACATGTTTTAGGGGTGTCTTTAGGCCTCATGTGGCATAAACTCAGTCACAGGGTGTGACAGGAAGCAGGCCGCTGTTTCTCAATCGCTCTTGTGAAAGATGTTCTGTTTACTAACAGCCATCTATTATAGTCTGCCATGTCTTAAGCCCCATCTGCAAAACTACTTTCTATACATTTTGTAAACTTAGAGATGCACCGATGTCAAATTTTCCATCAATAGCCAATTTTTCAGACTAATATCTACATATATCAATCGTTTAGTGGTTATATTATCTTGCATTAACCAAATTCTGAAGATAAGGTTTTCTGAATGTTATTCATACATATAAAGACCAATAATATTGAATGTTAAATAGCGTAAATTGCTTTATATCGGTGCATCTCTACAAAGTAGGGTTTTCCTCAATTTGTGGCCAAATGCTACGAATCTTCATACTCTTTTCTCTTTGCAATACAGCTTTCTGCTCTTCAAGAGCAGCCACGGAAAGATGTGGTCGATGGCGCTCCTCTTCACCCCTCTGCCGGTTCTCCTTCGATCCTGGAGGTCCCGAATTCCTGTCCGGGAACCCCCTTAAACCAGCACAGTAAGATGGCGGGCTGCCCGTCCCCGATGGGAACCCTGAAACGGCCCACTTCTCTGAGTCGCAATCCCAGCGCGGCGGGCTTCCCGATCCAGTCTTGGGTCTTTAGCAAGGGTGCAGGAAAATCCATCGTTGCCGGGTCTCCTTCGCCGGATACCCCAGAGACCCCGATGGCTATTGAGGTTGAGGACATTCCCTCGTTGCTGCGTATTGTGGAACGATTCGCAAAGGCGGTGGAGAAACTGAAAGATGTTGTGCTTGAAGGTAAGCTGTTGGTTTTGATGTTTGATAGACATGGCTGATTTAACGGAAAGGTTGTGAGGTATATTCTTGCTTTTAAATCTATATTTTTGAATGAAATAGTTTTTAGTCTGTTCATGTTGGGATGAACTATCCCTTTAAGGCTCAAATGTTTTCTAAAAACAATATATACGTACATAATATATATATTTGATTTTCAATACTGATACCGATTGCCCACATGACGATCAGCATGTCAGAGAACGGCCTTGCCGCAAATATAATCTTCCGCTGTAGATCATGTGATCGGTGGAGGATTAAAGGGGTGGAGCCGAGTTTGCTCAAGAGGCCTTGTTGTTCCTGTAGCTGCAGTTGAGTTGAGTTCCTGTGGTGTACCACATCAGTACAGGAAATGGTACTCTCGCATAACCCCCCACTTCCGCTCTCAGTGCTCGGTGACACGTAACGTAACGTCATTCTACTTTTAGTCACACCACTTATACAGAAATCAGTGTATAGGTCTGAAGCTGCCTGATATATCATTATTAATAGGTAATGCCGTAAGGCGATAGTGATTGTATCATGGTACATGTATTATTCTGTGTCACTGAGGGATAACCATACTTGTGTACCATGGAATGTACATGGTAATTTATAGCATCTTTTTTGTGGCAGGGACCCCTACATATGTATCCCTGGACCACAAGTACCACACGTATATATGTAGTAATAGCCAAAAATACATTGTATGGGTCAAAATGATCACTTTTTATTAGGGCTGGGTATCGATTCAGATGTTCCAGATCGATTCAATTTCGATTCACAAGCTATCAAATCGATTCGATTCTCGATTCAATTTTCGATTCCGATTCTCTGGGCGGTTTTTATACTCGATTCTCGATTCAACTCAATGAATATAGATTTAATACAAATACTATATTAATAAAAAATAACAGTGAACAGCAGTTTACAAGTGGGTAATTAATAAAAAGAAATGAAAAGCCACAACACTAACGTTGTCGTTTTGCTTGCGTAATCTAAAATTGTTCCAAACCTCTTACTTTTTATGTGAATGTGGCATCAACGTCGATGAAGCACCTGAAACCGCCATTTTAAGCACTGAATGAAAGAATGAAAGGCTCCTTGGTAACATCGCGCAAGGCAAAAAAGAGGGTGAGATCTAGTGAAGAACATTCATGTAAAGAAGATATTTTTGTTGGTAAATATATCAGAACTTTAATTTTGGTGAGTGGATGCAGTTGCTAAGGACTTCATTTGGACAAGTTTAAAGGAAAACACCAATGTTTTTCTATATTTTACTATGTTCTTACCTCAACTTTCCTCAATGAATTAATACATACCTATCTTTTTTCAATGCGTGCACTTACAGCGCGTTGTGAGTGTGTTGGCATTTGGCCTGGCCCCGTTCGTTCCTTGGGATCCAAACAGTAATGAATTTAGAATTTAGTCACTAAACACTTCCATGTTTTCCTAACTCGGCATGCAGTAACATCATCATCACTCCTGACTACTCGCCCTCTTGCTCAAACTTCTGTCAATATTACTGCGCTTAAGGTCTGCGCCTGGACAACGTCAAATGCCAAACGTTTTTGCCAGCTTCAGCTGAGCGCTTTGGTAGCTGTGATGCTTCAGCTGTGAGCTGGTTGGTTGCTGTGGTAATGTCCCGACCCTCCTCCACTGTGATTGGATGGCCAAAGTTGAATATTTTTCAACTCTCAGCGCTTAACGTGGAAAAACCGCAGAGCGTCGGTTTTCAGCACAGAAGAAAACCGCTAGCTGCTGGCTTATTTGAAAAACGCAGAGCTTCCATTGAAATCAATTTAAAACATGCGCCGGACACGGGCTTAAAAGCTTTGGTGTGCACGCCCCCTAAGTGCTCTTCCGCCATACAATATGGTTCTCATTTTTTATTTGCTTAAAAAATCGCCACGTTTTATTTCGTGCCACCATACTTACTCGTGTAACTACTCATGTAACAGTCTTTAAATAGGAAAAACATGGAAGAGATTAGTGGCTTCTAAATTCATCCCTGTTTGGATCCTAAGGAATGAATGGGGCTTGGCTGGGTGCTGACACATTCGCGACGCATCGTACAAAGAGTAGATGCACACAATGAAAAAAGATAGGAAATTAGTATTAATTCGTTTAAGTTGAAATAAGAACATCCTAAAATGTTGAAAAACGGTGGTGTTTTACTTTTTAAAGGTGATTTTTTTCAATTTTACTATTTTTTTTTTTTTTGCACCCTTAGATTCCAGCTTTTCAAATAGTTGTATCTCGGCCAAATATTGTCCTATCCTAACAAACCATACATAAATATAAATAAATAAAATGTGCCCATATGACAGGTTTTGTGGTCTAGGGTCATATATGATGAACCTTTTCTCACGGGACCCCTTTCTTAAAATGTATCCATATTTTTATAGAGAAAAATTTAAACTGTTAGATAAATAGTTATTTTGATATTATAAAGACTTTAAAGCATGGGTTTTCAAACTGGGGTTAGGATATCCCCAGAAAATTTCAAAACAAAAAAACAAGGCAAAAATTGTAAAAAAAAAAAAAGTGTAATGTGTAGCCAATTTTTTATAATACACTACCAGTCAGAAGTTTGTAGACTTTACTGACTATATTTTATTGCGATATTAGGTCTGTTACAGTATAGGGGAGAGCGGGGCACTCAGTAATGCTTTTTGGCTTTGGCTCTAATATTCAAAAAATATTTAGGTAACATTAATCTTTTTTTCACAATCAACACCCACATCTGTTTGTGGGACCTACCGTTATTATACAATTACACTGAAAGTGACAGGAGTGCAAACGTTACAACTTACCCCATAGGCGGGGTTAATTGTAACAGTAAGAGGGTTTGTTGTAACACCTGCTAGAAAACAAATAATTCTGTCTATATACTAAAGGTGGATATTCTTTATAATAGATAGATATCCACAAATTCATCCATCCATGATCCTTAATCTTACCATCCTTATATTATGCATCAATGCATATAAATAGATTTTTTTGAAAGGGCTGCAGAATTAAGACCAAAAAATCATAATTGTAAGTTATTTCCCCTGATATTGTATTAACAGGTATCATTTCGATGAATAGTATTTACATTTCATTATCATTGTATGCCTAATACTTAATTGTAACGCTGTGTGACAACTAACCCCGCTGTGCACAAATGTTTTCAATCCCAGCTATCAGTTACTAGGAGTTGCTGACATGTTTCAAAATGGTGTTGTGATTAAAATAATATACGGTTGAATTTGGTGACTTACACACCCAACTCGGAAATCGAAAAAAACATATAATGAAGAAATTAACTTCCATGCCTTCAAAACACTCTTTGTTCAATATCTTAATGAAAACACATCAAAACTTTGCACAAATTCACAGGAGATCATCTTCTGACAGTAAGAGAAAAAAAACAAAAGCACAGATTGCTCGGCCCTCTATAAGTATGTAAAGTAGCTGTTTTACAATGAACCCCCCGTTAGTTTGTGCCTCGCTCACCCCTATATGAAATTTGTTTTATTAAATGTAAATTTCAGCAGGCAACAGGTGTGACGTGTATTCATCTCATGAAACTGAATTGGGAGATTGACCACATTTTAAAAGTAAAGAGAATGCAAAAGGTTCTTCATGGCAATGCCATAGAAAAAAAATAGTTTACCATAATTTTAAATTGTGGAAACTGATACTTGGAAAGAAAAGCATGCACACTGTGAAAAAATTATATCAACATAATTCGTTAAGTTAAAGCAACATAAAAATAGAAAAACAAGTTGAAATCGTTTAACTTATAAGTTATGTCAACTTATTACAAATCAAAACTTCAAATAGGTCGAATTGACTTGCATATTTAGGTTGATTACACTTCATACCGAATACTGAAATAACAGTAGTGCTTTTTGTTTGTAGAATCTTGACATTTTAAGCTGAACATCCTCATTTAAGGTCCAGTGTTGATATGAAACCTCTGCTTGCGAATTTAAGACATGCATGGGTTTAAGTGGCTGACCCCTTGCCCCAAACTAGTGTAAAATCCACCAAGTTTTACAAAAGTGGCCTAGTTGTTTTCAAGTTATGTTGTTTTGACTGAAACGTGTTATTTGTAGAGTTTCTCTTTTCATTCTGTGCGTCTCACAGTTTAAAGTTACAGTTAAAAAGCCACGAGAGGAGGAAGTGGTTTGCAGACGTGTCGCAGCAGACAAAGCAGTGCTACACCGTGTTAAACTTACATCATCTTGGCTGTTTCGGGATCAGTGCAGATTTTTTAAGCTTCCTGATCTTTTGCGTATGACGGGCATTTTCAACCATGTCTTTTTATTCGAATGCTGTTGTTATACACTTTAAAAAGAATGGGTGCAAAAGTTGTCACTGGGATGGTGCCTTTCAAAAAGGTCCAAATGTGTTACAGTTTGGTGCAGATATGTACCTCTGAGGTACCATTATGCACCTTTTTAGTGCTTTTTGAAAAGGTACCGCCCAAGTGACAACTTTTATACCTTATTTTTTGTACTTTAAGTGTATTGCATGGGTGATTCTCACGAAAACTTGGTTTTAAAAATGTCAAGCATGAAAATGTAAAAATTGCTTACATTTACTTTTTTTCCCACCACACATTGAAAAACAAAGTCTGGAGAAAATGGGAACAATTATTTAAAAACTTTTACTTATCATTTAACACTTTTTGTAACATAATTTTAAAAATTAGTCCTAAAAAATCTCATTACCGCAACAGTCAGAAAACATCAACACTGACATATTATCAAAATGACATGACAAGCCTGAAAGAACATAATTTGGAGATTCTGCACATGCATTTAAAATCAAAGTATTATGCTTCTATTAATTAAATTAACATTTAATAAGCATCTGTTGCGGTAATGATAATCAAAGACAATATTTCAAATTTCAAAACTGTAAAAAAAAAGATCTTACCTGGTAGCCATCTTGAAGTAACTGGTCCATGTGCTTGGTCACTCAAAATCAAACTTTATTAAAATTCTGTATGTGTGCTTAAACTGTTCTCAAAAAGTGTTGCGGAGGATGAGAACATCAGGCATGGACACATCATTTTCCTAATTTTTCTTCATTATTATTATACATGAATATTCAGTAAATATTTTTTCTGTCATCTAAAGTAGTCTAGCAAAACATCCATTTATTTTTTTTCTTAATATTTTTGTGTTAATTTGATTAAATTACAGCATAACGCATGTTCAAACACAGCCGGACACATTGCGGTAATGAGAATTTCAGCAGAAAATGAGATAAAATGTACAATTATAAATTCTTATGTTGAAATCACACATTGTGCAAGGTAGAACACAGTATTGTGTTAATTCTGATGCTTTTTAATGTTACTATATTACACATTTTAAAGCTAAAATCATTAGAGCCGTGGTGTTTCAATGGTTTCGTGAGAATCACCCGCATAATAAACATCAACACACAAGCTTATATATTCGCTTGTTTTGCATTTTGACTGCTTGACAGCTTTTTGTTTTAATGAACCAAGTTTCTTTTCTTAACAAGACAAACAGGACAACCGTCGACCGTTGGCTCACGAGTGCTTGGGGGAGGTTTTGCGTATCCTGCGACAGGTCATCAGTATGTACCCACTTCTGAACACAGTGGAGACCCTCACTGCTGCTGGCAAACTCATTTCACAGGTCAAAGGTTAGAATGCTTACCAGTGATAAGATATTATGTTTTAAAGTGAAATCTTACAATCTTAAAAATAAAAGTTCTTGACAGTGATGCCATATAAGAACCATTTTTGGTTCCCCAAAGAACCATTATTTGTCTTTTAAGAACCTATTTTTCACTTTGTGCTACAGAAAGTTTCTGTGGATATTAAATGGAGCTTGGCCAAATCAGGATGTGTTTTTACCTTTTCTCTCAGGCTTTCACTATGAATTGAGCAATGACGCACAGAAGAAAGATTTCGAGAAGGCCATCGAGACCATAGCTGTAGCTTTTAGCAGCAAGTAAGTCGATGAAACCTGTTTTCAACCTTTTCCAGTCTCGATAAGTCATAGATGTAGCACTTTAAAGTTGCTGTTAGCTAGTTTGTGTTATTTGTAACTGTAGAGAAATAACAGGAAGTTGCCTTGTGGCTTCTGCTCTCTTACACTCAGATGGTTCTGAACTTTTGTCTTTTTTTTATGTCGAGTTGATCATTATCATTCACGCCGGTAGTAATACAAAATTGTTAAAAACAACTTCATGGTTGATTCATCAACAGCAAAGATTCTAGTGATATAGTCGTTGCAATAGCACTGGAGAGTCTTCATGTTAAAGGGACAGTTCATTGAAAATTTTTAATTATGTAATTATTTACTCACACGCATGTTGTTCCAAACCTGTATAAATGTCTTTGTTGTTCTGAACACAAAGGATGATATTCTGAGAAATGTTATTAACCAAATAGATCTGGGGCACCATTCACTTCCATACTATTATTAATTTCTAATATGTAAGTCAATGGTGCCCCAGATCTGCTTGGTTACAAACAAGTATCTTCATTTGTTTTTAGAAGAGCAAATACATTTATACAGGTTTAGACCAACTTGAATGTGAGCAAATGACCGTATTTAAATTCTTCTGTGAACTATCCATTTAAAAACTTTTAGCTTTTTAAAGATTTCCTTTCACCAAAACACTACAACCAATGTGGTGTAACACTGTTTTTATGGTACAAACAGCAGAAAGAGGAAGTTAATGAACCCATTTGAACCGCTTTCTCTTTTGCCTTGGTTATCGCGGGCAAGTCCAATTTTTAATACGTCTAAATAAAGATACAATACACTGACATGACGCATATCAATTATTTTTTAATCAGTAAGAGATTTTGTAAACTTCCCTAAATTTCCTTGGGTGCAAAGGAAAAACCCTATTATATTTCATTTTGGACTCTTGTTTTTGTCTCCTCGCCAGTGTTTCTGAATTGCTGATGGGGGAAGTGGACAGCAGCACACTGTTGTCAGTGATGCCCACTGAGAAAAGCAGGGTAAGCATGTGTGCTCTTTAAAGGCATTAAAACTGAATTTACAGGAAGTTATGTTACTATATGGCAGTTGTATGTATTTTTTTTGTATATAATGTTGTTGTTTTTTTATTTAGTCTATGGAGAACCTTTATGGCCACGAGTCTACACACACACGGAGTGACTCCTCTGAACTGGGTAAAAAACTGTGCATGCTTTAATAAACATCAGACATCAAAAATGTTAATATGCAATATAGAAAAGATGGATAAATAAAGTTAAACAGCCACCTATATGGTCAACCCCAAGGGGCGAGTGATGAATAAGTACTGAAACTTTGAAATCCGGAAGCAATTTTGTATCGTGTTATTTCCTCTCTTAAGAGTTGTATTGCTCACTTTACTAAGTCGCTTTAGATAAAAGCATCTGCTAAATGACTACATGTAAATATTGTATTCCTGTATTTCCTGACAGTATGGAGCTCAGAAGAGGTGGACATCATACTGCAGCGCAGCGAAGGTGGTGTTGACTCTGCTTTGACGTACGCCAAGACCATCTCCAAATACATGAAGGACCTAATCGGCTACGTTGAGAAAAAGCTTGCACTGGGTAGGATTGTGATCTTTTAGTAGTTAAGATAAGTGCTCCAGAAAGGGTTTTTAACCTCATTGGAGAACCTGGTTAGGTTCAACAATGAACCTAGTTAGAAAACATACATGTACATTTTCTTTAAAGAACTCAGAAACCAGTAGGCTGATCATCTTCTGTAACTTCTAGAAATGAATTTAAGTTAAAAAGAAGCCAAATGTGTTAAAGGATTAGTCAATTATCTTAATAAAAGGGTCCAGATCATTTGCTCGCCAACATGTCATCCAAGATGTTGATGTCTTTTTTTGTTCAGTCGAGAAGAAATTGTTTTTTGGGGAAGGAATTTCAGGATTTTTCTAATTTTGATGGACTTTGGTGGACCCCAGCGCTTGGCAGTTTTGGTGCAGTTTGGAGTTGCCGTTTCAAAGGACTTTAAACGATCCCAAACGAGGCATAAGGGTCTTATCTAGGGAAACGATTGTGATTTTTGGCAAGAAAAATAAAAATATGCACTTTTAAACCGCAACTTCTCATCTTCCTCCGGCTGTGTAATGCGCCAAGCGCGACCTCACGTAATTGCATAATGACGTCGAAAGGTCACGTGTTACATATATGAAACGCACATTTTCAGACCATTTTAAACAATAAACTGACACAAAGACATTAATTAGTATCATCAACATACAACAACGTCGGAACGGTCTTCTTTTTCCACACTTGTAAACACTGGGGTGTAGTTTCACATACGTCATCCGTGACCTCTTGACGTGATGACGTATTATGTGAGGGTCGGGCTGCCGCACCACAGGACCGGAGGAAGACGAGAGGCCGTGGTCCAAAAGTGCATATTTTTTATCCCTCCTGTCAAAAATGACAATCGTTTCGCTAGATAAGACCCTTATGGGATCCTTTGAAAACATTTAGAGTCCTTTGAAACTGCAATTTTAAACTGCATTAAAACTGTTAAGTGTTGGGGTCTATTAAAGTCCATTAAAATGAGAAAAATCCTGGAATGTTTTCCTCAAAAACCATAAATTCTTCTCGACTGAACAAAGACATCGACATTTTGGATGACATGGTGGTGAGTAAATTATCTGGATTTTTTTTAGAAAATGGACTAATCCTTTAACTGTGATAAAATATTTCTCTTTAGTCTTAAATTGCACTAATATTTTGTTATAGAGCTGGAGTTCTCCAAGGGTCTACAAAGGATCTATCAGTCATGCAAACAAACAATCACACAGGTAAGATTTGACCATCATCAGGGTCTCTCTCTCTCTCTCTCTTTCTCTCTCTCTCACCTAATCCTGATTTATGTTTCTCCGTCAGCCGCACATGCCCTTCTTCTCAATCTACTCTCTGGCTCTGGAGCAAGACCTGGAGCAGGGCGCTGGAATGCACCAGGCAGCTGCCACCCTACAGAACCAAACCTTCATCATGGTACATCACCATCATCATCATTTGATTTAATTGTACATTAATGTTTACACTAATTGCCATAAATGTTTTATGTTCATTCATAGCCTCTACTGCTACGCAAACAAGAGCATGAGAAGAAACGCAAGGAAATCAAGGAACAGTGGTTGAAAGCCAAGAGAAAACTGGTAGGCTTACAGATTATAAATTATGAATGTGCCATTTTTATCCCAAGCTGCTTCCAGTGAATTGACGGTATATGTTTTACCAGTTCATGTGTTTATTATTAAATATTTGCGCAAAACTTAAGCGTTATTTTTTTAAACGTCAACAAAAAATTATTGCAAAATGACGGCGTTTTCAATAAACGCAGTTATATGATTTAAATGTAATTTTGTGGTCTTGAGAGAAGTAATTCCAAAACAATCATTCAGGTTTGTTCGACTTCATACGGGGCTGCACAGACCAACATGCGGATGACATCAAAACTTGCTTGAGCGACTCAATAGCATAACAAAATCTATTGTGAAATGTTCGTTCCATTAACCGATGTTATGCGGCTAAATTGTAATTTTGTTGTCTCACGAGTTATTCCAATAAATCATGCAGGTTTGTTCGACTTCATACGGCGCTGCGCAGACCAACATGCAGATGACATCAAAACTCGCTTGAGCGACTCAATAGCATAACAAAAACTATTGTGAAATGACCGTTCCATTAACCGATGTTATGCGGCTAAATCGTAATTTTGTTGTCTCACGAGAAGTCATTACAATAAATCATGGCAACGAATGTGTTCGACGTCATGTGGCGCTGTGTAATTTTGTTATTAAATATTTGCGCAAAACTTAAGTGTTATTTTTAAACGTAGACAAAAACGTTTGCAAAATGACGGCGTTTCAACTAACTGGAATTATATGACTTTAATGTAACTTTGTGGTCTTGCGAGAAATAATTCCAAAAACAATCATGCAAGGTTTGTTCGACTTTATACGGCACTGCGCAGACCAACATGCGGATGACATCAAAGCTCGTTTGAGCGAATCAATAGCATGTTAAGCATCTTGCGAGAAGTCATTCAAAAAAAATCATGGCAACGGATGTGTTCAGCTCCATGTGGCGCTGCGCAGATCCTCAGGCGGATGACGTCAAAACTCACTTGAGTGAGAAAAATATTGCAAAATGATGCCATTACATTAACCATTGTTATGCGGCTAAATCGTAATTTTGTTGTCTTGCGAGAAGTCATTCGAAAAAAATCATGGCAACCGGTGTGTTCAACTTCATGTGGCGCTGCGCAGACCCACATGCGGATGACATCAAAATACTGCAAGAACGATTTGAAAGCATACAGAGCTGTCGACTTCCAAATCGTTCTCGCTGTATTTTAACGTCAAAGGCTTGACGGTTTTTGTTACGCCACATGAAGTCTCACACACCTCTTCTGTCTTGTCTTCCAATCAAACATACCACTCCAAATATAAAGAATGATCATGTGACTGTAACGTACGCCAGATGATCTGTAAATGCAATTCGAAAAAGCATTTTGCGAGCATAAAAATGTTTTTGCGATTAAATGGGAGTTTATGCGAAATAGCTGTTTCCATTGGGCGCGTTTTTTCAATTCGACATTTCAATTTGCGCAATTTGAAGGGTAATGGAAACGCAGCTACTGAGAAGATCGTAGTTTTATCAGTTTAGCTAAAGAAACAAACTTAACAAAATTAAAAATGTTTGACGGTATAGACGATTTCACCAGTAACAACATAAACAAGCGGCTTTCACGTAACTTCTGGTAATCTCCGCTAAGAATAAATAACAACAAAGTCCTTTTTAAAGTAGTTTATTTATATAACAAGCAAAATAAACAACACATAAATTAACTAGGCTAGGAAACCAAAACATTTATTTTCGACGAGGTATTTGTTCAAGAGTTCAGTTTAGCAACTAGTCAGACCATTAAAAAAATTAAAACCGGAAGTAAAGTTCCAACCAGACACTTAATCGCGTGACCGCACGTGCGTCCAATGAAACCATCTATAAGAATTGAAATAAAATGAAATAAAATTGATTTTGAATAAAAGGGGTTGCCAAATGGGTTAATGTAATGTAAATGCAGATGCAAACAGAAACTTGTAACAACTTCACGTACATTAGGGCCTCAAAAAAATGGCAAGAACCATTTTCAGGGTTTTACAGCTAAACTTTTGCCTGTTTACAGATGGAGTGTGATGCCAATCTACGCAGGGCTAAGCAGGTCTACATGGCCCGATTTGAGGAATATGACAAGGCGAGGACGGCGGCTAACAGGGCTGAAGAAGAAGGTGGAAGCTCTACCACCAAAACCGTAGACAAGAAGAAACGACTAGTGGAGGAGGCCCGTAACAAGGTCACTCAAATCCCATAATGCATTTCTCCACTAATGTTTTCCATAGACAAATATAATACTGATGCAAAGTATGTTTGTCAGGTTATGTTTAAAACATCCTGTCTGTGTCGCAGGCTGAGGAGGCGGAAGCAACGTACAGAACCTGCATTGCGGACGCGAGCACACAACACCAGGAGCTGGAGCACATGAAGGTCACGGTTCTGCGGCAAATCCAGGAGGTCATCAAACAAAGCGACCAAACCATCCGCTCTGTAAGTATCCACACAGCATTTCACTGCTAAATATTAATTGACTTCACAATTTGTTAACCAAAAAACCTCTCTATCCTTCCCAGGCCACCATCTCTTACTACCAAATCATGCACATGCAGACCGTAGCTCTGCCCGTTCACTATCAGACGCTGTGCGAGAGCAGTAAACTGTACGATCCCGGTCACCAGTACGCCACGCATGTCAAAGACCTTCAGATGAACGAGGAGCCCGAGACCCATTACGATTTTGAGCCTTATTCCGCCTCCACTATCCAGTATGAGATCTTTCACACTCACAGATAGTCATATTAAGCAATGTGCATTATGGATCTGGGTTGGTTCTTGTACTAAACTACTTGTTTTGGAATCAGGCCATCAGCCAGACCCCGTTCTGACAGCGGCAATGTTGATGCTCCACTCGCTATAGGAGAGACAGGAGATACTCAGAAAGATGAACAGAAGAGATGTATGTGTGAGATTTTATACATTAAGTGTATTTAGTTTATATGTATATATTAACACGGGACATGGTTTGTAAATTTATAATTGTTGTTGTGTTTTATTAGCTCGAGGTCAAATGACCCACAAATCCTGGGGATCTACAGTGAGCGATACAGACAGTTTGGGTGGAGGCAGTGGTCTTGGGTCTCCCACTATAAGCACAGGTACAGGTTATACCTGATCAGACTCCTTAACTTTGTGACTTTTGCACCACTTACATTCAAGTCTTTTTTTGTACCCAACATGTAGGCGACATAAGCAAAATAGTTCGGACGTCATCCACGGGAACCATGTCATCGAATGAAGACCCAGATGAGAGGGACTCAAATATCGCTCCATTTGATACTTCAAGTGAGAATTCACATTCCTATTCTTAGATTTAAAGGATTAGTCCATTTTCTTAAAAAAAATCCAGATAGTTTATTCACCACCATGTCATCCAAAATGTCGATGTCTTTCTTTGTTCAGTCGAGAAGAAATTATGTTTTTTGAGGAAAACATTGCAGGATTTTTCTCATTTTAATTGACTTTAATGGACCCCAAAACGTATTAGTTTTAATGCAGTTTAAAATTGCAGTTTCAACAGACTCTAAACGATCTCAAACGAGGCATAAGAGTCTTATCTAGCGAAACGATTGTCATTTTTGACAAGAAAAATAAAAAAATATGCACTTTTAAACTACAACTTCTCATTTATCTCCGATCTTGTGACGCGCCAGCGCAACCTCACGTAATTGCGTACCATTTTAAACAATAAACTGACACAAAGCCATTAATTAGTATAATTCGACATACAACAACGTTGGAACGGTCCTCTTTCTCCACACTTGTAAACACTGGGGCGTAGTTTCACATATGTCATCCGTGACCTCTTGATGTGATGATGTATTGCGTGAGCTCGCGCTGGCGCATCACAGGCCCAGAGATAGACGACAAGTTGTAGTTTAAAAGTGCATATTTTTTATTTTTCTTGTCAAAAATGTTGTTTCGCTAGATATGACCCTTATGCCTTGTTTAGGATTGTTTAGAGTCCTTTGAAACTGCAATTTTAAACTGCATTAAAACTGTTACGTGTTGGGGTCCATTAAAGTCCATTAAAATGAGAAAAATCCTGGAATGTTTTCCTCAAAAAACATAATTTCTTCTTGACTGAACAAAGAAAGACATCAACATTTTGGATGACATGGTGGTGAGTAAATTATCTGGATTTGTTTAAGAAAATGGACTAACCCTTTAAAGGAGTACTCCACTTTCATAAAAATTATAATTTTTAATTATAATTATAATTTAAATTTTTATTAAAATTTTCAACATTTTTAAATGTTGATGTCTTTCTTTGATCAGTCGATAAGAAATATATATATATTTTTTAAGAAAACATTCCAGGATTTTTCCCTATTTAATAGACTTTATTGGACATCCACAGTTTACATTGCAGCTTCAAAGGGCTCTAAACGATCCCAACCAAGGCATAAGGGTTAAATCTTGCAAAACGATTGTCATTTTAGGCCAAGAAAAATAAAAAATATGCACTTTTAAACCACAACTTCTCGTCTTGGACTAGCCATGTAATGCGTCAGCGTGATCATACATATTATGTAATCACGTTGAAATGGCGTAAACAAAAACTACCGCCCCAGTGTTTACAAGTGTGGAGAAAGAGGACCGTTCCGACATTGTTGTATGTAGACTGACAATTATTAATGTCGTTGTGTCAGTTTATTGCTTAAAATGGTCTGCAAGTCTGCGTTTCAAATAAGTAACGTGTGACCTTTCAAAGGATTACGTAATATGTGGGGTCGCGCTGGCGCAGCACACGGTTGGTGCAGGATGAGAAGTTGTGGTTTAGAAGTGCATATTTGTTGTTTTTCTTGCTGAAAATGACTATCGTTTTGCTGGATGGGACCCTTGTGCCTCGGTTGGGATTGTTTGGAGTCCTTTGAAGCTGCATTGAGATTGTAAACTGTTGAGGTCCAACAAAGTCTATTAAATTTAGGAAAAGTCCTGGAATGTTTTCCTTAAAAAAGATAAATTTCTTCTCGACTGAACCAAGAAAGATATAAACATCTTGGATGACACAGGTGTGAGTAAATTATGAAGATTTTTTTAATGCAAATGGAGTGTTCCTTTAACAGGTTTTGTCATATGTGTGTTTTTCTTGTGCATTTCTTACAATATGCTCATTCCTTATGTAGATATAAACGGTATAGAACCTGAGATAGCAGTGCACACCGGGCCGTTTCGAAACGTGGGGTTGTCGAAAGCCGCTCAGACGCACAAACTACGCAAATTGCGCTCCCCGTCCAAATGCAGAGAGTGCGACAGCTACGTTTATTTCCAGGGAGCGGAGTGCGAGGAGGTGAGGTCACTAGGGGTTTAGCGTTGCACAATTATTTATTTATTTATTTATTTATCAAATTTCACTTTATTATTTGCTCTGTTTGCAGTGTTTCTTGGCCTGCCATAAGCGCTGCTTAGAGACGTTGGCTATTCAGTGTGGCCACAAGAAGCTTCAAGGCCGTCTCCAGCTATTCGGCCAGGATTTCTCCCAGGTGTCCTCCAACAGCCCTGACGGCATCCCCTTTATTATCAAGAAGTGTATCGGTGAGATCGAGAGACGAGCACTGAGAATGAAGGTAAGGCAGCAAGTCACACGAACGATGCTGTCTTAGCCAATAGAAACGCATTCCTAATGCTGGGTTCACACCAGACGCGTTTTGAGGCATCAAATTCGCGTCTACCGCGCGTAGTTGGACGCTTGAACATTTTGAGTGTACTCGCTTCATTCGTGCATAAAATTCTAGTCATCAAGACATTCACGTGGAAATTTGCATAATGGGAGGGGCTTCTGGGACTCTGCTAGTGATGGGCGATTTCGAAGCACGCTTCATGAGGCTTCGAAACATTTACGAATCTTATGTTTCGAATCATTGATTCAGAGCTTGTTTCAAACTAGCAAAAGTCATGTGATTTTAGCAAACGAGGCTTCATTACGTCATAACGGTTTCGAAACGTTTTCGAAAATCTGATGATTCACCACTAGGGGGAGTTGATCACAAATGACAAATGACAAATTTTATTATAAAAGTTCATAAAACATTCATTCTTCTGACTAATAACACTACCATTTTGTCCAATTTTTGTTAATAGACAGATTTAATGACAAAAATGTGCATCATTAAAAAGGAAGTTCGTTTTAATGATTTGTTTGCCATATGCTAAAAACATAGCCTGGGTGCCAGCCGATCTTAGCCCCGCCCACCACGATTTGAAATACGGGGAAAATCGGTCTGGGGATTTACCGTTGAGGAGCTACTATGAGAATACCAAAACAGGCCGACGAATCAAATTGTGAGGGCGGGCTTTATACGATGATTGACAGATAAACGACAGTAACGTAATGAACCACGTCAACAAAGAGCGTGTGTGTTGAATGGCTGCTGCTGTAGAGTTCAGATGTGTGGATTCTGACATTGAGTCTGTTCTAAAAGATATCGACAGAGCATTGATTTTAAAAGAGGAACAGAGAAACGCGAGCAAGGCATTTGTTTATGTTTTTGCCGTCCTTCCTATGGGATTCGGCAAAGGTTGGTCGCAACTGAAATGGGCAACCTTATCATGGCGATGCAACTCTACGTGCAGACGAGATGGATATAATTAGCAGTTGTTGCCAGCTTCTTTTCGGAAGCCCAGAGTCGTGGTTGCTAAATAAGTGGAGGGACATGCTAGGCTCCAATATTTTCAAGCCAACGTAGGGTATCGTCGTGGATGAAGTTCACCTAACGTACAAATGGTAAGAGATAGTCATACTCTATGACTTAGTAAATACTTCATGTTGTGATATAAACGAAATGTTGTAAACATAGTAGGTGTTGATGTACATTCGCTAACTCAGACTTAGTATAATCACAATGTTAGTGTCATTGTAGCGAAATAACTAGCAGTTCGGTCAGGCTGCAAAGACGTAATTTCAACATACACTCCGTTGCTCTGATTGGTCGTAGGTCTATCCAATTGAGTGGAGAGGCATTTTTCGGTTGAGACACGCCTCATAATTATAGCTCAATGGAGCGGTATCAGACTCAAATTCTGACTAGAATTGAGTATGACAACGTCAGGCTACTAAAAACACAGAATACACTTTTAATTTTGTCTTAATTAAATTAAATCATTTATTTTTCTTAAAAACATATTTTTAGAACAATCTTGTAAAAAGTGTAAAATGTTTGGACAGATCTTGCTGCTTTTACACTATTTTGACCAGTAGGTGTCGCTAGCATGTATGGTGTTTCGAACGCTTTGAAAAACTGAATCAATTTGCGAAATTGCTGAATCAATTTCTACCGCATCTGGTGTGAACCCAACATAAGAGCTTCCTTCATCCCCTCAGGGCATTTATCGAGTGAACGGTGTGAAGACACGGGTGGAGAAGCTCTGCCAGGCCTTCGAGAACGGCAAAGAATTAGTAGAGCTGTCGCAGTCCTCGCCACATGACATCAGCAATGTCCTGAAGCTTTACCTGCGTCAGGTGAGACCATGAGATCAGTTCATATGTATTTCATAGCCTTTATTGCATATATAAACTGAGTGATTTCCTCTTTAGCTTCCAGAGCCCATCATGCCCTTCCGTCTATACAACAGTCTGATGGGTCTGGCAAAGGAAAGCCTGGCAATCGTGGGTCCAGAAGGTGCAGAGGCCGGTAAAGGACCCGACCTGATGAACCTTGGGCCTGAGACAGACCCTGAACTTCTGGTGTTGGTGGACAGACTTAAAAATCTACTTAAAGAGCTTCCCAAAGCAAACACCATAACTCTTCGCTACTTAGCGCGGCATTTGAGAAGGTTAGAGACGTTGGGATCATCATCACCCTATCACAAGGCTGTATGTATTTATTTATTATTTTTTACTAATTCATATCTTACTCAGGATTGCAGAGCTTGAAGACGACAATAAAATGAGCCCAAGCAATCTAGGTATCGTCTTCGGCCCCTCGCTGATGCGCCCTCGGCCCTCAGGGGCCACGGTCTCCCTGTCCTCTCTGGTGGATTACCCGTACCAGGCACGCATAGTGGAGACCCTGATTGTGTTTTATCCCTCCATTTTCCATTCGGATTCGGGACGGCCCACGAGCACCAGCACAACCCGCTCATCGTCTCTACAACAGGTTTGTGTTAGTTAATGCACACACAGTTTGTCGTATGCGTGCAAATCTGTTGTGAGCGATGAGTCATTTCCTGTTAACCAGATCGAATACAAATAAGTGTATAAATTGTGTGTTCGTGTGTAGGAAAGCAGTATTGATGGAGAAGAAAACTGTTTGAATGACGCTGAAGATCAAGGGGTGGTGGATAAACACAACAGTGCAGAATCGGACAAGATGGAGGGCCATGGTATAATATACATTTATGGTTATACAGTGGATATAAAAAGTCTACACACCCCTGTTTGGGTTGCATGTTTTTGTGATTTGTAGGATGAAACCAAGATGAATCATTTTGGAACCTGTTCCAACTTAATTCCCTACTTCAAACCTATATATTAAAGTAATTAACATTAAGAATAATTTTGTGGTAAAAAAATGGCAAGTAAAGTTGTACAATAACCAGGTTGCACAAGTGTGCACACCCTTTTACAATAGTGATTGTGGCAGTGTTCAAAAGCAACCAATCACATTTAGACTTAAGTAAATATGAAGTAGTACATACCTCTCATCAATTAAAATTACCTTTTAACTATTAATGAAGTGTGCCTGGTCCTAAAGGTTTTTTTTGTGTATCATCCCACTGAAAAAGCTATTGTCTGTGTAGAGCTTACTCAGCAGGTACATGATCCCATTGTTGAAAAATATCAATCAACAGAGGGTTAAAAACATTTCCAAGACACTGAATATACCATGGAATACTGTAAAAACAATAATCCACAAGTGGAGAAAATATGGCACAACATTGACATTACTAAGACACGGCATCCACCTAAAATTTATGAGAAAACCAGGAAAAAAATGGTAAGGAAGGCTGCCGAGAGGCCTACAGCAACATTAAAAGAATTGTAACAATATCTGGCAAGTACTTTTTGCTCCCTACATGTGACAAAAATCTGCTGAATTCTTCATGTTTGGGCTATAAGCATTTTTAATCAAAAATATCATTAAGTTCATCTAAAGTTTGTAAAAACAAATATTTCTATATCCCAAATTCATGTGGAATAATGTATTATAGTCAATTGAGACCAAAGTTAAACTTGGGCTGTTATACCAAAATATATATTTGGTGCAATAAAACCCACATCACCAAATGAACACCATGCCCAGAGTAAAGCATGAAGGTGACAGCATCATACTTTGTGGCTGCTTTTCTTCGGCTGGAACTGGGGTTTTTAATCAGGGTGTATGGAATAATGAATAGCTCCAAATACCTGTCAATTTTGGCCCAAAACCTAAAGGCTTCTGCCAAAACACTTAAAATGAAGAGAAATTTGACCGTACAGCATGACAATGACAGAAAGCACACATCTAATCAACAAAGAAATTACTTCACCAAAACAAGATCAAGGTTTTGGAATGGCCCAGCAAGAGTCCGGATCTAAATCCCATCCAAAATCTATGGGGTGATCTGAAGAGGGCTGTACACAGGAGACACCCAACCAATTTGACAGATTTAAAATGCTTTTGAAAGGAGAAATGGCAAAATATTGCAAATTCAAAAGTGTCAAATTGATTGACACATTCCCATTAAGATTGAATGCTGTGATAAAATCTAAAGGTGCTTAAACTAAGTTTTAGTTTAAGGGTGTGCACACTTATGCAACCTGGTTATTGTACAACTTGACTTGCCATTTTTTCACCACCAAAGTTTTCTTGTTGTTGTTAGCTTTAATGTATGGGTTGGAAGTGCGGAGTTAAGTGGAACGGGTTCCAAAATGATTCATCTTGTTTTCATTTTTTAAATCACAAAAACCTGCAATTTTAACAGGGGTGTGTAGACTTTTTATATCCACTGTATACTAACATTCGTTATTTTAGTATATCAATTAATGCATAAAGTATGTATAAAAAATTAATGCATGAACTAGCAATGATCAATACTTCTACAGCATTTATTAATACATTTTTAAAAACAGTTAATGCACAATGAACCAACATGAACAATTGTATTGGCATTAACTAACATTAACAGAGATTAATAAATGCTGATAGACTATTGCACTGCAAAAAATTATTTTCAAGAAACAAAATCTTAATATTTTTGTCTTGTTTTCAGTAAAAATATCAAAAAATTCTTAAATGAAGATGCTTTTTCTTGATGAGCAAAACCACCCAAGAAAATAAGTCTAGTTTTTAGACCAAAAATATCAAATTTAAGTGATTTTATGCATAAAACAAGCAAAAAAATCTGCCAATGGGGTAAGCACATTTTTCTTGAATGTAGTGTTTAAGAAAAATGTTCAAGATTTTTTGCTTACCCCATTGGCAGATTTTTTTTGCTCGTTTTATGCACAAAATCACTTAAATTTGATATTTTTGGTCTAAAAACTAGACTTATCTTCATTTAAGAATTTTTAGATATTTTTACTGAAAACAAGACAAATACTAAGTATTTTTTTCTTGAAAATCATTTTTTGCAGTGTGCTCATAGTTAGTTCATGTTGGTTAATGCATTTAATGTTTAACAAGGGCTGTCACGATTATGAAATTTGTCTGACGGTTATTTGTCTAAAATTGTGCCGATTAATTGCCTGATTTAGGACTTTGACATTTAATTCTTAGACATTTTTTTTGTTTGTTCATGAAATAACTTTACACATTATTGTGATTATTTAAACAAAATATGTCTTATGTCTGTAGTGGCTGCAAAAAAAACCTACACTGCAAAAAATTATTTTCAAGAAAAAAGTATTTTTGTCTTGTTTTCAGTAAAAATATCTAACAATTCTTAAATTAAGATGCTTTTCTTGATGAGCACGATCCAAGTAAATAAGGCTAGTTTTTGTGCATAAAACAAGCAAAAAAAAATCTGCCAATAGGGTAAGCAAATTTTTCTTGAATTTAGTGTTTAAGAAAGTGTATAAAAAAAATTAGCTTACCCCATTTGCAGATTTTTTTGCATGATTTATGCACAAAATCACTTAAATTTTATATTTTTGGTTTAAAATCTAGACTTATTTTCTTGGGTCTTTTTGCTCATCAAGATAAAGCATCTTAATTTAAGAATTTTTGGATATTTTTACTGGAAACAAGAGGTGCAGTGTGTAAATTTTAGCGGCATCTAGTGGTGAGGTTGCAAATTGCAACCCACGGCTCGTCCACAGCTGACCCCTCGCTTTTGAAATGCATATAGAAGCTACGGTAGATGCCACAGGACAAACATGTCTACAAGAGAGTTAACTTATTAAAGTTTGTCCGTTAAGGGCTTCTGTAGAAACATGGTGACACAAAATGGTGGCTTCCATGTAAGCGGACACGCAGCATATCGTATGTAGATAAAAACGTATTATGCGAAGGTAATTAAAACATAATTGTTCATTATTTGAGGTCTTTAAACACCCCTGATAATATAGTTACATATATTATATTGCATTTCTGTCAAGTGATTCTTCTAAAAGTTACACACTGCACCTTTAAGTGATTTGTGCATAAAACAAGCAAAAAAATCTGCCAATGGGGTAAGCAAAAAAATCTTTAACATTTTTCTTAAACAATAAATTCAAGAATAATTCAAGAAAAATTTGCTTACCCTATTGGCAGATTTATTTGCTTGGTTTATGCACAAAATCACTTAAATTTGATATTTTTGGTCTAAAAACTAGACTTATTTTCTTGGGTCTTTTTGCTCATCAAGAAAATGCATCTTAATTTAAGAATATTTAGATATTTTTTACTGAAAACGAGACAAAAATACTAAGACAAAAATACTAAGAATTTTTTTCTTGAAAATCATTTTTGCAGTGTATTCCTTACAGATCTTTTTTTTTGCAGCATTTGTTTAAATCGCGTTACACTGTCAGTTAAGGAGCGTCATCTGCTATCGTTTCATTTATACAGGCTACGCAGCTCCCCCTTGTGTTTTTAAAGAGATGTGCAATCATCACGGTGATCTGAAATCATCGTGATGAGACAATTATTTAATCATTGTGACAGCCCTAACAAATACAACTTTATTGTAAAATGTTACTTTTTTATATTTTGCATTTATATACTGATTCTGCATTACTAATAATATATTATGCATTGTTGCGTCTCAACAGCAGATATCTCTGCTGGAAGCACGGGTTCACTGGAACACAGTCTGGATTTAGACTCTGATGAGGAATCAGGGAGGGGTGAACTGCAACCCCCCAGCCCTACAGACCCATCGGATGACGGCACCACCAAAGACCTCATGAGCCCACCTATCCTACTGGTGAACCTGCAATGCACCTCCGGTTTGGACATCAACCCCCCTGCCCTCCCTGAAAGTGAACCTCCAGAGTTAGATGAACTGGAAGTACCAACAGACTCACTGGCGGCGTTAAATATCAACGAGTGTGACAATACTACCCAAACACTCTGAAGTTACCCTCAGGCATAGCCGAACAAGTGGGGTAGTACCAAATGTCCAAGGGAAAGGAATATTAAAATCAAGTTTTAATCATTTTAGAGTATTTTTGATATTTAAAATATTTTAGCTCAGAATCTTTGCTTTTTATTTCAGATCTTTTAATTTACAGGGAATTTTGACTTGCTGTAAGCTGTGTAATGTGATGTACATGGTTATGACAGTGTGTCATTGAAATGCCTCTGTCGTTAAATTTGTGTTTGTCTTTTAATAATAAATTTTAAAATAATCCATAAAAGATCGCAACTAATGCAAACTAACTGGCGTGTGAAACTATAGGGCTGACAATGCAGTTACATCACATTCAAATAAGGTTTAGATCCTTTTATAAGATAGGACTCTCTGTATACCACAGCACACAAGACAGACTATAGTTGCAATTCAAGTGAACAATATATATATATTTGACTGACCAGCGAATATCTATTTACGCATTTACGACTGTAGTTGCATTCAGTAAATGGCATTCAAAAAAAAGGTGAGCGTTTTTCTCTATTCTTAAATTTTAAGTTAGAAGATGCTTAAGGCAACAAATGTTTTACAAAATATGAAAAAGGCAGAGTAACAAAATGGTATTTATTGATAATAGAAATAAAATTGTCTTAATAACAAGGATGGTCTGGGAAAATTCAGACTTTATGGAGTTCAGGAGTATTTTAAACCTGTCAAACAAAATATCAAATATACAGTAAGTTGTCGGATAAGTAAAGGTATATCAACGGTACATTTCAGAATGACATTTTAAAAGGTGATAACACTGTACTAATCTAAAAATGTTGCAAATTTCCATGTTAAACAAAGACTTTAAACTTTTAGTAAATAACATCAGAAATAACTCGCAGTGTTACTGACTTCAAACAAATTACTGGACCAATCTGTACGTGATGTACCGTCCAGCAGTCTCACTTGGTCTGATAATCTTAACAACCTATCAAAAGAAAAAATATAAGACACATTCATTACAGTAAAACTAAAACAAAGAAACAGGTTATACACACATTGTTTTAAAACCAGGAAGAAGGGAAGTTCTGCTTTTTGTCTATATTATCAATACAAATTGTTGTATTGAAACCACCATTGCAAGATCCGTTGTGTTTCACACGTGAAATTAAGTTCGGTATTTTGCACTTGAAGCCCTGTTTTCAGATTGTTTGTGATGAAGTTTTACTGAGATTTGGGCATGCGGTGCTGGCCCGAGAGTTTTCGGTTTCTGTTCTATCGCCTCCCACCTCTATAGTGGGTGTGTGGGTGCACTGGGGCAGTCCTTCCTAAAATGCATTAAACTTTCGTTTACAAAGACGTGAAACTCATCGAGTGGTCAGGGGTGTTCACTGATATGCTCACACAAAAATCGCTGCAAAAGATGTTTTCCAACAGCATTCGTTGTAAACTTGCGGACCTATTTTTCCAAACGCCTCACACCCGTATATTCTTCCGTTGAGAGCTTGAATAATAGACACTCCAGCCCAGTTGGTGGCGATAATCTGCCTTTGCCAAGTGCAAGAATACAAAAAAGTCCCGGTGCGGAGTAATACCGTACCTCACACCACATCTAATATTAATATAAGTCAATGCAGTTGGACAAAACTACGATAATACCTGTTGGACAGCATCTTTTGCAGCGATTTTTGTGTAAGCATATCAGTGAACACCCCTGACCACTCGATGAGTTCCACGTCCCTGCAAACGAAAGCCCAATGCACTCTAGGAAGGATTGCACCAGTGCACCCACACACCCACTGCAGAGGTGGGGGGCGATACATCACAGGCCGAGAATTCTCGGGACAGCACCATATGTCCAAATTTCAGTCAAAATCGTTCTATTTCATCATAAACAATCTGAAAACAGGCCTTCAAGTGCAAAACACCGAACTTGTCCCCCAATATTGGTTGGTTAGAAATGAATTCTCAGTTTAAACTCAAACCTACCTGGCCTCTTTTCAAGCCAAAGTATCGAGCCACAGGGTCCCCAGCTTGAATCCTGGGAAGCTGGCTTTCCTTTAGTTTACTGGGAAAAAGTTGGTTAAGGTTGTTGTAACGAATTAAATAAAAGTACTCCTGCTGCAAAATGAGCAATTTTAGTAGATGCATATTTATAATGTTGCAGTGACTATGCACATTCATAAAAAACTAAATCAAATCCAAAATATGGCTGCAAGCAACAATACCGGGGTTAAGCCATGAATGAAATAAAGTTGAGTTTGGATGAGAACCTAAAGAAACCATATGATTTCAGATCAGAAAATACAAAACTGATCAACAAACATGATCTATGTTCTTGCCCACTGCAATCGTCCCTCTCTATTTGGAACACTAGGGGCCTCATTTATAAAACTGTGCGTAGGATCCTTACTAAAAGTCTACGTATGCAGAAAAGCTAAAAATGGCATATAAGCAAAAAAATATAAAGACTTATAAAACAAAGCAATGTTCCCTTTATAAATCACAGATCACCTGCAAGTGTGCGAACATGAATCATCCTCAGATCCCACCCTTCAAACCCATTCTCCTGTCACAACCTTTGCGTAAGAACTGGCGTACGCACGTTTCCAGAGCCGTTTTGTACATACGCACGCTTTATAAATGAGGTCTCTGAAGAAAAATGTGAGTGGTGCTTGCTGTGGCAAATATTGGGACACAAAACTATTACAAATATAATGAGTCAAAAGAGCCCACCCCCATATCTCTACAATGTTCTGATACAGAGAAAAAGCTCTTGCAAAACGGTTGCTAGGGATTGTATTAGCATCTATCAGCGATTATACTTCAAGCCATGAAAGGAATAATCCATGATTACATGATTTTAGATTAAACTTTGCAGTAGTTTTTTGGCAAATTAGCCATTTTTCTATGTAAAAAAAACACTAGGTGGCGCTATGACAAAATTGTGCATTCAACCTAAGGTCATGACTGTGTTTCATCCAGCTAGTTTCATTACACTTTAGTTTAGCGAAGAAATGGTTGTATGATCATAGGACTTGCTTCATGTAAAGGTTTTGTTCAATTATAAGACCAACTAGTGGTGTAGGCATACCATTTTTCTTGTGAGGCCTCAGACTCTGCAGGGTTCCTACACCTCAGTTAACTTCAAATTCAAGGACCTTCCAAGGACTTTCCAGGTCAAATACCCTCAAATTCAAGGACTAAAGGTGGGGACACATTTCAAGTGAGAGCAAGGTTACAGTGTGTTATCTTTAAAAATACATTGTTACAGTTCCCTTTCAAGGGAACTCGCGCTGCGTCACTGCGGTGAAACTTTGGGGACGCCTCCAGGGGTAAGTGCGTCTGAATGTGTATATCAAATTCAAACAATGGTGAGGCTTAACGACAAAAACGGGGTGATGCGGGAGTCAGGAAGTATATCGCTATCTGAAATATTGCCAAAGACGCGTTACAGGGACGCAGGAAGTATAGCAAGGGAGACGCAGCATCTCGTTCCCTTCTCAGGGAACAACAGCTACATACGTAACCCGAGACGTTTTCATGTGTCAAACACTACCGTGCAAAAAAGCATTTTGTTATAAATCAACATTTGCATACAGAAGATACAAGCATTTAAAGTGAACAGTTTAGCACGTGTGCCTAAAAAGTCTAGAATTTTTATGATATTATCCTACACTACACAGGGAATATGGATTTTTTATCATGGAAACTTCTTGCATAAAATAGATACAAGCACTTTCAATGATCTGTATCTATGCATGTATATTTTGAAAAACTTCCCAGGGCCTTGAATTTTTCCCACCAGATTTCCAAACTTTCAATGATTTCAAGGACCCGTGAGAACCCTGACTCTGCTCATATATCAGTGTATCAAATCTGGTAAAAAAAATTACATTTCGTTATCGTTACAACTAAACAGGTCTAAAAAACACAAAAAATGAATGTAACTTTTCGTTTTTTGCAATTTTTGGCCATTTCTGATGAACATTTTAAAGTCACATCAATATAGTTTTTGTTCAGAAGCTAATCTAATGTTCTTCCTGTGGTGGTTTCGAGTCGAGGGGAATAACACACGCAGAGATATTCGCGCATGTTTTTTTAGCGCTACTTTGCTGGACAAGACTAAGCGTAAGGCGAAACCTGGCATGTTCGATACTGTTGGACTCGGCAATGACTCAGAACTCCAAGAAAACAAGTCCCACGAAAATACGTCAACCGCAGCCAAAGTTATGGGCATGTAAACATTAGTCTGACCACTAGGTGGTGCTGCGACGAAACAGTGTATGCACTCTCAGTTCCTAACTGCAATTACAAGTACCAAGTGTTGTGTCATTATGCATAAGTTTGGCAAAGATACAACCTTAAATACATTAAAAATGTATGTACATTTATTTTTTCGCAATTTTTGGCCATTTCTGATGGAAATTTTAATATAACGAATAGAGTTTTTTGTTCAGAAGGTAAAATAATGTTCTTCCTATGGTGGTTTTGAGTCGATCGGAATAACGCTCGCGGAGATATTTGCGTGTGTTTTTTTTAAGTGCTATTTTGCGGTGCAGGACTAAGTGTAAGGCAAAACGTGGCATGTTCGGTACCGTTGGACTCGGCAACGATTCGGAACTCCAAGGAAACAAGTCCCGTGAAAATACGTCAACCGCAGCCAAAGTTATAGGCATCTAAACATTCGTTCATCTGACCACTAGGTGGTGCTGTGATAAAACTGTGCAGGCACCCTCAGTTCCTGACTGCCATCACGTGTACCAAGTGTTTTGTCAATAATACGCCTAACTTTGGTAAAGATACAGCCTCAAATCGTTTTTTTTGCGCTCTTCGTAAAATCCATTGACGTGGTATACGACAACAGATTGGTTTAGCAAAATTCTTTTAATAACTTTTTGCCTTGATGTTACATAATGATTTTCGTGGCATTGGGACAAAAGCTCTAGGATGAGTTCGAAAAAGCAGGTTATACAAACAATTAAAAAAAATATATGATTTTTTTAAATGACGGAATAAAAATAAACCGAATCGTCTTGAGACAAGGAATCGGAGGAAACATTTTGTTTCTAGGACTTACGGGTCAAAAGTTATTAGCAAAAACGTATGTGCAACTTTGGACTGTTTGCGGGTTTGATATACAGACTTCAAATTTGCTGTGAAATCTTTCTGGACTGTGCTTTATCAGTGTGCCAAAATTCATAACTTTCCTTCGTACGGTTTTATTGGCTGCCATAGACGCAATGGCAGAAGAAAAAGGAAGAAGAATAATAAGAAAACTAACAATAGCAATAGTGTTCTACACCCATTCTGGGCTTAACCCTTAAAAAAAATCTCATGAAAGGATACTATCTTGCCAACAGCTCGGTCACTTCCTCTTTAGTCATCACTATGTGTTCGGGCACAAGCTGCAAGAGATTGATTTATTATTGCACAGAAAGCACATAACATAAACGTACGCTTCAACATAAGCATACGTTTCTATTTTTGCATAAATGGTCACAAGAAAAAGCCAATAATTACTCACCTCATGTTCAGTAATGTTGATCAGAAGCTCTTGTTGAAGAAACTGCTCGAGTATGTACTTCGGTGCCATGTCTACCAGAGACTGAAATTTAACAAAGAAATATCAATGCATTGAGCTAGATTCCTGAGGTCTCATTTATAAAAATGTGCGTAGGATCCTTACTAAAAGTACTATGCAAAAAAGCCAAAAATGGCATACACCAAAAAATATTAAGATTTATAAAACAAAGCAATGTCCCCTTTGTAAATCACAGATGAACTGCAAGTGTGCGTACATGAATCATCCTCAGATCCCACACTTCAAGCTCATTGTCCCGTCAAGTTTTTTTTTTATATCACAACCTTTACGTGGGAACTGGCGTATGCACGCTTAATAAATGAGACCCCTGGTCACAATGTGTTACTGTAGCTCAATAGGTACTGGTAGAGCATTGTGTTGGCATGGGTTCGATTCCCAGGAACATAAATAAATGCTTTGGATAAAAGCATCACGATACTAAATGAATAGACCTTGCCTCACCTGCTTGGCTGAAGGGGTCATGCCCATCTGTACTACAATAATGGCTCGTGTGATGTTCTCCTCTTGCATACGTTGGCAGTACATCTTTATGGTTTTGATGCCAACTTTGGGTTCCTCTGAAAGCAATCATACAGTGTGACAATACCATATTAATATATGGCGTATTGTATAGGTATAATAGATAGGTAGGTGTAATAGATGACATACCAGGAAAGAAAACAAACATCTGGTCGGTTGGATCGTCGTTGTGGGCGACCAGGACAGTGAGGTCGGTTCGTCGCGGTCGACCCTCACTGGGTTTGTCTCCAAACTGACTTTTAAACTCATCAAGGGTCTGGTCCAATTCATCTTGCGTTACTAAATATCCGCGATCGTGACATAGCTGCAAACAGGATTTAGGTTAACTTAGTAGTTTACACAAACGCTCAAAAATATCATTATTATACATATGTTACATATTATGAATATATACATTGAAATGTGTTCATTTTCTTATCTAATAGTTGAATTTAAATTATGATCAGATCGGAAAGTTACGGCAGCCGCGTTGTCTCGCGATGTAAACAAGTACGGCGTTTCATTTACCTGCATTATAGTTTTTCTAATTTTCCATAATCGGTAAGTCTCTTCTTCGTCATCCATGGTGAGCAAGAAAAATAGTATTTATAAAAATATCGTAATCAAAACAGCAGCCCTGCGAAATAATCCTCTCCCCACGTTTGCTTTCCGTTGCTGGCGCATGCGTGTGACGTCAAAATTTGCGTCACAAGTCAAATCTATGGCGCACATTTAATACGCATGTACAAAATAAAATAATATTATTTTTGTATATTTGCGTACATGTCTAGATTTTTTTATTGTTTTAATATGTATTGATTAAAATAAAAAGGAGATATTGATACAGATCTGGTTGTAAACAGCATGCCGATTTTTTTTTTACTAGCTTCGTCATTAACCCAACTTATTGTGGAAAGCTTATTATTATTATTGAAAATATATAAAGTATTAAGTATATGCTTGTTTTTCTGCTTTGACAAATAGCATTTTTAATAATGCTATGTTTAGATTTGTCCAATGTAAAAATATATACAGGAAACAATCTTATTAATATTTTTATTTTGTTAAAAAAAATTTAATAAATGCAAATGTTCAAAGCAGTCACCAAGTTTGTATGTTCTGTTTGTGATTAAATTCTTGGGAAAGAAAAACTGCGTGTGTTTGTTTGCGTGCGTGCGTGCGTGCGTTGTTTACATAATCAGTTATATTGTGTAAGATCAGGGGTACAAATTCCACTGATTAAGGTTAACTTGTTTTATTAAGTGTGTTATTTTTTTATCAGTAGGCTGTAGTGGATTTGTTCCAGTTAACGTTAACTTTCTATGTACTAGTATTTCAGCAGCAACAACATAAACAGCTTTTGTGGCCTAAACGCAACTTCCGGTAAACTTCCACATAGAATCAATAACATAGTCGCAAGTCGCTCGTTGTGGAATCGCAATACTATTGTTGGTATTTATATATGATACAGAATACTGAATATCAACACTACTGTATTTAAACGCTTTAATAGTAGCCTACATTTAAATAACACTTTATTTTTTTACATTGAAACATGTTGTTGTCCAAAAGTCATTGCTTCCTTTTTTTAAAGTAGCATACATTTTTTTTATAATATGCACGTCATGTAACAGCTGATTTATCTATGTGGACCAAGTACCAATAGGCACCAGCATCAGCCAGTTTTTTTCAGGTTGTGTAAGATCTTCTTCACCCAGTGCCCTATGACCTCATTGCCTAATATCACATTGCACATAATGGATTGATTGTCAAACCCCCTCCTGTAGACAAGCTTTGTGCCTGTATTCAGCAAAAATCCAGCCAACAGGAGAGAAACAGCCAGCGTGTCAAGTTAATGTTTATTTTGGGTCCCTTATATAAGCTCATTTTTAGTGTTGTTGATGTATTAGGTGGTTAGTGTCTGGAAAACCAAAGAGGATTTAATCTAATACGCTGTCTGCCATTTCAGTATAGGAAGTACTGAAAGGCAGCCATGCGTTTCGTGGGAGCCACTGTCATTTTCTCTTTAGTGTTGCAGACAATGGTACGAGATGCTTTAAAACATTATATTATGTTAAGTGTAATATGTGTGCTGTGGTTTAACAAGTATATAGATGTGAAGTATTTGTATAATTTGTTTAAAGCTAGTTGATACAAGTATAGGATATACTTTATGTGTATATATGTATTCAAATTTATGCTATTTTTATTTTCTCAGTCTGCACAATTAGAGGATTGGCAGACGGCTAAATCCATTTATGAATTCACTGCTACGGATATAGACGGAAATGAAGTTTCCCTGGAAAAATACAAGTGAGGGATGCACACATCCACTTTTTATTATTGTTTTTTATATTTATATTGGCAGAGGCGGACACTACTTAAGTATTTTTACTTTCTACATAAAAGTACATTTTTAAGTATTAATATTTTATCAGTGTTTTTTTTTTTTTTTTGAAAACACATTCAAAAGCATATTATCATATTTTTCCACTACATTTCATAATTTTTTTGTGTTTATATTTAATATTTAAGTACATTAAACATTATTTTTTTTACTTTTACTTAAGTAAAAAGTACAAAATTTTTATGTAATTAGGTATTAAATCAATTTGAATATGCAATATAAAAGCAATGCACAGTATGATTCTATGCTTTAGAATGTAGTGAACATTTTTTAGTAAATTGAAGTAATTTTTCCCAAGACAAACACTCGGATAAAGCACAGATGGTTGGAAAATTTACTTAAAATACTCAAGTAGTGTCCACCTCTGGTGTTCATTAGACATTAAGAATTACTATTGTTGTAAGTTTGCCAATGTTTCCTAACAGATGTATGTTGAGTGTGACGGTCATATTAAGATGGAAAATTCCTATTTGATTCCCTTGCATCAATAAATGTGAGATAGTAATTTTATTTAATTTTTTAGGGGTAATGTTGTAATCATCACCAACGTTGCCTCAAAATGAGGCAAAACCCCCGTAAACTACTCTCAGCTTGCAGCAATGCACGCCAAGTACGCTGAGAAAGGTTTAAGCATCCTGGGATTTCCATCCAACCAGTTTGGCCGGCAGGTAAGTCGCAGTGTAAATGCAACTGTAAACGACTAACTAAGCTGTAAATGATTAACTTTTTTGACGATGCCATTTTCTGTTTTAACAGGAACCGGGATCCAATGCCCAAATCAAGGAATTCGCCAAATCTTACAATGCAGAGTTTGATATGTTCAGTAAGATTGATGTGAATGGGGCGACCGCTCACCCTTTGTGGAAGTGGCTGAAGGAACAACCCAAAGGCAAAGGATTTCTGGGAAAGTACGTTTTTTCCTGATGGTTCATCTTCCTAAATGTAAAACTGTACAATTAAATGGCTGTGAAGGGCTATCTGAAACTGATTAAAATGTGCTTTTACTTTTTTTTTTATTAATTTAATTGTTTTTATTTTAGTGGCATCAAATGGAATTTCACTAAGGTATGTTATTTTTTCCTTACCAATTTTATTTGTAAAAATATATTGTTAAATTGTATGAGAAGCTTTCTTTAATATTACACCTGGTGTATTTTTTGTATAATGAGAGTAAATGGGGACAGTTATCAAGCAAAATGACAAATCACCATTAACCATATGCTCTTTTTCAAGTCATTATATAAATAACTATGTGTTGCGAACAGACTTTTTATTTATTTTTTATGTTCCTCAAAAAGCATGTTCCCACACTGTAAAAAACGCAGTATGAAGTTAAAACAAGGTGGTTTTGCAAGTCAATTCAACATAAAATCTTAAGTTTTGACCTGTGAATAGTTGTTGTAACTTAAGTTAAAGTAGCATAAAAAAACTGCATCACATATTTTTGTCTGCCTTTAAAATAGTGCAATGTGCTGATACTTTTTTGTGTCTTTTCAGTTCCTCATTGATCGTCAGGGTCAGGTTGTGAAGAGATATTCACCATTGCAGGATCCAAGTGTAAGCACTTTAATTTCTACTTTCAGTCTGTTGTTAATCATAAACTAGATTAAACATTGACACCTTTAAGTTGCGTTTTATATCCCAATCGTTTCTCTTTCAGGTGGTTGAGGCGGATCTTCCCAAATATCTCTAAATAACATTAGAGTCCTATAATCAAATGACCCAACTCTGGCCTCTTTCTTTTCTGCACTGACTGCTGGGCATTAGTGTGATGTCATCTCATGGACTAATGATGGTGTGTTTTCGAAACCCCTCTTGAGGAAGAAACAGACCTGATGCATTTGGCGTGCAACCCCCTCCTGGGAACATTACCAGTGTCCAGTGATCGATGTGGAGAGATTATTATGCTTTCATAATAAAATATGTACGTTTATATTGGGTTAAAAATGTTGTCATTGTGTGGAATTTCTTAATAAACTAAAACGATACTAAATCATTTGTGTAGTCAATGAGTTTCTAATATGAAAATGACATATAATCAATATTTTCAAATTAATTTGAATAAAAATACTATTATGCATATGGTTTTAGAAAGGCACATGCATTTGTATAGAAATATTATCTACAATATATGTGTGCATAACTATAATGTTGCCAACAGAGAGCAGCATCAGCTTTATCATCCTAATAACACTGAATCCAGCCAAACACACAACAGCGCTCCTGTGCATGCACTGAGATGTTTGATTCATTTTTTGAATCGGTTCGTTCAGACAGATACTGGTTCTCATAAACGATTCCCTAAATTCTCAGTTACATTGCACAAGCAAAGATGTTGTCATTTGAGACAGCAGAGAGTAGCCAGTCAAGGAAATTACGTTTAAATAGTAACGAAATGCGCTCAGAGCAGTTCGTTTGTTTAGGGCTACTGTAGAAAAATGGCGGTGCAAAATGGCGACTTCCATGTAAGAGCAGTGTATGTAGATAAAAACGGCTCATTTTCAGTTAAAGGGGCAATAAGTAGGATTTAGCCCCATCTAGTGGCGAAATTGTATTTTGCATTCAAACGAATAGTGCTCTCTAGCGCCTCGCTTTTCCAAATGCGTGTTGCAACTACGGTAGACGTTATGTAATCGCTGATCTTCTTGTCCGTTCTAGCTAGTTCACGTGTTCTGAACGAAAACGCGTTGTGGTAATGTGTTGGTAGGCAAGTGCTTTTTGTCCCTCTCTGCTATTATAGTTTATCAATACGGCGGAACGACATGGAAGCCTCCTTGGACTTACCCGTTCAATGTAAGTAAAGAGAAGAAATTCTAAGCTTACAAAGAAAAGTCAGATCACTGGCAGAGGTCATTTGACACCAATAAGGACATATTTATGAATAAAGACATTGATTTTGATTAATGAAACACTTAAAACCCTACGTACTGGCCCTTTAATAAAAACACAATGGTTCATAGTGTAAGTGGAAACATATGTAGCCTATTATATTGAATTTCTGTCAATAGATCCTCCTAAATTTTACACATTGCACCTTTATATGAAATGGTGTTCAAATCTTTATAAAATGCTTGTTTATGAAAATTCTGTGAAATTTTAATAAAATATTTGATTTTGTATGCTTATTGGTTTCTTTACATACACTTTTACACTCATATAATTTCTTTGTGTCCTCTGGAGTGACCACTCATCATGTGATGTAACCAATAATAGCAATTAACTGCATTAAATGTAACAAAAATCTTATTTCTGTTCCTGAAAGAACCTCTTTTGTTGCAAACAATTGCAACAGATATTTTCATATTCTGTATTTTAAAATGAATCTGTTTAAAATCCTCATAAATCACTGACCCACATACATATCCTTATGTTTTTTGGATTCTGTTTAATCATCATTTGGATTGTTTTAACTTAACATGCCCAGTTGTCACACATTGCATGGCATCATGATACAGACTAACTGCTTTAGGGCAGACAATGCTTGAATTACATGCAAATTAAAAGAGTCCTATATAAAATGATCTACCAGTATACCAAAGCACACAGTAAGACCGGCTATAGTTAATAACGATAGTTGCAAATTTCAGTAAACTTAGTAAACATCTATTTGCAATTGCTATTTCGATTTTTTTACTAATATATTTGCATTCGGAAGATGGCTTTCAAAAAAAAGGTGAGCTCTCTCAAGTTTTTCTTAGTTTTTCCATTAATGTCCAGTTTAATGGTTCCAGATTTATGAATAATGGGAATAAAAATGTTTGAATAATAAGGATGATCTGTGTTAATACAGACTTTTTAGGGGAAATTATTTTAAACCTGTCTAATAAATATCAATATACAGTAAGTTGTTGCAACAGTATATATATATATATATAATGCCAATTCCCTTTCACAAAGTTTTTGGAAATTGAATTGGCATTATCAAAAAAAGGCATTTTAATGGTCTTATCACTGTACTAATGCTGATGTTTGTATGAATACTTAAAAGTACTTAATTTCACAGATTTCTATGATAAACCAAGACTTAAATACTAAACATGAACTAGGTGCTTATACTGTAGTAAACAATATCAGAAATAATTTTCAATGTTACTGACTTCAATTACTGGACCAATCTGTACGTAGTCGGCATCCATCATTGTTTAAAACCAGGAAGAACACAGAAAAATAGAGGTTGTGCTTTCTTTGTCTCTACGATCAATGCAAATGGTGGTATTGAAACCATCATCAAAAGATCTCCTGTTGTGTTTTACATGCGGTAGTTTCACGTGAGCATACGATGGGTTCACGTGTGCACGCAAAACTAAACTTTATTTAATTTTAGCTCCATGTCCCCTTAGGGGCTCCGTAATGATCTTTTGACTGGTTATGTAAAGTTCATAATGTTTGATGTGGAGTAAAAAAAATTCAGTTGTGGCTACAGATTTGCATATTGTTTTTGTTTACAGCACAAGAACTGGTCTTTATGACTCATGTATTTAAATTTATGCTACTGTTAACATCAATATGTTTTTTTCAGTCTGCACAGCTAGAGGATTGGCAGACGGCCAAATCCATTTATGAATTCACTGCCACGGATATAGACGGAAATGAAATTTCCCTGGAAAAATACAGGTGAGACATACACGTCAGTCACATTCACTGTACTTTTGTGTTGTATATTTAGTTTAGAAATAAAAACTATTTATTTATTTCTGATTATTGGACATTTTGGATTGTACGCAGTGTCTCCTAATAGGTGAATGTTGAGTGTCATGGTCAAATTACGACGATGGCAACAATTCATGTCACCAAATGTTGGATTCCCTGGCATCAGTGAATGTGAATAATAAACTCTCATTCAATTGTTAGGGGGAATGTTGTAATCATCACCAACGTTGCCTCTAAATGAGCCGTGGTAAACTACTCTCAGTTTGCAGAAATGCACGCCAAGTATGCTGAGAGAGGATTAAGCATCTTAGCTTTTCCATCCAACCAGTTTAGCAAGGTATGTTGCATTTACTGTAAACAACTAACTAACGAAACTACCCTACTAATCCTACTATACATTTTCTGTTTTAAAAGGATACAGGAACCAATGTCCAAATCAAAGAATTTGCCAAATCTTTCAATGCAGAGTTTGATATGTTCAGTAAGATTGATGTGAATGGGCCGACAGCTCACCCTCTGTGGAAGTGGCTGAAGGTTCAACCCAAAGGCAAAGGATTTCTGGGAAAGTGAGTTTGTGTATGATGGTCAACATCATTAATGTAAAACTGTACTAATAATTATAAACCATGATTTTGGTTATAAAGCTACAGAAAAATGGTGTTGGGGGTAACGCATTGCAAGTAATGTGCATTACGTAATAATATTACTTTTCTGAAGTAACGAGTAAAGTAATGCATTACTTTATAAATGTACACATTAATATTTGAGTTACTTTTGTTTAAAAAGTAATGCAAGTTACTTTTAAGTTTAATTAATTTGATTTAAAAAAAAATATGTACTGAATTAAACTAAACGTAGTGATGTAAAATTACACATTCTATGCGCATGCGCCAGTTTGAGTCAGAAGTAACTTAATATTGTACTGCATTACTTTTAAAAGTAACTTTCCCCAACACTGCAGAACAAGATGTTTAATTCTTGAATGCTAAACTGATTTGACTGTTTGTTTGCTTTTTGTTGATTTTATTATAGTGGCATCAAGTGGAATTTCACTAAGGTATTACATATCTCCACTTTTACCAATACACTGTAAAAAAGTGGCCTTAAAATTTTGAGTTAATTGAAATTAAAAATATTAGTGGACACAGCATATTTTACTCTTTTTTGTTTGTTTGAGTCAACTAATAGTTTTTAGTTGAATTAACTTATATTTTAAGGTAACCAGGTAACGTTTAAATTCAACCAACAAATATTTTGTACATATTAGGAACAGATATCCAAATATTATTACTTTTTTATTATTATGTTGTTGACTTGTATGAGACATTTTCTTTAATAGAACACATGTTTTTTTTTTCTTTAATTTAAATGATGACTGAAACTGGCTGTAAATTACTTATATGACAAATAATATATATTCTCTATAAGTCTATATATAAAATAATATTTTTTGTGTAAACTTCCATATTAATGTTTTATTTCAATTTTTTTAAATAGTTGTATGTGCTATCTGATAATTTTGTGTCTTTTCAGTTCCTCATTGATCGTCAGGGACAGGTCGTGAAGAGATATTCACCAATGCAGGATCCAAGAGTAAGCACTTTACTTTCAGTCTGTTGTGAATCTATATTTTTATTAGATTTCAATATTGCACATTATATCACAAACTTTTTTCTTTCAGGTGGTTGAGGCAGATCTTCCCAAATATCTCTAAATAACATTAGATTCCTATTAGCCTATCGAATTACTCACCGCTGCCCTCTTTCTTCTCTCCTACTGACTGCTGGGCATTAGTGTGATGTCATCTCATGGACTAATGATGGTGTGTTTTTAAAACCCGGCTTGAGGAAGAAACAGACCTGATGCATTTGGCGTGCAACCCCTCCTGGGAACATTACCAGTGTCCAGTGATCGGTGTGGAGAGAGAACCGGGCTTCTTCAGTTACCCTACATAAAAAAATATGTACATTTATATTGGATTAAACATGTGTGGATTTTTTTTAATTAAACTTAATGAAACTCAATAATTTGTCTTGTTGTCAATGCGTTTCATATTTATAAAATATAAAAATTACTGATAATCCATTAAAAAATATTTTATGAAAGATAATACATATACTTTAATATTTAGGCCTATATGTTTTATGCATTTGTATACAAATATAATATTTATAAAAATATATAATATTTATAAAAAAAATATGTACCGTCAGCATGTGTGCATTATTAAAATGTTGCCAACAGAGAGCAGCATCAGCTTCATCCATCCAAACACCCAACAGCGCTCCTGTGCATGCGCTCGAATGTTCGATTCATTTTATCGAATCGGTTCGTTCGGAAAGATGGCATCATTGAACTGGTTCTCATAAACGATTCTCTAAATTTTCTCTTTTGTCGCTCACAAATAAAACCAAACCTTCAGTTCCGATTTTTTCCTGTTTAGCTTTAAAAAAAAAAAATTTCGTAACAGTATTATCACTATGTTTAAGAACAATGTTTCATTTGGCATTCCAAAGCCTCCAAAATGAAAAATACCTTATTATAGGCTACAACTGTAGGCTTTTTATAGTAAATTGTAGGCTAGTACATTGTAGTATATTAAAGTAACACTAGTATTCTGTAGTATTAACTAGTAAGTTGATAAACTGTAGTACGTACATATTTTAGTAGGCTACTTTAATATGCTAAGGTTCAAAAACAGCATCTAGCAATTTTAGTTTACTATGATTGTAACTAAACAAATTTAGTACATTTAGTACATTTCCAAAAAAAGCTAAAAATACCAATGTTTTATTGTAGTAATACGAATTATAGCAATAAAAACATATTTTTCGAAATGTATTTGAGTCTACGTAAGCCTAAAAATCATAAATGCCTTTTTTTCGTGTTTTACGAGCGCTTAGGAAACGGTTCATACGAATCATTCTTAAGAACTGAATCACTAGTACACGAATCGGAATCACTTGTGCATGACAGCTCCGATGAGAGAGGACCACGACGCGCATTTACGGTCCTCGGTTTCATATTTAGCTCAGTTTCTTCAGTTATTCAGCTCCATATATACTAGAAGTGAAGGTGTATATATTCATATATTCGCGAGCATCGGTTGTCAAGGAGGATTCATTCCGGGATATTGAATGGAAGCGGCGGCTGAAGGGGCGAGCTGCCTGTCTGAGGCCGGGGATGAGAGCCCGTTATCCGGGGCGGCAGCGTCCGAGGACGCAGGGACGACGGACGAGGACGCGGGTACGTAAACGCCTGGTATTCGATTTTAAACAAGGGACAAAAAGACATTAGATTAATACGAACGTATCCAACGTCACGTGACTGGGATAGTTACACATGGATGGAGCTAGCTGAACTAGCATCCATGCCTGGTTACGCGAAATTGCTTTATGAGATTTGACATATCTACATTGGATTATTGGAGTTTATGTTTGCACCTAGGATAAATAGTTAAAATGGATGTTGTCAACTGGTTAGTTTGATACGAAGAGAAAAAAAACTAGCTAACCATTAGGATATTAGGGATAGTACTGGAGTGTGACAGATGGGCTGATGCGATGGGGAGGGGGTTTCAGGTGAGACATGGGGCAAAGGGTTGGGTTGGATCTGTGTCATCTAATGATTAATAAAAAAAACTTTTGCATATGCAACATTTATGCACATTGATGTTTATGTTATACCTGTTTGCATGCATTGTCCATCATGTCTCTTTGAAGGACAAACCTTTACATTGAGGTGCTTTGAGTTGCAGTAATGTACTGAATGGTTAACATATTTTAGTACAATGGTACAAGAGTACAATCATTGGTGGTCACGTGCACATGAGGAAACTATTAGCAGTTTAATACATCATAGTCTCGATTGGTAAAGAATACCACAGGAGGATACTTTAACTGTCAGATTAGTAAACAGGATAAACTTGTATTTTGCCAGCTTAGACCAAAAAAGGAAAAAAATGTCACAAACACACACACACGCACGCACGCACGCACGCACGCACGCACGCACGCACACACGCACACACACACACACACACACACACTTACTGGTTTAATAGGTACTTATAGACACAAATAATCAACATATATTTTTATGTTACTTTAAAGGCGGGGTGCACGATCTCTGAAAGCCAATGTTGACATTTGAAATCACCTAAACAAACACACCCCTACCCCAATAGAATCTGGACCTTCTTTTGATAGACCCGCCCCACACATATGCAATCCAGACATGATATTGGCTACGTTGACACGCCCCTTACTGCTGATTGGCTACAAGTGTGTTTTGGTACTCGGCCTGACTCTCTTTTCCAAATTGTGCACCCTGGCTTTAACTTAACAAATTAAGTTAAAGAATTTGAACTTAAATACGTTTTTTACAGTGTACCCATTTTGATCGTATGCGTATGCAAGGAAACTTTTGAAACTATTCGTTATCAGATGATAGTGGTTACACGCAGTTAAATGTCAGCGCAGATCGGTTGTCATAAATGCCACATATTGAGGTCTGGTGTTAATGTTTTCTTCTGTGAAAAAGCATCTAAACAAGGACGGCACGCTCCCTGCTTGCCCTGGCGTTGGTGTTTTCTGCCTCGTGTCCTTCTGTTTTCATTGCTTTGCTCCTCTATTTCTCCTGTCTGGATGGGTGTGTGAAAACATGCTGTGTTGGAGCGTTTAATCACATAGAAAACACATTCATGGAGTACAACAGTGAGTCACTTTCTCTTGTAAAGTAAAGTGGATGGATTCACTCATTGGCCCTTTGCTTTAGGGGCTTAAAGTTTCACCATCAAAACAAAGTGATTCACAGGTTTATGTTGGCAGTGTTGATGTCCAATGTTGCTAAGACTCAGATACGATAATGGTCTTATATACAAGTGATAAAAGCATGCAGGGCATAGCAGGTTGCCAGGTCTTTGCTATGTAGTTGCTACGGTGGTAGATGAGGCAGATTATTCATAGCACAAATTCTGAGTCACAAATATCAAAGTTTAATACCCTGAGTTTAATGCTTTGTTTAAATCCTAAAAGCTGAAATCGCTAACATTCGCCTCTCTAGCGACATCTCTGTTTGAAACATAAAATTGCAGGTTACTTTGCGTTCTTATCTTTACGTTTGTTCGGAAACAACTGTCATTTTCTTGCGAAATCCAACCCAATACTGAATCGTGATAAGGTAGGAAGGCAGTTTCGAACTCTAAGGTTTAAGGTTACGTTTTTATTTTTGTTATACTGATACATAACGATTAATCGCGATTAATCTATTGCAGAAATAAAAGTTTTTGTTTACATCAAATATGTGTGTGAACTGTGTATAATAACTTTGTATAGATAAATGCATACCTGCATGTATATATTTAAGAAATATTTACATGTGTAAATACATTTGTATATTTATGTATAATATATATAAATATTAATACTTTTCTTAAAATTATACATGCATGTGAGCATATTTATATATAGATAATTATTATACACAGTTCACACACATATATGATGTAAACAAAAACTTTTATTCTGCCATTGATTAATCGCGATTAATCGTTATGCATCTCTAGTTTTTAACCAAAAACGTTACAGATTGCAGCTTTAAGTATGAGCAAAAGTAATACAGAAGCTTGTTGTGGTTATGATGACATTTATTATTACATAGTAGTAATATGATCATTTATTTGATAAACATTATTTAATAACATATTGATAAATTAATAATAATGGAATTTTTTTTTCAAGGCTAGCAGCGATTTTTACATTTGTCGCTCAGTAGCTTATTAGAAAAAGCACTGAAACAGTGAAGATAAATTGTGTCTTTATTGCAAATTAATTATAAATCAATTCTGAGGTTATCACCGCCTAATGGACTGTCTCAAGCATCCGCTGCATGCCGCGGAAGTAAATATACACAATTAAAATGTCTGTGATATCTGCACACTAAGCTTTCTCGGTTTATACAACTAACAACCCAAGGGACGCGTGTATAATCAAACAGTCTCCAGTTTCTAAGAAGCTCATCAAAGCTGTGTAGTGTTCTGCTTGCCTGCAAAGAGTCAAGGTCGCTTTGTAAAACAGGGCAGGTCTGTTTACACACTCCACCATGTTTTTTCCTCGACAGCCGAGACAGCTCGTGTTATTCTGATAGGTCACACTGTTGGGAGTTTTCAAGCTCCGGTGGGAAATGGAAAGCAGAGCAGGAATTGCATAATGTCGTTCTGTATTCCTCAGCCACCCTCATTCATGCCCGAAGGGTTTGGTGCTTTTTATAGTCTTTTTGCAGATCAGACCACAGTGAGTAGACGCTCGAGCCCCATCGGCAGGTCAGACACAGTCGTGTGCCTCCTAAGGGGGAAGCACAGATCCACTTCTTCAACACAGTTGTTGTCAGAGGATGCATGGCATCACCAGAACCATTATGATTTTTAAGACCACTTCAATCCAACATGTTTTGTTTGCACAGGCAGCATCAAAAATAGGAATATCGGATGTGCAAAGAAAGTATAGCCGGCCTATATGATTTAAAAATGAAACATTGACTTAAAGGATAATTCCGGTATTCAACACCCTGAGTCTCATTTCTGGTTTGTTTTGGATGAACTACAGTGATGGACACAGAAATTTTGACAATGGGTCGAGTCTTGACTTTTCGACTCATTTAGAAGCATCTCTTGGCTGCTTCAGAATGGAAGTCAATGGCCATGCACAAACATGTCATTAAAACAACACTTAACGTTCATTTTCAAAACTGTACTACTCACCGAGTGGTTCGTGGTGTTCGTTGATGATTAAAAACAAATATATTGGCGCAATGTATGATTTCAATCCGTGTTATTTGCTATAGTGGAACTGTTTTTTCAGATACCTCACAACCGCGTATATACTTCCGCTCTATATTTGAGTCTGAAGCATGAATGAACGTAGTCCAACAAACTGTAATAAAACGGTAGCATACTTTCAAAATCAAGTTTATTTTTAACACTTACACCATCCAATATGTTTTTTTCATCAGCAGAACAATAAAGAAGATATTTTGCAGAAACCCCGGTGCTCCGCCATGCAAGTCAACAGATCCGCACACTTTAAGAGCTAAAGCATATATATCCAATACAACAGTAATCCCCCATGACTCCGTGTGACATATTGACGTCTTGTAAAGCAAATCAATCAGTTTTTGCAAGAAACTGAACGTTATTTACAACATTATTAGCGTGAATGCCAAAGCAGGAAGCGTGCTTTCCGTTTGAGGTGATCTCTTCCACTAGTGCTGCTGCTGTTGGCTATGGATGTTGGTCTGTCTGCGCCACCTATAGAGCGGGAGCGTGAAGCGCACTTCCTGCTTGGCAAAAGCTCTGCATTAACGCTGTAAAATATTTATATATATATTCGAATCTCAAAACTGAAAATCGAATGTCAACCCACGGAACTAATATTCGAATATTCTGGTCCAGCCCTACAAATATGGGAAAAAATTCTTCTGAGAGAAACCGAGCGAAAAAACTACAACCTCATGTAAACAAACAGGCCCTTTTCTGTTTCCCGGCGGCGGAGTGATATATCAGCGAGCAAACAGTCTTCCAAGAGAGTCAATGGAATTTTACAAAATGCCAAATAAAACACGACAGAAACTGTATTTCGCTACACAACTTGTTTTTAATCATCAACGAACACCACGAACCACTCGGCGAGCAGCACAGCCCCGAAAATGAACGCCAAGCGCTGCCCCAATGACATGCCCGTGCATGGCCATTGACCTCCACTCTGAAGCAGTCAAGAGACGCCTCCAAACGAGTCAAAAACTCAAGACACGACCCATTGTCAGAATTTATGTGTCCATCACTGTAGTTCATCCAAAACAAATCAGAAATGAGACTCAAAGTGTTAAATACCGGAATTATCCTTTAAAGACCAACTGGTTGCACAAGCAGCAAAGGGAAACTTGCCTTTTTTAGAAAAATAGAAAATGCTATCTCATTTGTAAGTGGCTTTTGGATACTAAAATCCTAAATGATTAAGGGTCAGTGACGTGACGTTAATTATCTCGTGTCCGTATGGTTCAATTAAATATAAAAGGGTTAAAATTTTAAAAATAAATTTGCAGATTACTTGCATACATTCTCTTTTTTGAGGACCAAGTCTAAAATTTCTGGTTTTATTTCACCTTGAAAGAATAATTGGGGGATAATTGCAAAAATGTCAATGTGGTGTAACCGGTCTGTGTCAATTGGTGTAACTATTATTTTTTTAAATGAAAATATAAATATATTCATTAAAAACGTGAATATAATATAATCACATAATAGTTTAGTGTAATATGATTTTTTAAACACATTTTTACATAATTTGTCAAAGATTATTTAGAAAACAGAGCTCTTTTCAGCATATGTCAGGACAAATATTACAAAAACTCAATTAAAATTTACATTTAGAAATAACTAATAAAATTATATTTAATTTTTTTTTTTTATGATTACACTTACTTGCCATCAAGGTGGATAAAATATTTAATATTTTTCCTCCTGTGGCACAATTGGCGGTTACACCATTTGACATTTTCAGGTCCATTCAGTCTTAACTTTCATAAAAATGGTGCAAATGTAATTTTTTATGGCATAAAATGTACATAAATACACTATGTGCATTGAAATAAACCTGATGCATGCTTTTAAAACAAGTTTTTTAAAAAGATTTTTGAATTTCTCATCTTGCCAAACCTTTTTTGTCACTGACCCATAAATGTAAATGTTTCAAAATAAATTTGCAGATTACTTGCATACATTCTCTTTTTTGAGGACCAAGTCTAAAATTTTTGGTTTTATTTCATTTTGAAAGAATACTTAGGGGATAGTTGCAAAAATGTCAGTGTGGTGTAACCGGTCTGTGTCAATTGGTGTAACTAGTATTTTTTTTAATGAAAATATATATTCATAAAAAGTGTGGAATAAAATATAATCATCTAGTTTAGTGTAATATGATTTTTTTAACATACATTTTTACATAATTCGTCAAAGATTATTTAGAAAACAGAGCTCTTTTCAGCATATGCATTTCAGCAGGACAAACATTACAAAAACGCATTAAAATTAACATTTAGAAATAACTAATAAAATGATATATATATTTTTTTTATTATTATTTTTTATTTATTTATTTATTTATGTATTTTAAGGATTACACTTACACGCCATCAAGGTGGATAAAATATTTAATATTTCTCATTCTTTGGCGCAATTGGTGGTTACACCATTTGACATTTTCAGGTCCATTCAGTCTTAACTTTCATAAAAATGGTGCTATTGTAATTTTGTATTGCATAAAATTAACATAAATACATTGAATTAAACCTGATGCGTGCCTTTAAAACACGTTTTTAAAAAAAAAGATTTTTGAATTTCTCATCTTGCCAAACCCATAAACTGACCCATAAATGTAAATGTAGCACACATTTACCCCACTTTCAGCAAGGACTACAGGGTAAATGTTACATCATCTAATTAATATTCATAAGTAAGGTTGTAAGGTTTCAATGTCCCTGATTATCACCATTTTGCCCTTCAGCTCCGGTTTGTCCCAGGGGGATTGTCTTTATAATAACTATACTTTGTAAGTCACCTTTTAATGCATCTCTTAAATGATACATACACGGATAAAGGAATGAAATCGAGTAAATTAGAAGTGAGCAATGACAAGTTTGACGTGCTTCATCAGTGGTCTTATGATATCTTGTTTCCTTTTTGGTTTGCTTTGTACAGTTTTGCATTTTTCAGATATTTGGGATCATACTGCTTGTTTTTCTAGACTCTTGATCATTTATTTATATCTATACGTTATAGCTTCTCTAAATATAGTCCTATATAATGAATGTTAACTTGAGGTGTCAGATGCTCTGTCGTCAAGTTCATCATTTCAAGTTAGTTTCGAGCTGTATGTGATCACACCATCATGGAGCCGGTGGAATTTCAGGAGGTGTTTTGCTACCTCATTAGCACTGCCGAGCTTTTATAAGTTTCTTAATATAATTTAAGAAGTTGCAGAAAATAATTGTCATAAAGACCATAAGCAGAAGTTGTTAAGTCTTGAAACAGCTTTAGATGAAGTTGTCGAACTTTCTTTTAATTGTAAGGTGTTAACAATAAATGTTACAATCAACATTAAAGACTGCCCCGGGCCAGCGTGAGAGACGCTAGGGCTAATAAACAGTATTGTCACTTCCCCGATTGGGCCAGTGCTTCGCCCTCAGTCACTAAAATATATTTTTTGCCTATTTGTCTGTAGTGTTGGGGAAAGTAACTTTTAAAAGTAATCCATTACAATATTAAGTTACTCCCAAAAAAGTAACTAATTGTGTTAGTTACTTTTCATGGAAAGTAATGCTTACGTTACTTTTTAGTTACTTTTTCTTGGCTGAGGCTTGATCTCTTTCAGGCCTTTCAGGTGTTTTTTATGACTGAAAAGTTCTGCCTTCAGACATTTCATATTTCATCACAAAAATGTCGATCTCTCGCCTGCCATCTCAGTTTTTGACTAAAGCTGTTACCACACAGGTTTGTACGCATAGAGTGCATAATGTGACTATGTTTAGTTTAATTCAGTACATATATTTTAAATCAAATTAATTAAACTAAAAAAGTAACTTTCATTACTTTTTAAAAAGTAAATCAAATATCAATGTGTACATTTAAAAAGTAATGCGTTATTTTACTCGTCGTTACTTCAAAAAGGTAATATTATTACGTAATGCACGTTTCTTGTAATGCGTTACCCCCAACACGGTTTGTCTGTATGTATTCTTATGCAATGTTACCATCGAGACACATTTTAAGTGTCGCGAACGCTAACTTCTTAGTAATGTCATGAGGTTTCTACTACCTTTTTGGTTGTTGTTGACGCTGTTGCAAGTGTTGCGTGTTATGTCAGCTGGTAGAGCAAAGAGATGTTAACCCTCTTATTATTAGGGATGGGTATTGACAAGGCCCGCACGATACATATCACGATACGATACAATACGTTGCGTGTTGCGATACATTGCAATGCTTTTTTATCAAAAAATTTAAAAAATAGAGCTGATTTTTTTTACTTTTTTTTTTTCAAAGCCAAAGTGCGTCCACACGAAAGCTGCAGGTGTTTTTACATTTTCTGCCATTTTTTCACTCCCGCTAACTTCTGAGACATTGGCCGTATATAACAGACAACTGGACAGCAACAACTGGACAGCGGTGGAGGAGGTCGTTTGATGCACACAAAGGGATTATTATTCATAAAAAAAAATATATATATATATCGATAGAAGACATTGAAATATCGGCACACTAAAAAAGTATTACGATAGTTAGCTGTATCGATATTTTTGCACAGCCCTACTTATTATGAGACCAAACTAAAACATACATTTCTTGGTAGCAAACTTTTTCTTGGTTAAAACACGACAAATTAAATTATGCAGTCTCTTTCCTTGTAAAGCATACAAGTCGTGAGCATTTTCCTTTGAAACAAGATACTACATTAAACAAAACCTCGAAGCTCATGAGAACCGCAGACAGCACATAGTGGTTAATGTTAAGACATATCAACACAGCATATTAATAACACTGTTTTATTCATATTGGTTCGTTCTGAGATCAGAATTTAAAGTTTGATTTTACATTGATTTCAATCTTTGACATGACCTTACTCAATCAATATAAAGATATCAAGATTATATATTCACAGAATTTTCTTTACATTATGTAGGAAGATTTTATGTAAATCACAAACATTTTTATTTTTTCTGTAATAAACTACTAAAATGACCAAAAACAAAATTAAAAGTGAGTAGTATTTTTGCATGTCTAATGATCTTTGTTAGATATGTTGTCGGATATATTAGAGAATAACAAAACTTCAAAAACATGGATTTTTCCCCCGTCCAGCTTAAACTGAAGCCAATCCCATCATCACTGCAAGAGGCTACAAACTCTTGGAAAAGCATTTTTATGAAACCACAGTGTTGCCCAAACAGTCCTCTATGAGGGTCAAACATTGACAGCTGTTTCAGAAATAACAGGAACTAACTTGGTGTGTTGTGGGTGTGGACGTGTTTTTTCAAAGGTGAAAATAGAAATCAGGTTTTGTTTATGATATTGCGGCAAGATTTAACTTCTTTATAACTTTGTTCAATGGACTACTAAACAATGAAAACTACTACATTTTACAGGTAAAAAGAAAGGTTGGTTGAAAGAGCTAATGATAGCTGTTTTCTAACTTCTAGCTGTTCACTGTACACTTACGGTATATTCAAGGCTCTCTAAGCGAATTCACGCGTTTTAGACCATAAAACATTTTTCGTTACATATAGCAAACACTCCTTACTATCTGCTTGCTGCCTGTCCGCTGATCAAACTGTAAAAAACGCGATCTCTGTAGACAGCTCAGGCTCCACAAACTGCAATAAAAACACAGTGGCCAAACCTGCACCACGAAACAAAACAAAAGTGTTCCAGCCAATAAACGCCAAGAAGGATTTGGGGGTTGGGTTTGGGCGCATTCATGAAAGCACGGAAGGGAGGGGGAGGAGTTAACTACGCTTAGTTTGTTTGAAAACACATTTCAAAAATCAACACACCGATTCGCTTAGAAGACCGATTTCGCCTTTCACACGGGGCGAAAGCGTTAATGCTTGATGGAAGGGTTGTCTGAAGCATGGCCAACAGCCAATCACAGTGGCTCCGGTCTTGCATAAACGTAATTGGCTGGCTCGCACTAGGTTATTTGCATAAGGCGATCTGATTGGCTGACGCACGTTGGCGCTTAAAAAGTTAAGAAATGTTCATCTTCTGCCATGAGCAACGGCAGTGACGCGACGTTTACGGATCCACAATTCAGTTCGGCAACTCATGATGTCACCCATTAATAGTAAATATGAAGCGTTAATGCTTACTGTACGTTCAGCCGCCACCAACTTGAGCTTCCAAAGTTACCGGAAGTCATTCATTTACAATGGAAGCCAGCTTTTTTCAGCTGCAAGGAGCGTCAAATCCATCGGCACCGTGTTTTGGGCGTTTTGAGCGACCATAGCATCAATCAGAAAGTTGAAAGAAGCTTAACTTTATGGTAATGAGCTATGACACGGTTCAGTGGCAAGCAGCGGCAAAACGGCAGCAACCAATCGGAATATAGCCTAGACGTTCTTCACTGGTTGATACCGGAGAAACATACTGTATGATGTAAACTTTTGTTCCTACCAAAACATTAGTTTTGAGAAAACAGATTTCAGAGCGGTCAAAGCCCCAACAAGCTTCCTCGTTCTTTTTGACAAGCACCCTTGACTGGGCGGTCCTAGCTTCTTTGGAAGCTCAAGTCGGCGGCAGTGTGAATGTACAGTTACGCCTTTGGGAATGTACCGTAAAAAATGCTGGGGGGAGTTATCAACCCAGCACTGGGTCAAAAAGGGACAAACCCAACTCATTGGGTGGTAATTAAACCTTTGCTTAACCCAAAATGCTGTTTTTTTGACCAATTGGTAGGTAAACTATACATTTTTTTGGGTTTGTCTGTTTTTGACCCAATGCTGGGTTGAAAATAACCCAGCATTTTTTAAAAGCCCAGTGTTGGGTCAAAACGGCACAAGCCCAGCTGTTGTGTTAAAGACATAGTTGGCCGATCGTGAGCCCCATTTACTTCCGTAGTAGGAAAAAAGAATACTGTGGAGGTGAATGGGGCTCATGAACGGTTTTCCACAAAATATCTTCCTTCGTGTTCATCAGAACAAAGAAATTTATACAGGTTTGTAACAACGTAAGAGTGAGTAAATGATAAGAGAATTTCCATTTTTGGGTGAACTATACCCTTTAAAAAAAAAAACAAGATGTTAAATGTTTAAATTTGACCCAACAATGGGTTAAACAACCCATCATATGTTAAATGGATGTTGGGTTCGTCCATTTTTGACCCTACGCTGGGTTGAAAATAACCCAGCAATTTTTTTAAGTGTAGCTTTGTCTAAACTACTAGGTCATCTTAAACCAGAAAAACCAGGAACTAGCTGGTCAAACTGTACTGGTCATACGTACCATCTAGGTAGCCACAAGATGATAATCCAGGTGGCCAAACCAGCCAATAACCAGAACTCTAGCTCTACCAGCTGTTTATACCATCTCAGCCCTCCTACCACATGGCACAATCCAAACCGGTATAGTCCAGCTTGGACCAGCTACTTTCCTCCTAAAAACAGCTTAGTTTGGATTCTCCAGCAGATCTTTTTAACTTTAGTTTAGGCCTATTAACACTATTTTTATTTCCCTATGCTTTCTCAGTGCATGTCGCTCTGTCTAGTGACCGACTAACATCCTATTTAGAGCGGCACGTGTCTGTTTATGCATAAGCAAACTCTTAGAAAGCCTGCTGACCTTGATTGTGATGTCATGGAAAAAGAGGAAAGCGACTGAATGGGAACATTTGCAAATGCGTCTGTGAGAGAATCACAAAGCAAAAGAAATCGAGCTGTCACTCTCACATGGGCGTTTTTTTGTAAAACCGATGCCCTGGTCAACAACGACAGCTGCTGCTGATGGTATCAGGGTACAGAATATAAATGAAGACTGATTAATGAAGTGTCGGCTGAAGCCGTCTGTGTATACACAGTAAGTGGTTGACAACCCATTGACTGCAGAGTCCGGTTAACGTTTCATATGAATATATCAGCAGTTGTAGGTGTGAAATGTTCTGGGTGTGTTTATGTATCTACCGCTCCAATATAGCATCTCATTGGTAAAAAATTGTGTCAGCAGCGTAAAAGCTCATAAGTTCAAACCCAGGGAATACACATACTAATAAAAAATGTGTTGGTTTAACTTAAAAAAGTAAGTTACCTGGTTCCCTTGAACTGTTCAATGAATTAACTCTTTCCCTGCCATTGACGAGTTATCTCTTCAATTAAGAAAAAAACATTTGCATGAAAAAACATGTCCCTGATGAGTTTTTAGGGTAATCTGTAATACCCGTTTTGACTTAACGTTTAAGAAATCTCTTGTTGTTTAAAAATAATTTTCCTATAATTGAATTCCTCTTTATCTATTTTCTTTATCTCCTAGATGCTACATTGAAAAAGGCTTTCATCACAGAGGTATGTTCATCTACCATACATCAAAAACATCCACTAAACTGTAGTTTAACTGGTAAAGCATTATGTTAAAGAAATAGTCTACTCATTTTAAATATTAAAATATGTTATTACCTTAACTAAGAATTGTTGATACATCCCTTTATTATACGAGCAAGTTTGGTGGTACAAAATAAAACGTAGCGCTTTTCTAAGCGGATTTAAAAGAGGAACTATATTGTATGGCGTAATAGCACTTTTGGGAGTACTTTGACTCGCCTGAAAAGTCCGCTCCCCTTCTCACTCTCATAATGGGAGAGGGAGGGTGTTACTGCGCCGAGTCGAAGTACTCCCAAAAGTGCTATTACGCCATAAAATATAGTTCCTCTTTTAAATCCGCTTAGAAAAGCGCTACGTTTTATTTTGTACCACCAAACTTGCTCGTATAACTACTCGTCTTAAATAGGAAAAACGTTGATGTGTTTGGTCACTTCTAACTTTATCTCTAAATGGTAAAATTGAATGAATGGGGCTAAGCTAATGCTATCGAAGCGTTGCAGCGCGCTCCAGCGCTTACGTGCACTCACACAGATGATAGAGGGATGTATCAACAATTCTTAGTTAAGGTAATAACATATTTTAATATTGAAAATGAGTAGACTATTCCTTTAACAACGCAGGTCATGGGTTCGATTCCCAGGGAACACATACTGATAAAAACTATATAACTTAAATGCAGAAATGTAATGTAAACGACTGGAGAAGACCTTGACGAAGCACGAATCATGTAAAGATTACGGATCAGCGTCGATTTTTAAGTATGAACCTAAAGTAAAAGTATGGTATGAGGTCTCATTCGTTCTCTCTATCCAATAGATGCCTTCATCTTCAGGCCAGCCGGCCCACATAAAGAAGATCGGACACCGAGGAGTGGATGCGTCCGGAGAGACCACTTACAAGAAGGTCCAGCATTTGATCAAAATTTACAGTTTATAACATTTTAAATGTGAATCTTATCGTCCACATCTGTCGATTTTTACAGACAACATCATCGGCGCTTAAAGGTGCCATTCAGCTCGGCATTGGCTACACGGTGGGGAACTTAAGTTCAAAGCCCGAGCGTGACGTTCTCATGCAAGATTTCTACGTGGTGGAGAGCATATTTTTCCCCAGGTGAGCACATGCAAACGTGGTGGAGGGGTGATGTGATATTTCACAAGGAGTAAAATATCTTCTCCGTGTTTATCCAGCGAGGGGAGCAATTTGACGCCAGCCCACCATTTCCCAGACTTCCGATTCAAAACGTACGCCCCCGTGGCCTTTCGATACTTCAGAGAGCTCTTCGGCATACGGCCGGATGACTATTTGGTAAGAAATAATCAATTATTCTGGCAACACTTTACAATAAGGTTTGTTAATATTAGCATAAGCTAGCATGAACTAACAATGAGCTGCCAAATGTGTAATTGTAAATTATGTTATATACTGTATTAGTTTTAATTATGTTACATGTTAAAGAGTTTAAATAAAACATTTTGAGAGCTATATTTGTGTTCCCCCACAGTATTCGCTGTGTAATGAGCCATTGATCGAGCTGTCCAATCCAGGAGCGAGTGGCTCCGTCTTTTACGTCACCAAGGACGATGAGTTCATCATCAAAACAGTCATGCACAAAGAAGCAGAGTTCTTGCAGAAACTCCTGCCTGGATATTACATGGTGGGTTAACAAATTTTAACTTGTGTTTGAGTATATTAGCAATTTTTTACACCAAAAGAAATTAATCATATTTTGACTAATGTTTAAGATTATATCCATTTATGCAAGATAACCCAAATGGGTGATTCTCACGAAATCCAGATTTAGAAGGTGTCCAGCATCAGACATTGAGCCAATTTTTTTGCACATATAAGATTAAGGTCTGAACTTACTATAACCATTATTTTATTATAAAAATATTTCCTATAGAATTATTTAAATTTTTTAGATTACCATTATAAAAAATTATCATTACCGCAACATGAAATTACATTAAATATATGCATTTACAAACTTTTGCTTCGGTAATGAGAACTAAAAAGTTGTCTAGGTACTATAACAAGCAAAATTTCAACTTTTATCTGGAGAGAAAAATAAGAACTGCTTACATGGTAGCCATCTTGAGTGTCACAGTCAATTATGTCCCTTCCAACAAATTATTTTTTTTAAATGTTAGTTCCTTGAGGGATTAAACAATGATTGAAAATTGTTGTGGAGGACGAGAAAATTGGTCTTGGACACATTTATATTCCTTATTATTGTTTCTACATTTACCAATGATCACCAAACACCACATGGTTCTTTACTGTAAATGTTTATAGTATAATATGCACTGAAGCTTTTTATTTTTTAGATTTTTTAATTATAAATATTTCCACGTCAAAGAACCCAAATCCAGTCATGGACACGTTGCGGTAATGAAAATTTTCCCTTTAAATGTGGAAAAAACAACAAAATTGATTTGTATGATGTCATTTGAAATCATGTGAAAAATAGTACATGAAGATGTTTGTAACTGTATGCGTCTTATTTTGATACTCTTACTTTGCATTTACTTTTTAAATCAAAATGTTTCATGACACCCCAATGCATACTGTACCAGTCTATCCATGATACCACATACAATTTTGTTGTGAAAAGAATTGTGGGTGAGAAATACACCCAAGAACAGGTTATTTCTTCAACGCCATCAGTACCTGGTAAACATTTGCTTTTGTGTGAAGGTACATTTCAATACGTGCCCTAAAAAAAACATCAGCTGGTACAACATACAATTAAAGAAAACTTTTATATTTTACTTCTAAGCTGAAGCTTTTCAACCATATTATACATTAACTGCATGGTTAAACAATAACAGTGCCCATTACCCAACAGGCTATTTTGAACAGATCTCTCCCCTGAGGTGATATGTGTTGTAAGGGATCTCAGGTTTCGGAAGGAGAACAAAACTGCAATCGTTCCCCGGTTTCGGACACAATATGTCTGAGAGCGTTGCTAGAGTACGAATATATTGTATTGCAATATGGAGCGTTTAAGTGTTAACCTTAAATCAAAACTAAACAACAGATTTGTAAATGAAAAGGTTTAATTACAGTACTGATTTAAAGTTACAGTTGAAATGGTTACACTATAAATGAATGAAATGTTAAATAATACAAACAATTGACTGTTTCCAATGTATGTGAGATATTACCTGATAAGATAGAGAACAGAGAAAGAAAGTTTAGAAGAAAGTGATTCACACTTGAGAACTGAAATCTAGGCCTAATGGCCCGAACCCCAGAACTTAGGTGAAGAAAGAAAGGAAAGGGGAAAAGACCAATGCAAAGGCAAAAGCTAAAATGCAAAGGCCCAGAGCTCATAAAAACATTGACCTTTATCCTCTATCTCTTGACCATGTGACTAAGCCTAACTTGATACATTTAAATTGACCAATCAAAAGATCACCTTTAACCCCCACTGTACTTGACCAAACCCAACATAATACATTCAACTGACCAATCAGAAGACCATCTTTAACCCCCACTGTATTGGATAAACAGCTGTAACAATAGTTTTTGATCAGCACAGGGGGTTGTGCCAAGTTGTGACCAAGGAATAAGTTCCTTCAATTTTAATCTTACAATCCGCCCTTTGGCAACATGGGCTACACGTAAGAAGATCCATGATGACACAGTTCATAAGATTATGCTTTCAGTTGTGTGCAGTGGTCATCTTCAGACTTATTGTCCAAACTGGTTGCTGGTTGATGAGACTTGAAGACGTCCTTCTTCCTTCAGCCCTGCATGAAAGGCTTCACCGAATGGAATTGCACTTTTCATAGTTATGCAGATTTCCATCGATACTTCACACTTTCACAAGAACAGGCCCTGAAGGGGGTTTCACTTTTGTCCTTCTCTTTGAGGCAACACCCAAGATGTGAAACAGCAGAAATCCTGTGATTCAAGCAAATGGCACAACAAACAGCAAAGCATATGGCATTTGTTACTCAAGTTTTAAATGGTCAGATTGGTCTTCAGCCTAAAATCCCTGTCAAATACATTAAAACATGGTCAAGGTGAGAATAAAAGGAAAATAATAAAAGCTCTCACATTTGTTTTTGGAAACAAATTAAAATGCTTTTTTAACTTAGTAAATGTTATTTTTAACAATCCAGTTTGTCATTAGATGCAACAACAACAATATAGTGTAACCAAATACATGATATTTAAAGATCTTAATTTTCCAGTATAATCATTATAAATTAAATGAACAAAATGAGAACAAAGAACATGACAGTTTTAAATGTCTTGGATAAAGAGCAAATTAAATGTAAAACATAATAGCAAAATTAATGAAATTATTACACATAAAAAATAACTCTTTATCAAGATTTCAGTATTTGAGACATAAAACTAATCAAACTTTTTGAAAAGAAACCAAAACAGATGCTTGACATCAGACATTTTAACATAATGACTGATATGAGGCAAATTGTGTTTGCTATGTGTGAATTTAACTGAGGCTATGTGTGAATACCATGCTGCAACAAAGGTGAGGAAGATAAAATTGTGATGCAAATTTGGTCCTGTTGTTAAAACAGAGAGCCATTTGATATTATAAGTATGAGATTGTAATCTGGCTCTGTAAATCTTCTCACACCCGTGTTTTTAGTTAAACATGGTAAAAGTGCTACTGGATCCTGTTGTGAGGTAAAACATTTTCATTAATGCAATTGTATAACACAGTGTAGCCACATGGCATTTTTGTGCTCCTTTTTATGGTCTTACTGCAGCAATATGAGCAATAGCAGAGTTTACCACTTAGGAGACAAATCTTTCAACATAGAAACACATACAACTTGAAACTGGTAGACAATTTCAAGAGCAAAAGTTATTCCATTAACACAAGACAACTGGTCTAGAATACATGTAGCTTCAACAACCTCTCACTTAAATGTTTTGTCAAACACTTACAATGGAAACAGTCAAGTGTTATAAGAAATTAACTTCATTAGCCTATGTGTACGTATAGTACAACAAACAACTAGAATTTGTGTTCTAAAGAAACAACAATGCATTACGAACAATTACAAATCAGGAAATGCAAACAGGATCATCTATAAGAATGTTAAACACATGCTAACTGGCTGCTAAGCCACTAGCAAGTGAGGTTAACAGCTGGAGTCCTTGCATGAACAATGCAGTTAACTCAGTAATGGTTTTACCTGCAAAACCAGATTGCTTACATCTGTCCTTAGAAAGTGATTTCCTACATTTCAAATAATAAGGTGGAGGTCTGCCCCTGCCCAGTGACCAGCATTTCTCCTCTGTATGGCCTATTTTATGACAGGAATTACAAAGCCTGTTCATTTTGCCACCGGGTCTGTAGCTTGGTTCTACTGGAGCTTCAGGAGGTCTGTGACTCTCTAATGCTTCATTCACATCATGCGGTTCTGTTCCAGCATGTTGATGCATCACCCCAATTGCTGAAATAGGAACACTTTTCTGGGTTCTGGAAAATACATTCTCTTTAGTACAAGTAGCATCTTTTTTAGTCCCATAGCTGTTAAGCGTTTGGGGAGACTTAGTGTCTCGCACAATTAGTTTAGCCCTTACATCTGCAATAATGTCTTTATACTTCTCACACTGTTTGGCCAGGGCTAACTGCTCAGATGATAGTTGATCTATCTGAGTTTGAAGATTTTGGATCTTTGCCTCTGACTTTTGTAATTCAGCATTTTTGATATTCAATTCATCACACTTAGAATTCAGGATAGACTTAACCTGTCCATCCATTTTACGTAGCTCCAAGCACTTCATGTAATTCAAAGCCTCAATGATTTCAGCATGTTTGGATTTTCTTTGTTCACTACCAACCATGCGCCACCATGTGAGAATATCATTAGCGTAGTAATCCAGACCCTTTCTATATAATTTAGAAAGTGTAGGTTCAACTTTCTCGCTCCATAAATCAAACAATATATCATTACTGGAGTTATTCCCTTCCATCCCCGAGGAGATAATCTGAAATAATCTCTAACTGTACAACAAATAGGATATTTAAGGTCCTTCTTACTTCTGTTTCATACAATTCATGCAAATGGAGATTTCACTAACCATGCCATGAAACAATGAAAACAGACTTACCCACTGTGTGGTCAGAAGGCCTTTAATCCATTCACAGGATTAACTGTGATAAAGTCCTCATTCAGTTGATCAATCAGAGTAAAACTCAGAAAACTCACCGCAAGGGATCCCCGTACAGGGCCACCAAACTGTAAGGGATCTCAGGTTTCGGAAGGAGAACAAAACTGCAATCGTTCCCCGGTTTCGGACACAATATGTCTGAGAGCGTTGCTAGAGTACGAATATATTGTATTGCAATATGGAGCGTTTAAGTGTTAACCTTAAATCAAAACTAAACAACAGATTTGTAAATGAAAAGGTTTAATTACAGTACTGATTTAAAGTTACAGTTGAAATGGTTACACTATAAATGAATGAAATGTTAAATAATACAAACAATTGACTGTTTCCAATGTATGTGAGATATTACCTGATAAGATAGAGAACAGAGAAAGAAAGTTTAGAAGAAAGTGATTCACACTTGAGAACTGAAATCTAGGCCTAATGGCCCGAACCCCAGAACTTAGGTGAAGAAAGAAAGGAAAGGGGAAAAGACCAATGCAAAGGCAAAAGCTAAAATGCAAAGGCCCAGAGCTCATAAAAACATTGACCTTTATCCTCTATCTCTTGACCATGTGACTAAGCCTAACTTGATACATTTAAATTGACCAATCAAAAGATCACCTTTAACCCCCACTGTACTTGACCAAACCCAACATAATACATTCAACTGACCAATCAGAAGACCATCTTTAACCCCCACTGTATTGGATAAACAGCTGTAACAATAGTCTTTGATCAGCACAGGGGGTTGTGCCAAGTTGTGACCAAGGAATAAGTTCCTTCAATTTTAATCTTACAGTGTACTATTTACTTGAATTACGATTTAGGTGAGAAATGATTAGCATTCAAACTGTGCTTTACATTCCCCTGTTGATCCCCTTGAGTCGACAATAATGGAGTCCGATTTCCAGGAGAACGTGTCATGGCTTTGGGTAGATGAAGTATAAATGGGTTTTGGATGTCTGGGCAGTTATAGGATTGGCTTGTTTCGTCCATTCAGCTGGAGCTAATGAGCCCGTGAATAGTGACGGATCGGCCGTTGTTTAGAAACAATGCTGACCTTCACCTGTTTATGGCCCACAGGGAACGATATTTTAAGAAACCTGCATTTAACTCTTTTTGGGTTTTTTTGTTTCACCTCAGCATCTTTCGTTCACATTTCTTCGGCTTAAGTGGATCCGTGGAGGTTGATGTGAATTTTTGGAATGTTGCTTGATGGGTCTTGTACTGCGTCATTGTTTGTTTTTGAACTAACTTTGAACTAACTAGAATCAGGTGGTTGAAGTTTTAGGGGTTTCTGAAATGACGATGATTGGCTAACAGGCCTGTGTTTTTGTGGTGTTTTTCGTGTTTGAAAAATGACGAAAACAAATTGATTGTGTTGACTACATTTACTTTTACTGTAATTCTTTGTACAAAACTTTAACATTCAGAAGTGGTTTACTTTGTTATCTATTAACATGTGGTTTGCATGCAAATGATAAGCCTGTTTTGTGGGTTAGTGGAACTTGAAACTGACATGGCTTGAAGTACTGACCGATTTTATAGAATAGTTCCCCTAAAAATGAAAATATGTTAGTTTACACACCCTCATGTGATTACACAACAGAAACTTTACTTCACAAAAAGTTCACATTGCTTTTTACTTACAGTGAAAGTAAATAAGTGTTATCAGATAAAAAACTGTCACGGTGCACACTGGTGGGTCCCAATTCTTTATGTACCTATTAAATTGATAATAGCCTATTCTAAAACTAAAATAAAATAATTTTGACAAACTTTATATCGTTTGGGAAGCTCGTAAGAATGTGGTTTTCATATTTCAAAACCTTTTTGGAGTAATAATAATGCAGTGACTGTAATTTATTAATTTGTGACAATAGTATGCAGCAAACCAATGACACCTAGTGGCCTTTGTTGGTAAAATCACAAAAAATGTGACAAAAACAATTTTTTTGTGATTTTAACTTGAAATTTGGATCAAACTACTTAAGACTTACGGCTTAATTTTTTTTAGCATTTTAAGCATAAAACATTTTAATTTTTATATTTTTTTAACTTGATTTGCATTATTTTTATTTATTAAAATAGGCTTAAACTGCTATAACTTTTTTTGTTTCATATTACAGACTACAGACGCTTCAGTCAAAAACTTTAGAGTGTCTACCAAGATTAGACATCTAGACAATAGGTCTTCAACAGGGGGTCCAGGGACCCTTGGGGGTCTGTGGCGGGAGTCCTCCAAATATTGTTTGAATAAAATAAGTGAAATTAAACTAAAAGCATCAAACTAAATTGGATTAATAGGCTAATTAAAACATTCCCACACTAAAATGTATTCAGTAATCCTTCCCAAAATGTGTAAATGTTACTCTCAGTCTGACTGGAATGTGTTTGTGCCTTTTGTTCCGTGCAGAACCTAAACCAGAATCCTCGCACCTTATTGCCCAAGTTCTTCGGGCTGTACTGCGTACAATCGGGTGGGAAGAACATTCGGATGGTGGTCATGAACAACGTGCTGCCCAGGGTGGTGCGCATGCACCTTAAATATGACTTGAAAGGATCCACCTACAAGCGACGGGCCTCTAAGAAAGAGCGGGAAAAGGCAAGGCCCACTTTCAAAGACCTCGACTTCATGCAGGATATGCTGGATGGAATCATGCTGGACACGGACACTTACAGCGCCCTGATTAAGACGTTACAGAGGGACTGTTTGGTAAGGTTATCAGGAGATTCAGTTTCCTAAATACTACTCGGACATCGGCTTACATTTTTACAAAATGATCACATTGTGGTCCAAAATGTACATCTAGTAAGCGAAACATGTTGGTAAAAATTGGCTTTGTAAATAAATGATGGTAAAGTGTCGGTTAATTATAATTGGGTGCACTGGCGTGACTATATGCACAATAATGGCACAGCCTTGAATATCAACAAGCCGTGTAATAAGATTTGTTAAGATATTGGACTATTATTGACATGTTTTGTGTTGCAGGTCTTGGAGAGTTTTAAGATTATGGACTACAGTTTGTTGTTGGGAGTTCACAACATCGATCAGGCGGAGAAAGAGCAGCAGATGGAGGGATCTCAGGGTAACAGTGATGAGAAGAGACCACTGGCACAGAAAGCACTTTACTCTACTGCCATGGAGTCCATACAGGGAGCGTCTGCCTGCGGAGAGGAGATTGACACGGAGGACACGTGTGCACATTTTTATAGGTACACTCACCTAAAGGATTATTAGGAACACCTGTTCAATTTCTCAGTAATGCTATTATCTAATCAACCAATTACATGGCAGTTGCTTCAATGCATTTAGGGGTGTGGTCCTGGTCAAGTCAATCTCCTGAATGTCAGAATGGGAAGGAAAGGTGATTTAAGCAATTTTGAGCGTGGCATGGTTGTTGGTGCCAGACGGGCTGGTCTGAGTATTTCACAATCTGTTCAGTTACTGGAATTTTCACGCACAACCATTTCTAGGGTTTACAAAGAATGGTGTGAAAAGGGAAAAACATCCAGTATGCGGCAGTCCTTTGGGCGAAAATGCCTTGTTGATGCTAGAGGTCAGAGGAGAATGGGCCGACTGATTCAAGCTGATAGAAGAGCAACTTTGACTGAAATAACCACTCGTTACAACCAAGGTATGCAGCAAAGCATTTGTGAAGCCACAACACGCACAATCTTGAGGCGGATGGGCTGCAACAGCAGAAGACCCCACCGGATACCACTCATCTCCACTACAAATAGGAAAAAGATGCTACAATTTGCACAAGCTCACCAAAATTGGACAGTTGAAGACTGGAAAAATATTGCATGGTCTGATGAGTCTCGATTTCTGTTGAGACATTCAGATGGTAGAGTCAGAATTTGGCGTAAACAGAATGAGAACATGGATCCATCATGCCTTGTTACCACTGTGCAGGCTGCTGATGGTGGTGTGATGGTGGATGTTTTCTTGGCACACTTTAGGCCCCTTAGTGCCAATTGGGCATCGTTTAAATGCCACAGCCTACATGAGCATTGTTTCTGACCATGTCCATCCCTTTATGACCACTATGTACCTATCCTCTGATGGGTACTTCCAGCAGGATAATGCACCATGTCACAAAGCTTGAATCATTTCAAATTGGTTTCTTGAACATGATAATGAGTTCACTGTACTAAAATGGCCCCCACAGTCACCAGATCTCAACCCAATAGAGGATCTTTGGGATGCGGTGGAACCGGAGCTTCGTGCCCTGGATGGTCAATGCTTTCAGCACCTTGTTGAATCAATGCCACGTAGAATTAAGGCAGTTCTGAAGGCGAAAGGGGGTCAAACACAGTATTAATATGGTGTTCCTAATAATCCTTTAGGTGAGTGTATATATATACTGAGTTACAAATATTCAGTACAAGGAAAATAAAATATACATGTGTATAATATGGCTTGTATTAAATAAGATAATGAAATACCAAACCAGGTGACACCTGCAAACAAATTATGTTAATTTTTTCATTTTGTTTAGGAATTAGCTATAAAAACATCTTCAAAATACAGTATTTTGTTTCAGTATTCAAGTTATTTTGCACTGAAAAAAGCTATTTTATGTAACTTTCTATATATGTATTTTTCAGGATGGGCGGCATTCCTGCAGTCAATGCCAAAGGAGAGCGCCTGTTACTGTACATCGGAATAATCGACATCCTGCAGTCCTACAGGTGCTTGTGTCCGACATATGATTCATAGCTGTCAGTTTGATTTATGCAACGTAGTGTTTGACACATTTGTTTTTTCTTTTAGGTTAATAAAGAAATTAGAGCACACGTGGAAGGCTTTGGTTCATGATGGGGTGAGAATTTTGCTGTACAGTTATTAATAAAGAAAACATTTACATATGTGATCCTGTCTGTATAATCCAGGCTAAAGTCTCAATATAATTTTGAGATGAGGAGTTTGATTTCACTCATTGATTTCAATCTTACACAGTCAATATTAAAGATATCAATGGTATATTTTCACTGAATGTTCTTTACATTAAATAGGATGATTTTATGTAAAAAAAAAAAAATTACTTTAGCTAGGTTTAAACAGACTGGGTCACACATATCTCTGCAAACATTATCGTTTTCATCAGATGCAATGCTTGGAACAGAATTAATAAATTATTTATAAATTGAAATAATGATATAATATGCACACGTATTTGTCCCATGCATGTGACGTTTGCTGGATATAAGGGGTGCATGCATTCGCAAATACACACTTTATTCCTGGAAGAAGAAGTTCATTTTGCTAGGCACAGCTGTGAAAATAGAGGCTATGTCACATTTGGTGACGTAGGTTTCTGCCTCTGACGCTTCAGCTTATGCCGCACTGCAAATGGCTCAGGATTCATTTGCATACTAATTAGGTTATTTATAGAATAAGAGACAACAGTTCCGAATCACATCTGGTGGGACTAAAATGTGTGTGTAGTGGACAAAAGTGATGTCCAAGAGATATCTTCACTCTATTGAAATATTTTATTGAAGATGCATTAAACATTTTGTATGCATGTTGTATTGTTGTCTTTGGAGCTAAAGCTCAGCTTTGAGAAGAATTTAAGGAGGTTTGGCAAGAAATTACACACAACAGATGTGCAACGTTTATAAAGACGTAGCCCAGAACAGAATACCACAAAAAAGGGGCCAACCAATGAAGAGTTTGGTTCCAAAACACAATCTATTTTGACTAATTTCGGTAAAAACGTGTTTTCTATACCAAGAAAGTGACAAGATGAAAACCACTATTTCCTGTTACAAACTTTCACATGGCATCTTTAGGTTATAATAACATAAAAATTTCAAATTCATAATTTGATTTTCGTAGATTTATTATAAAAACTGATTTTTTTTTTCAAAATGCTATGAATCTTTTGAATCTATATATAAACGTGCATTCATCTTTGCTATGTTATATGTATTTAGTTGACTAGTGCTAAACACTGATAAAAAATAAACATTAATGGCATTAATCAAAACACTTACTTGTCATATTAAGAACACTGTCATTGCTGCTGCCATTCTTGGGATGTCGTCGCTGAACGTTTTTGACAGCGAGCAGTTGTAAAAAAATTTTGTCCTGCTTGATTTTTTGTTGACTTTGAGTAAAATAATGGAAAGTTTTTCATAAGATGGGGTCAATGTGTTAGCATGACAGAAGCTTGATGCTCTCGTGTGAGAACAAGCAACAGCCGGCATTTTTCCGTCTCCCGAGTGCCTCGCGCGTAAATTATTAGATTTGTTGATTGTTTTTGTTTGTTTGTTGATCACAAAGTACAAAGTAGATGAGGAAAACTAGGATTCCTTGTATATTCAGCGCGCCGCCATTGTTGTTTACAGTGCGTGGAATGGTGCGCTGTGATTGGTTATGTGGATTTATTGCATTCTGCAGAGAAGGAAAACTGGCGTTTATTGCGTTTTGGGAAAAAGGGAGAAAAGATGACGGAATAACACGGCAGATATCAGATTTTGTTTAAAATTAAGAATTTTCTTTTTAATACTGACCTGATACAACACTGATTTTGGCGGTAACTATTAAAAAAAGGTAGTTTATCGGGTTTTGGAACATCTATCTATCTATCTATCTATCTATCTATCTATCTATCTATCTATCTATCTATCTATCTATCCATCTATCTATCCATCTATCTATCTATCTATCTATCTATCTATACCGAGAGTTTTCGTCTGTTTGTCTGTCTGTCTGTCTATCTGTCTATCTATGAATGCTAATGTATCTTTTCTATTGCAGGACACTGTGTCTGTACACCGGCCGTCATTTTATGCCGACAGATTCTTCAGATTCATGAGCACTACCGTATTCAGAAAGTCTTCCTGTGAGTCAACTGATTCTGCCTCTGAATCAGACAGATACTTTCAATTAATGAGTTTTAGTCAAGTTCATTTGAACACATTGAATATCTTTTCAGCATTAAAATCCTCTCCGTCGAAGAGGGGCCGCGGAGGTCTGATCGGCACCAAATGCAGCGGCCCCGGTGCGTCCTGGTCGGCCAGCCAGCTGCCGTTCGTGAAAGACGAAAACATCTACGACCTGAGAGGAGCTCGGAGCTTCCCCACGCTGGATGACGATGGTAAATGTCTCTAAACAAGTAACAACTGTACTGTCAAGGCGCCCATCAGGGAACATAGGTGCTTAAATCTAATTTTCTATAATGACTAATGCAATCTACCAAAAATTGCATGGGTTTAAGACATGCCTTTTTAGGCATTAAAGGGGACATATTATGAAAATCTGACTTTTTTCATGTTTAAGTGCTATAATTGGGTCCCCAGTGCTTGTATCAACCTAGAAAATGTGAAAAAGATCAACCCAGTAACTTAGTTTTGGTAAACCATTCTCTGCAAACGTGAAAAAATAGGCCATTAAAATATGGCTCCCTTTGTGATGTCAGAAAGGGATAATACCGCCCCTTAATCTGCACTATCCAACCATGGCCCTGCCATTTAGTGCAGTGATCAGCTCATTTGCATTTAAAAGGACACACTTTTGAGTTTTAATGAGAACATTTGTATTTCAGGTCGGGCAGACGTGCTCCCCTGCACTCCTCCATCCTTTGAGGAGGCCGCAACAGCCTCCATCGCGACCACTCTCTCCTCCACCACCTCTCTATCCATTCCAGAACGTTCACCATCAGACACCTCAGAGCACCCGCGCTACAGGTAACCCCCCCTTTCTCTCTCTCTCTCTCTCTCTCTCTCTCTCTCTCTCTCTCTCTCTCTCTCTCTCTGTAATATTACAGTGTCATGGCTTGAACCCATACCTCGTACAATAAGCCATCTGTTCTCTTCTGTACAGGAGACACACCCAGTCCAGTCATGAAGAATCGTAAGTAAAACAGGAAGTATTTTGTCCCTAATGACCTCATCAGTCACTTCTCCTTTTACAAAAATAAATCCCACCTTCTCCTTTAAAAGGAAACTACACATTTTTTTACACCGAAAATATTGACCATGTCGTTTTTGGTAGATAAATGTGTTTATGTTTTATCAATAGTGGCACTATGCTGAGATATACCATGTTTATGTAGTACTGTCAGCAGTATGCTTTTATTAAGCCCTTTGCTTGTATTGTCGTAGAATGCAGGATGAAGATCAGCAGACCTTCACAGTGGAGGTGGAAGTGGAGGGACGTTATGACAGCGAGCTCACCCTGAAGGCTCCCCAGCCATCGACGGAAATCGGGTAATGACGCAACACTGTCCAAATGAGAGAAATAATGTTTTCATCTGGTTACCAAAACAAAACAAAAAACAGTTTCATGCGGTTTTAAACTGAATCAAGTGCAAACCATGTATTTTCCCTTGGGAAACTTTCACTGAATCGAAAGCCGTGCAGTCAGGGGTATCATGGGAATGAGCAATGATCAGCTGAGTTTTCCTGGTGGAGTGATGGGAAAACTCCTCGATGGAAACAGTCACACAGGAATATAAGCAAACAGGAACCACGTTTTTGTGTTGGATAATACAAGTAAACCGGCTATAGTGACAGTGGAGGTACAGCATAAACATTTAAAAATCCTCAAATCATTTTAAACCTGTGGGACGTTTTCTTATGTGAGGAATAGTTTAAAGGAAGTTTTATATAAAGATGAGCAAACAGGACATTAATAAACATTATTAAAGTTGTCTAACAGATGGATTCTCTATATTCCAAGTCTTTTTTTAGTATCTTAACTATTTTCCCGCCATTGATGAGTTAAGTCGTCAATTAAGAAAAAACGCTTTCCTGCCAAGTTTTTCTGGCAATTCGTATTTCTGCTATTATCCACCGGATGGCGCTCTTATCCAACTTATAAAACCCGGAGGCAACCCCTCACACCAAAAAGTTCAAATTCAGTGTATGTTTTGATAATTGCTGTAAATCGGATTTCTATCAGAAGTCTTTCACAAAAATGCAATTATCTCAGCTTTTTGCTCAAAATTTTGTATTTTTGAAGAAACTTTGAGAGGTTATAAAAAGAGAACAAATGAAAGTTTTTTTTTTAAAGCAAAGGGTCTGTTCTTTCATTTGATATATTGTATGTTTATATATTTAAAGAAGAACATTAAACTTTCGTGAAAATTTATAAAAATGCTGGCACTGGCTGACAACTTTTTTTTTTAAAAGCTGGTGGGGAAAGAGTTAAAGGACTTGGCACTGACTGACTGTTTGTTTTCATAAACTAAATAGTGAACTTCCAGAGACGTTTCTAGAAGCTTCGTCATCGTCCCTCCCGGCGAGCCCCAGGATAGTCGTGGAATCTGACGGTGGCAGTCAGGCATCTGGTGGGACAAGCCGCGCCTCTGTGGATGAGGACGATGAGGTGCCGGTTACAGACATATATTTCGTAAGTCTTAAAGGTGCATTGTGTAACTTTTAGAAGGATCTCTTGACAGAAATGCAATATAATACACATAACTATATTATCAGTGTAGAATGAGGTATTTTTATGTACCGTGTCTCCCCTTAAGTCGCCATTTCACGCTGCCATGTTACTACAGTAGCCCAAATGGACAAACTGTTCTGTTTTGTCACTACGTTGTCTCAGACAATGACGTGTTTGCCTGTGGCAACTGCCGTAGCTTCTCTTTGTGTTTCAAACGGGAGGAGTGAACTGTGGACTGAGCCGTTGTTGCAAATCACAATCTCACCTCTGAATGGCGCTAAAAATCAACAAAGTGAACCTTTATGCTGCGTTCACACAAGCCGCAGTAGAGGCGTCAGCGTGAGTTAAGTCAATATAAAGACGTGTTGACACGAGTCTGGAGGCCTCGCGGCGCGAATGAGGCGTTCAGCGCAGCTCGGTAGACACGATTCCGCCGCGAATGGCGCGAATTGAGCGTTGCTGCAGGAAACGCGCGAGTTGGAAAATTTGAACTTTGCCGGAAAAACATGTCGCGTTAACCAATCAGGAGCCTGCTCTAGTGAGCGGAGTCGCAGAAGCCCCTCCCATGATGTGAATTTCTGCCTGAATGTCTAGATGACTAGAATTTCACACGCGGCTTTCATGCGAATGAAGCGAGTAAACGCAAAATGTTCAAGCGGCAAACTAGACACGGTAGACGCGAATTTGATGCCACAAACACGGCTGGCGTGAACCCACAGTAAAGCAGTAAAGGGATAGTTCACTCCAAAATTAAAATTTGATCATAAATCACTTACCCCCTTGTCGTTTCAAACCCGTAAGTCCTTTGATCGTCTTCGGAATACATTTTTAGATATTTTTGATGAAAACCGGGAGGCTTGTGACTGTCTCGTAGACTACTATTTAACTCTTTCCTCGCCATTGACGAGTTATCTCGTCAATTAAGAGAAAAAAATTCCTTGCCAATAACGCTTTCCTGACGAGTTTTTACGGTACTCTGTAATTCCGCTATTGGCCACTAGATGGCCAATTTATAAAAAAACTAAAGCAAAAATTAATATAATTAATTTTAAACTCTGTGTATGTTTTGATAATCGTTAAATCTGATCTCTAACAAAATTCCTTTACAAAAATGCAACTATTTCAGCTTTTTTGCTCAAAATTTTGTATTTTTGAAGAAACCTACCCATATTTAAGAGGTTATAAAAAGAGAACAAATGAAGATAGGATGAAACTTTTTTCGTTTTGTTTGTTTGTTTGAAAGCAAAGAGTATTTGATATATTTGTATGTTTATTTATTTATAGAAGAAGATTTTCCTGGAAGGGATTTTGTGAAACTTTTGTCGAAAAATGCTGGCAGGGAATGAGTTAATAGTCTAAAGAGCCCCTAAGGGGATGGAGCAAAGATTAAATAAAGTTTAGTTTCGCATGCGCACGTGAAACTATTGCGTGCTCACGTGAAACTTTCACGTGCGCGTGCAATAGTTTCACTTGGGCCCGAAAGTTTAATGTGAGCGCTCGAAACTAAACTTAAAAAAAAAAATTCTGCACATGAAGGTTTTGCATGAGCACATGAAAGTTTCACGCGAGCACATGAAACTGAATTTTAGATTTTTTTTACTCCAATGTCACCTAAGGGGCTCGGTAATAGTCAATATTCAAGCCCAGAAAAGAATAAAAGACATCGTCAAAAAAGTCCATGTGCAAATCCGATCCGAATTTTTTGATGACGGAAAGTTTCGGAGGCAGTTTGTGAATGTTATTGACACAACGTGAGGTTGTATTTATTTTTTAATGTGAATTTTGGACTAAATTAAAATTAAATTAATTAATTAAATTATTGTGACAATGGTAACGTTCCTAATGGTACTAAAGGAAGCTTTTGCTTAGTGCTGGGAAAAGATTAATTGCGATTAATCGCAAACAAAATAAAAGTTTTTTTTGCATAATATATGAGTGCGTGCTGTGTGTAATTATTATGTACATTTAAACACACACACATTCATGTATGTATTTATGAAACATTTACATGTGTGTATATATATATATATATATATATATATATATATATATATATATATATATATATATATATATATATATATATATATATATATATATATATATATATTTATATATTTATATTTTTATATATTATATATTATATATTAACAATAAAAATGGATATATAAATAAAAATGTTCTGAAATGTGTACATGGATGTGTGTGTGTTTAAATATACATAATAATTACACACAGTACACACACATATATTAGGCAAAAATTCACTTTTATTTTGTATGCTATTAATCACGATTAATCTTTTCCCAGCACTAGTTTTCTTACAAAATAAAATTTCTAACTTTGATTTTGTCCTGAAATCAGATCTGGACAGGTTTTTTGCTCGGCAGGAGTCTATAAGCATTATTGAATTATATAAATGGTAACTGCAGGAAACGTCACCAATGCTGAATTCAATCTCACACAGGGTTTCTGTGTGTGTAGATGTTATGGGTAGTTGAATATATTGTTTACTTTCTTTAGTGTCATTTAAATATAGTCCTTCTTTGAGAAGTTTTGAGTATTTATTCTGATTGTGATCCTGAAAAACAAAAGGACTCTCCTTCGCATCCCATTCGTGACGTCTCTAAAGACAGCTAAAATACTTGAGAAATGAGAATCATTATCATAGCTAGACACATCAGATGCCTTTTAAAATCGGTTGTGTGTGAAATGGGTTCTGCAAAGCCCTAAAGATGTGCAGACACCAGCTATTGAATTATTCATCCATTAACACTCCTTCCCAGCTGCGGCCCGTGTGTCTCTTATAAATGGAGCTGTCAGATCTTTCATTTATTACCTGCTAACGGCACGCCATCACCTTGCATTTTTCATTACCGTTTTGTCTTTTCATTATTTGTTTGCCGTCCTGCTTTCTATCTTTCTCTGGCTGCCTGTAAGTTCTCTGATGGTGGAGTCTGCGTCTGTCAGCCCGTCTCGCACACACAGAGGCTAAATTCAAATCACGCTGTAAGTTTTATAGCTTATAGTGCTTAAATATTTTAGAGGTAGTTTAAAAGGTTTGTTCACACCAAGTACGATAAAATTGAGAATAGCTATATTGGCATCCACACCGGATGATAACGTTATATATTATTATTATTATTATGCAGTTTTGTGACCCTATCTGTGACATCCAGGTTAAAGTCTCATAATCTAATTATGAGAGCATCAAAGTTTGATTTCATACACAGTCAATATTAAAGATATCAAGGTTATATTTTCATTGCATGTTCTTTACATTATGTATTTTATGTAAAAAATATATCACAAACAGACTTTATTTTGGTTTTCACAGGCAGGGTGACATTTTGCTATCAGCCACCTTCCTCTCTTGATATCCACCAATGTTTTTCCAACTGTTATAAATGTCTACTTTTTCTATCTTGATAACATTCAAAACTAATATTTGACTTGTGTGTCTATTGTTATGCTCCTCTAGCATTTCTAATGTTCTTCTCTGCACTCGTCTTCTGCTGTATTTTTCTATTTCCTACGCTGTTCTGGCGTCCTCTGCTGTTCTGGTGGTGTACTGTCAGCCTCCAGAGGACCGAAGCTGGGTTTATTCTCCTCTACACTACAGCGCAGGGTCTAAGACTCTGTCTGGAGATGAAGAGGAGAGTGATACAGTAAGTGTAAACTTTGTCGTGGCCATCTGTACCGGTGAGAATAGCTTTTGTCATTAGTCAAATATATGTTTTTTTTTTATTTGTATGGTGCCGTGCATGCATTTCATCTGTGTTTTTGTTGATGACCCCCATATACATCACATACATCTTCGTATGTGTGTTTTTTTGTTGTTGTAAATTACAGCCCATTCATGAGATGCGTATAAATAGCACGCAGTGTGATTATCGTGCAATACATACGCCAAATTCCAATTTTGCGTGCATGTGATATGCCAGTCCTTCCCGTTCACTTATATGGTGTATCTTTTCCCGTCGTTTTATTTATTGGGCTTGGGTTTGGGGTTAGAGCAAGTTTTGTAACATAAAGTGACATCGTAACCCAAACCCCAATTCTAACCCCAACTCCAAGCGACCATGGTTTAAAAATAGACAAAACATGGAGAAACCTATGTGTTAAAGGTGCAGTGTGTAATTTTTAGAAGGATCTCTTGACAGAAATGCAAGATAATATACAAAACTATATTATCAGGGGTGTACAAAGACCTTTCATAATGAACCGTTATGTGTTTATTATCTTAGAACGAGACCTTTTTATCTACATACAAAGATGGTCCCCTTACATGGAAGTCGCCATTTTGTGCCGCCATTTTTTTACAGAAGCCCTTAACGGACAATTTTTGTCGTCTCCGACGATGACATGTTTGTCCGGTGGCAGCTACCGTAGCTTCTCTATGTGTTTCAAAAGCAAGGGGTGAGCAGTGGACTACGCCGTTGGTTGCAATTCGCAACCTCACCACTAGATGTCGCTAAAATTTACACACTGCACCTTTAAATGACATCCTAAAGCAAAACCCAAATTTAACCCCAAACCCAAGCGAAAATGGTTTAAAAAGCAGAAAACAAATGAGAAACTAATAAATGGAATGACACGAAGGGATGCACTATGTAGGTGAGCGGGAGGGACTGGTGTATCATATGCAAGCAAAATTGGAATTTGGCGTATGTATTACACAATAATCACACTGCGTGCTATTTATACGCATTTCATGAAATTTCTTGGATTTATCTGAATCGACAAGCATTTTTTGCATAATATAAAAATGTGTGCTGTGTGTAATTATTATGTATATATAAATACACACACACACACACACACACACACACACACACACACACACACATTCGTGTATGTATTTAAGAAACATTTACATGTGTATATACATTTATTTATATTCTATATAATCTATATATTTTTACAAAATTATATATAACTAAAAATGTTCTGAAATGTATGTATATATGTGAGTGTGTTTAAATTAGCATAGTGGTTGCACGCAGCACACACACATATTATGCAAAAATTAACTTTTATTTTCTTTAACTTTTATTATAATCTTTGCCTAGCACTAAATTAAACATAAACATTTTAAGTGCAACAAGGATGTGCTTTTCATATGTTTGCAGTGTTGTAAAGCAGCTTTACAGTAAATGCATATTAGTATGCAGTATAGACAAAAAAAGGCTCATAATATATAATACATGTTATTATTGCAAACTACATTTTATTAGTGTATACCAACTGAAAACAATAGTATGTAGGTTTGCAATCAGACCATTATATTCATAGTGCTATTAAACAAGTGTATCAATTTTTTCATAAGATCATACTAAGTGTAAAAATTAGGATTGTTATCAGAACATTAATTGTCAGTTTTTTTTATAACATTTATATTTGCGCTACCAACTAAAACCTTAAAAAATTTAAAGTTTTCATAAAAAGTTACAAAAAACTCTACTTACCGGTACTACGTACTTTTAAGAGTAATGCAATCAATCTTTGAGCTACTGTGCATAAACTGATAAGGAAGTAGATGTACACTTTTTGATAAATGCATATGTGACAAAACCAGTCATAAGTCGCATGGGTATATTGTAGCAATAGCCAACAATACACTAGTATTGGAAATATGGAAGAAACAAAGCTTTTCGAAGCTTCGAATTAATTCGAAACACCACGCACGCTGGCGACACCTGCTGGTCAAAATCGTGTAAAAGCAACCAGATCCAAACATTTTGCACTTTTTACAAAATAATAGCAAGATTTTTCTAAAAATATGTTTAAAAAATATTTAACTTAATTTAGACATCATTAAAAATTTATTCTTAGTTTTATTTAGGGCAAACAAATTATTAAAATGAACTCCCCTTCTATTTATGCAATTTTTTGTCATTAAATCTATGTATAGACAAAAACTAGACAAAATGGTTGTGTTATTACTATTAGTCAGAAGGATGAATGTTTTATGAACTTGCATAATAAAACTGACCCGAGTTTCCTAACCATATTGGAAACTAGTAATTTGTGATCGACTCCCCCTAGTGGTGAATCATCGGATTTTCGAAACAGTTATGACGTATGAATATTTCGATTTTTTTGCACCCTCAAATAACAGATTTTCCATATAGTTTTGCCCAATCCTAACCATCCATACTTCAATAGAAATATCATTTATTAAGCTTTCAAATGATGTAAAAGTCTCAATAAAAATTGTTTGGTGGGGTCACATATTGGAACCATACTATTGGTGGAAACATATATAATGTTTGTACATCATGTAAACTTAAATATCAGTACTAAAAACATCCAATCGCTTTTCTTCTGTGTTCATCCCAACAGTAATCAGACCTCAGAGGAAGTGAGGCAGCTGCGAGATGTTCATCTTCAGGTGTATGACGTCATGAACTTCCATCACGTTTGAGCTGACAGCGAAGTTTAATTCAGCTCCATCATTCACTGTCTTATAATCCATTCCACAAACAACACAGAGCAAGTAGTAATAACAACATCCAGATATATTTATAAGGATTAATGAAAATATTCATGTTGAATTATTTCGTTTGTTTATTAACATACTGTGAACGTTTGATCCAATTTGAGATCTGGGAATCGAGATTCAAGTGGCACGTAAGTTATGTGCCACGTGATAATTAATATACAAACAGCCATCACTGGTTTAAAATGCATTTCTTCTGTTGTGTCAGACTGCATTATTCATAGTTTTTCTTTATATGAGGGCAGATGACTTCAAATGGCAGACAATGTATTGCTCTTGCGGTTGATTTTGTATTTATTTATTTATTTACCTCCAAAAACCAGACTGCTTTTTCTTAAAAAAAAAAAAGATTTTCATTGGGGCTGGGCATGGATTAATCTAGATTAATCTCATACAAAATTGAAGTGTTTTTTGCATAATATACGAGTTTGTGATGTGTGTAAATATTATGTATATTTAAACACGCACGCACGCACACACACACACACGACCGTTTCAGCAGTAACAACATAAACAAGCGGCTGTCGCAGTCTGCCATAACTTCCGGTAAACTCCGCTAAGAATAAATAACAACAAAGTTATTTAAACGTAGTTTATTTATATAACAAGCAAAACAACAACACACAGGTTACATAGGAAACCAAAACATTAGTTATTTTCGTCGAGGCATTTGTTCAAGAGATCAGTTTAGCAACTAGTCAGACCATTAAAAAAAACGAAACCGGAATTAAGGTTCGGATCCAGACGTGTATCACGTGCGTCCGAAACATTTAAGAAATGTTTTATTTAAATATCGTTTTTTAATTTATATATAATTTAGAATATAAATAAATATATATACACATGTAAATGTTTCTTAAATACATACATGAATGTGTTTGTATTTATATATTATAATAATTACACACAGCACAAACTCATATGTTATGCATAAAATTACTTTTATTTTGTATGAGAGATTAATCTATGCCCAGCTTTAATTTTCTTTCATTTTCAGCGATAGTTAAATGCTTAATATTTTTGTTTCAACGTTTAAGATTTTTATAAAATGTGTAACGTTAAATGGCATTCAGTGTGTGGGAAATTCGGCAATAACCAAAGTCCCATAACATTATTTCAATAAAAATTAGGATTTTAAAATTGTGTACACAACCCAAAGTTGTGATTCAAGCTTTTATAGTTTAAAAATAGCAGGTAAACCGCAAGATGGGACCAAACTTATTGTGTGGAGGCCAAATATGTACCATATCACAATCATTATTATATATTTAACATTCATATGTGAGATTCAAAGTTAAAATGTAAATCTTCTTGTAAAGAATATGTGTGTACATATATGCATTTGAGTGTGTGTGTATAATTTTACAATGGAAGTGTGCGATACTCAATACTGTATGTGCAGTGGACAGTTGCTATTGATATTGCCGTTGTGTTTTTAAGACTACTCCAGCAATATTTTGTGCATATTTCGGTTGCCTTAATCTTTATTGCCAGCCCAAATCCTGCTGTAGTTACAGATTTTCTTTTCTTATACCCCCTAGATAGTTTGTAAATAGATCTATAAATACACAAAATATATTTTAAATGTTATTTGACTTTTTTTACACAAGTGGTGTGCAAAAGGCATCCATGATCTACCCAAGCTTTCTTCCAGGATCAAGGGCATGCAGCATCACTTGTGTTTAAGTCAAGGCGGTTTCTTTGTATTATGTATAAACATTGCAACAATATCAATCCAACAGTTGTGTTTGTGTGTGCGCCCTTCAATAGCATGACAAAATGTGAGTCTATTTACATAAATGTCCACCATATGCATTCATCTTTATGACGAACCACAACAAGCTCATTGTGTGAGTGTATTTGTTTGACCCCTAAAATAAATATGACCATTAGACTTTATTTTTGTGCCTTTTTCTGAGAATTTAATTCACTGGGAACTACCTTGCATTTTTAGTTCATCCTATTTTTTATAAAAGCTATTAAAAGATATATCCACCTAGCAAACCAAACACATGCAGAAAAAAACATGACAACATTGGCTAAGGTTCCCATTGTTGAGATTTATTAAACCTTTAACAAAGGCATTTTCTTGAAAAGCATTACAATAAAAAGTGTAGGGATTCAGGGGGAAAAAAATAAATTTGGTCTCTAAAATCTTAAGCAAAAACTAAAAGTGCACCATTTGGCACCCATACAAATACATAACTGACAAATAATTTGGAAAGCACGGCGAGGGATGGAGGCAAATCACACGTGGGAAACGAATTATGCATTCCTGTCAATCCTGACGTCGATCTCTCGCCCGCTGAGTCGGTAACCGTTCATTGTACGGCAGGCCCTCTCTGCGGTCTCGGGGCTGTCGAAGCGCACCACCCCGCAACCCTTGGATTTGCCGTTTTCCATCTTAATATCTGCGTACTGCACAACTCCTGTGACAAAACACAAATGTGAGATTAATACAAGTCAGCTGCAATAAAAGCATTTCAGAATTTGATTGGTTAACATTATCAAACAATGATCTCACCACATGAGTTGAAAGTGTCCTTTAACATCTTCCATGAAAAGTCAAAGGGCAGCTGTAAAATAAAAATGCAAAGAGTAAATAATGTGACAAATTAAGAGAAACAAACGCACAAAACCCGACAACAAGTGCTTACATTTCTGACAAAGATCTGACAGCCCTTCCTAGCGTTGGGTCCACCAGCCCCTGCACCTCCCTGTCCGATTCCGGTACCACCGAAGGGTGTGCCGAAGTTGCCGCGGTCCATATCGGCAGGTCTGTCAAACTGGCCTCCTACGCCACCGGCGCCCATTCGATCCATGCCGGAACCCATTCGGTCCAGACCTGAGGAGGGAAAGCGGTCGAGGGCTCCGGTGCCCATGCGGTCGAAGTTGGTTCCCATGCGGTCTAGACCCGTATTCATCCTGTCCATGCCCATAGGAGAGGCAAAGTCCATCCCACCACCGCTCATACGGTCCAAGCTGGACGAGCCGAGGCGATCGAACCCAGTGGGGCCGAGGCTGGAGCTCATGCGGTCGAGGCCTGATCCCAAACGGTCCATGCCGGGCCCAAGACGGTCCATGCCTGCACCCATTCGGTCGAAACCGGTACCCAGTCTGTCTAGATCGGAAACGCGATCCATGCGGTCCATTCCCATTCGGTCTAGGCTGGCCATGCGGTCCATTCCGCCGCTGAGACGGTCCATGCCGGGATTCATCCGATCCATTCCCATGGAACCTCCTCCTGGTAGACAAAAAAATATTTATATTTAATAACGGGTACATGAAATTACACTTATGTGTCACGGTATGTAATTGGTTACTGACCCATTCCTCTGTCAAAGGAGTCTCCGAAGTTACTCCTCGTCATTCCCATGTCATTGCGGCCACCGAAATCTCTATCAAAACCTCCGCCGCCACCACCAATGCCACGATCCATATCTAAAAATAAATTATTAGATATTTGGGTTCATTATTAGAAGACCATACACTAAAAAGAGACAAACGTAAAGATTTATATATCAACTCCTCTATACACTTACCATTCATTCGCCCCATTCCAGAGGGTCCAAAACGATCCATGTTGTTCATGCCTCCGCCACCACCAAAATTATCCATACCTTTGAAATCATTTACGAAATGTTAATTCACTAGCGCATTGAACATATAACATGAATGAAAAATGTTGATGCTCTATGGAAACTACTCAGCCAATCATCTTGGCATGCACAATCCACTTAACATGCAATTAATTCAGAGGAAACATACCTCCCATTCTACCCATGCCACCAAATCCCATTCCATCCATTCCTATGAAAACATTCATTTATGAAGAGGGGAGGGGAATGATAAATGAATGAGTGAGTACAAGCTGAAATGATTGAAAGATTAAACAGGCATGTTTTTACCTCCTGGTCCCATATTGTTCATTCCACCTCGGTTGAGTTGGGCAGCGTCGATGGGCTGACCGCCAGGTCCTAAACCAAGGCCGATGCCACTAAGACCACCTGCATTGGAATTGTGGGAAAACAATTAGAAAAGGGACTATAGTAAGATGTCAGATGCACGTGTGTGCCGCCATTTTGGCTACTTCCTAAAGTATCCTTAAAGGAACACTCCACTTTTTTTGAAAATTTGCTCATTTATCATCTCCCCTTGAGATAAACATTTGATTTTTGCAGATTGGGAATCCTTTCAGCTCATCTCAGGGTCTGGCTGTACTACTTTTAGCATAGCTTAGCATAATCCATTGAATCGGATTAGACCATTTAGCATCATGCTTAAAAATGCCATAACATGGCTGCAGGACGCGCAATGATATTACGCAGCAGCCGAAAATAGTCCCCTTAGTAACTTTCAATAGCAGGGGACTGTTTTCAGGCACTGCGTAGTATCACTGCGCCTGCTGCAGCCATGTTGCGGCAGCAAAGTCCTTGATTGTTGCGCCAGAATGAGCGCATAGTTCCTAGCCATATCTGCCGAGAAATTCACAACTTTTAATTTTCTCTCGGTTTTAGTACACGATGCAACTACAGAAGAGTCAAATTTTAATTAAATAAAAAATATGGAACAATTAGGTTATTTGAGCGTGATGCTAATGGTCTAATCAGATTTAATGGATTATGCTAAGCTATGCTAAAAGTGGTACCGCCAGAACCAAGATCAGCTAAATGGATTCCAAAACTGTAAAAATCTAATGTTTAACTCTAGGGGAGTTGAACCTATTTTCCAAAAAAGTGGAGTGTCCCTTTCAACAGTTAAAACAATCACTTACGAGGAAGAGCTGGTGGACGCTCTGGGGGTCCGAAGTCACCTTTAGGCAGGGATTTCTCATCCTAGGAAAAAATAGCTAGTGTAAATGGGCATATTGAGGTACAATCAAGTTTCTGATGTCAACCAAAGTAACTGCTAACTTACCAGTTTGACATGCATGACTCTGTTGAAGAGGAGCTGCCCATTGAACATAGCTAACATACATTAAGGACCACAAACCACATTTCTAAAAATCCAATAAATAACACAAATTTCTGTACACAGTTAACTTCTTAGGAAGGATACAGACTGCCTGAACGGCTTCGATTGGCATTTCAAATGTGACTGTTCCCATGCCTCTGCTCTTCCCATCTTTATCCTCCAGGATGTCGGCACGCACCACGACTCCAGCCATTCCGAACACCTCCTTCAACTTCTTCCACCCAACCTTGTAGTCCAGCTGAGAAGAGATGCACCACTGTTACAGATCTGATAATCTCAACATTCATTGTACGCTTTCATACAGCGAATTCAAGTCTTACATTGGCTACGAAAATGGTGCTTCCGATTTTTCCTGCCTGAAGCCCGTGGATGATCTCGTTGGGAATGTTGGGGTTGTTCATGAGACTGGGAGGTATGTTGACCATGGGTGGACCTCCAGGCCCTGGACCCATTCCTCCACCCATGCCCATACCTCCACCCATGCCCATTCCGCCTCCCATTCCTCCACCCATACCTGGGGGTCCACCACCACCTCCCCCCTGGGCCCGATGCGCTTCACGCTGGGCAATCACTCCATCTGGATCCTACAAATGGGTATTATTTGCTTATTTAAATGCAAATCCAGGTCATCAGGTAGAAATAAAAAGTAAAAGGGTGTGATTATGAACGCGCTTTTGTGTTCTTCTCACTAACCTCTTTAACTTTGAGGGGACGGCCATTCATGACGTGTTTGTTGACTTTTTCCACTGCTTTTTTCATGAGTTCTTCAGTTCTGAACTCAACCACCCTTTATAGTGTTAAATAAAACATTAGCAATGCAAAAAAACCAACAACTATAAAATCTAAATGAGGAATGATTTGAACAACACTTACGCGCAACCCTTTGTTTATTCAGCACGCCAGCCCAAACAAAAACAGAAGGGGAACAAAATTCAAAATTAGACAAAATTCGCAATGCATTGAGTGAAAACTCAGGAAATTATAATATAAGATAAATGACTAAAAAAACAGTACATCTATGTGGTGTCCACTTACTGCAACACAATTACATCTTAGTTTACACTGAATTACATCATAGATTATGGGCTCAAAGTCAAAATCACTGATCGGAAAAAATTCCCAAACCGGCCTTCGGTTCCAATTACACAATCAAGTTCGGATGTTCCATTGCTGTTATCTCACTAAAATCTTTTCAACGAATGTTAACCTTGTTTTGTTATTGAACACCACTCACTAAGACTCTTGAAAGGAGACACACAAGAAACAGCGTAACTATGTAGCTGCGAAACAACCCCAGTGGTTCCACTCAGAACCACAATCGGCGTCCGTTTTTTTGCCACCCAAGACGACACATTTTGAACTCTCATCCCTGGACATCCCACATTAAAAGCAGAGTAAATGTAAAAACTCAAGCGGACAAATGGAGGTTCGTCTCTTTGCACTTACCCTTGACTTGCCTTCCGCGTCCATTAAGTGTTCCACGTATGTTACCTCACCCACTACAAATCAGATCCCAGACGACACACACCAAGGGAGAGAAGCCGAGAAAACAATTGGGGTTTAGAGAAGAAACAAACGGAACGGTGACGGTGAGCTCGGTCTGCGAGTCCAGAGCCTCCCACAGCACCACAAATTCTGGTACAGGTCTACAAGCAGCAAGCTTTGAACATTTTAAGGTGAAACTTCTTAAGCGGTCCCTGCTGAAAACCTCAAACATCCAATACTGACCAAAAGATTTACGACCTCGTGAGCCATCGGATTTGAAAGCATCTCAACTAGTCAATGAAGTGGACAAAAAGACACTTCATTTGGTTTTTGACTTGTCTATCTATCCCGTACACAGTCGACACACCTAATCCAAGTGCCTGCTTGGCGTTATGGAAGAAAAATGGCTAAACCCAAAGGGGGAAAAGTTACGAGTTAAACGTTACAGCAACCTCAATCTCATCCACATGAAGTCATCTGGGCTGCCCAACTATTCACTTGGCATTGTGACTCAATTTTAAGTGGACTCGATAAACCAGATCATATACATGTATTAAAAAAATCCTACTGGTCAAGGAACCCGTTCAGGTCTGTTATCCACCGGTAAGTTTTTCGAAAACTACTCTGAGCCATCCTTCCAATTCTCCTGTCCAGAAGATAAAACAAGGACCATCTTAAGAAGCTGCTTTACTCTGTAGACCTGTACCCCCAAAAATCAATCACACTTCCATTTAAAAGGCACAATAATGAAGATCTGCAGCAACAACATTCACTCTTGCAAACCTAAAAAAGAAAATGCAATTTAATTCTACACAGGTACAATTTCCACATGAAATTCCCATGCATAGGAATGGCATGGAGGAATCCTTTAGTAGAGGGCACTACTAAATATTTACACCTTAAAGTGGATCTTATAAATTAAATACATGACTAAAATACAAAATGTGACCCATGAGTACTTAAATTCTAACCAACAAGGATTATCTAGCTGAATTAGTTGAGTATTGCGTTAGCAACTCAAATGTCATGGGTTTGAACCCACACACATACTGATAAAAGCATCTGCAAAGTGCATAAACTGTAACTGGGTTATCCAAAAGCCAAAGAGACCAATGCATGGCACCAAATGTACTATGTAATATGTGCTTATGAAAAACAACTTTGTGCACGTTATCCAGTCACTTTTTTTGTAGGCACCCTACAAAGATGACCACATTACCTATCTGAAATCATTACTTGGACCACAATTGTGATTTTTCAAACAGCCTCGAGACAACTTCCCCATGATGGGATATTTATCCTCGATCCTACATACGGCACTTACAAAGCCAACTCGTGACCACCTTTTAGATACGTGGCTAATAAAAGTGGCCCTGCAAAACGACATAAACCCTTACCTTTTTCCTTCATGAGATCTTTCAGCGTTTGCCATTTAACATCGTAAGGAATGTTGCTGACAAACACGCGGTATCTTTTGTTTGGGTTTCCATAGGGCTCAAATCTTCCCCCGCCACCACGTTTCTGGGGTCTCTCCTTTCTGGATTCATGGTTGGACTTGCCATTCACTGCATTCCTATGAGGAAAAACAATCATAAGATCCCTTCGTGTTTATACATTATTATAATACAAATAAAAGTAGTAACTGTTAGAGTCAACCGCTTTTATTCGTGAGCATGCGCAAGTTACTACAATCGATTCGCAGGTTGTGTTGAATTAGCATGCTAACATGCTAAAGCTAAGCTATAGCGGCTAACAAAGAAAATTCATTCGACGCGTGTTTACCAACAAGTAAACTCTAATAGATATATAGTATATATACGAGTTATTTTGTGTTTAACAAAGCACACAAACTGTGTGCATAATTTGTGCACGAAACTTAATTCCTCACGATTTGAATTCGACGCCTTTGTTTGCATGCATGACCTACATCCAACGACTTTATATAAACAATAAGCACTGATTGTTTTCTGAAAGTTGGCAAATCAATATAAAAACGTATTGTGCGTAAGAAAAACAAGCTATTAAATATCTACGGATTCTTTTTTTTTTAACACATAACAAGATAAGCACGTTTGCATTTGTGTCGCATTACCCTTGGCCTTGTTTCTCCTGCTTGGCCTCAGTCGACATTTTGCCTTCGTTTTCAGACATCGTGTTTTCCGTTTGAGTTCAACTGCGACCCAGTCGTCTGACTCAGTCTAGAAGATGAAGATGCAAACGAAATAATCGGCAAAAAATTAAAAAGATTGGTGAATTTTCCGTAGGCGCTGTTGGATGGGTTTGTTACATGCGCACGTCTGCAGCCGGGTGAAAATGGCGACGACGCAGCTCGAGCGAAATTGATATTTGAAGAGAAGAGGGGCGTGATAGGAAGTGACGTATGACCATTCGCGTTTAAAACGCTGATCACAGTGAACGGTGAAGTAAAAAGATTTTCCGTTATATTATTTTATTATATTACGTATTTGTATTACATTGGAAATCATATTAATTAATTTAAATTAAAAATATTTTAATTCATAAATATAATTCCCTTCAACTGAAAGACCAAAATCAAAATTATGAAATCAGTTAGGGCACATTACATTACTAGTTTTTTTGTTTTTGTGAACAATTTATTCATGTAAGTCGATCTATGTAAAAAAAAAAAGATCTGATCCTTACTCATTAAATATTCAGTTGGTCGCAATTTCCTGTTCACACGTAGGGGAAAGCGGGGCACAAACTAAAATTTTTTGGCTCCATCATTCAAAAAATATTTAAGTTACATTAATAATTTTTACATAATTAACACAGACATCTCTGCTACAAATGAACACTACCGTTATCGTACAATTACACCGAAAGTGACAGGAGTGCAAACATTATAACTTACCTCATAGATGGGGTTAATTGTAACAAACAAATGGTTTGTTGTAACACCTGCTTTTTTTGCTTAAAAACAAATAATTCAATAAAAGTCTGTGTATATAATAAAGGTGAATATTGTTTATATATTTGCCTATAATAGATAGATATCCACACATTAATCCATCCATCCATGATCATTCATCTAACCATCCTTGTATTATGCATTAATGCATAGATTTTTTTTATTTTTATTTTTAAGAATTATGAAATAATTGTGCGTTATTTCCCCTGATATTGTATAAACAGTTATCATTTTGATTAACCCTCATAAACCCTTATTTTCCTGTAAAAATAATATAAATAATATATCTTTTTTTTACTTCCAATCTATACAATAATGCTGTGTTTTGGGAGATATTTTGTACCTGTTAACCACTCAATTGCTCAACTACACCATTAGCTTGCCTGTAAAATATCAATTTTTAATGAAAAATGCACATAAATTATGATCTAAATTAGATTTAAATTATTTTTAGATATTGATCAAAATGTTATGTGTTGAATTCGGCCATTTCACACATACTTTAATTCCAAATTTGGCCCAATCCACCTGCATTGATCAAACATTTCTATTGTACATACACTGTAAAAAATACTTTGCTTCCTTGAAATTTTTTGTTAAATCAACACAGATTTACAAGTCATGTCAACAGAGATGAGTTGTCACAACTTATAAAATATAGTCGAGAAAAGTCAACTTAATTTTACAAGTTATAACAACTCACCTGTAGTTAAAACAACTCATCTCTAGTCAAGATAAATAATAGTAAGTTGAAATGACTTGTAAATCCGAATTGATTCAACAAAAATTTGTATTTTTTACAGTGCAGATATATTTTTATATTACAGTATTCTTATTATATATAATATTTCTATTATATTAAAATCCAAAGCTTTATATATATTGACAAATACAAAGTGTGTGTTTACAAAAGTGTTTTTTTGATGAAAAAGTTTGACCCTCTTGGGAAAATAAAACAACAATTTCACAGATCCAGAGCATTGTTTTTAATATGCACACTTTTCTTGGCCGATTTCAAGCACCAACATATTTTGGTGAGGACATTACAAACACCATTCGTTAGCCACTGCACAACATAATAAACATTGTAGTATCTCAAATCAGTCAAATGTTTTGAGTTGTGCATGATGAATAAATGAAACAAGAATAACAAAATTATACATAGAGTATGAATACATTAAAACACACCGGTAAAATTAGAGATATTTAAACGGAACAACAAACTATGCGTACATTTACAATTAACCTTTTAACCTGACAAAGAGACGGTTTTGATATAAAAAAACATCTCCTTTTAAACTGCAACAAAAGTTTAAATCCTCTCAAAAATTCAGAATGGTATTTCCATCATAAATTTGTGAGTGTCATTTGTTTAAATAAAAAATAGAAAGCATGCATTTGATGAACAGGGTTTACTTCCATTAACATCATTTAAACTGCTGAGCTGCTCTGGCAGGGTTGCATATTAAAGCCAGCTCATCCATATCCACTGCAAGTTGGCATAAAAACTGAATTATTAATTAAATAAAACGGAGCTCAACAATGTCCATCCCCTCCTAAAGTTCTTCATATGCAACAACATCTATATCTATGTTAATATCATACATGTATTGTTAAGGTTATAGGTAAGAATTGCATTGTAATATTTTTAAAATTGCACTCTCAATGTATTACCCTACATTGCAAAATAACCAGTAAATGACCCAAAACGTGAAAAAAAGCAGGTGGAAGCACAACAATGAGAGAGAGCATTCCTCAAGGTAGCAGTGAGCCAGCAAAGTTGCCTTTTGTTGGTATTCTGAGACCGCAAATAAGACTTGAGATGTTGGTTCAGCACAAAAGATCAACTTTCAAATACACTGAGCAATGGGATAGACAATGATTAAGTTTTTACCTCAAAACCAAATATTAAAATAAAGTCACAATAATTAATGCTATTGTGTTTTATGTATTGCACAACTTTTTCTTCATACAAAATAATGTCGTCTTAAAGAGGAAAAGCATTACTTTCTTTTACAATTTGAATGCAAGGTGACATTTTGAGTGGTGAATGAATTCGGGGAAAACTTTTGCACGCTTGAATTCCACCTACAGAAGCACCTTCCTGTATAAAACTCATTGGTTAGCGGTGCTCATGGACTACAAGCATCAAAGCGCAGGCCTATCGAATGCGTCCCTGAAAAAAGCGATCAGCAAATAACTCAAGACATTCATGGGCTTGTTTGCTCCACACACACACACACACACACACACACAAAATCCTGGATCTAGAACGCACAACACTTTTAAGAACAGAGACATTTAGTCAGTGTATCTACAAATTTACATTTGATCCTCAAATTTACAATTAAAGAGTTAATCTGGACCTTCATATCGGAGGTTGCTCATTTTATGAAAGGAACAGTTCACCCAACACTATTATTTTTATTTTTTATTATTTACTCACTGATGTAATTTCAAACTTGCATATCGTTTTGTGGAAAGCAAAATTAAAATCATCGATAGTTCACCCAAAAATTACAATTCTGTCATTTACGACGACATTTTATGATGTTACAAACCTGTATAAACTTTCGCTGAACACAAAAGAAGATATTTGTAATAAAGCAGCAAACAGAAGCACCATTAGCTTCCATAGTAGGAAAAAATACTAATGGTGCTCAAAAATGGTTTTGTTACAAACATTGCTCAAAATATATTCCTTTGTATTCAGCAGAACAAAGAAATTTATACAGGTTTGTAACCACATGAGTAAATGATGACAGAATTGTAATTTTTGGGTGAACTGTCCCTTTAAGGCAGTGTGGGTTTACACCAGATGCGAGTTCAACGATTTGCGCGAGTAGATTACATACAAAGTCAATGCAAAGACGCGATCAGACGCATCATCGCGCGGGGCGATGCGAATGACGTGATATGGCCGGCGCGTGTGCCATGAAAATACGCGCTATTCGCCTCAAACGCGTCTTCGCCCAAGTTGAAAATATTCAACTCTAGCGAAAAATTTGCATGACACGAAGTTAAATCCCGCAAGTAATCTAGAGCGAGCAACGCGATGCGATTGCACGCTTCGCGTTTGGTGTACACCAGATGCGAGTTCAACGATTTGCGCGAGTAGATTACATACAAAGTCAATGCAAAAACGCGATCAGAGGCGTCCTCCTGTGGGGCGATGCGAATGACACGATATGGGCGGAGCGTTTGCCGTGAAAACACGTGTTATTCGCCTCAAACGCGTCTTCGCCCAAGTTGAAAGTATTCAACTCGAGCGAAAAATTTGCATGACACGAAGTTAAATCCCGCGAGTAATCTAGAGCATGCAACGCGATGCGATTGCACACTTCGCGTTTGGTGTAAACCCACAGTAACTGTGGGTTTACACCAGATGCGAGTTCAACGATTTGCGCGAGTAGATTACATACAAAGTCAATGTAAAGACGCGATCAGAGGCGTCCTCGCGTGGGGCGATGCGAATGACGCAATATGGGCGGCGCGTTTGCTGTGAAAACACGCGCTATTCACCTCAAACGTGTCTTGAAAGTATTCAACTCGAGCGAAAAATTTGCATGACACAAAGTTAAATCCCGCGAGTAATCTAGAGCGAGCAACGCGATGCGATTGCACGCTTCGTGTTTGGTGTAAACCCACAGTAAGGCAGCTCTTTTTATTTAACAACAGTTCATATTAACAAATTGCTGCAAAAACCAAAAAAAGTCTATCTTCTAAGGCAGTGGTTCTCGATTTTTTGCCATACATCCCCTCTTGTGTAGGATGCCTCCCTAGAAGCCCCATAGTTGAGATAGTAAAACAAAAAGAATACTATAGTCAATGGGGCCTCTGATCGATTACAAACATTTCTCAAAATATCTTCTGTTGTGTTCATCAGAACAAAGAAATTAATACAGGTTTGTAACAACATAAGAATGAGTAAACGATAACAGAATTTTCATTTTTGGGTGAACTATCCCTTTTACAGTGGCGAATGTGCAATTATTACGCTACTGCATATCCCAAAGAATCAATCTAGATATACTTTCAAATGGTACTTCAACAGGAGAAACGAAAAGCTATGGTTGCTAATGTTTTGCATTCTTCTTGGATGCACAGCTAAAAGATACTTGATACTGTAGTGTATGGATAAGGAAGTTCATTACTAGCGATTAAGTTTAGCATCCCGACCTTCTCTTGACCTTCTGGCCTGCGTCCTCCACAGGCCAAATTGCTACAAAATCCCAAGTGTGCCATTTTCAGTGTCTGCCGTTTGATACAGCCGAAACGGCATAATGTAAAAATGCATACTGTAAACACATACAGACGTCCATCTTCAAACACTCACCAAAACATCATTTTATAGCCGCTTGAATGTGATCCGATACAAAACGGGGTCTTACGACTCAACACGACACAGGTTTGTTGGATCCTAAAAGCGTACATGTATCTACATTTGATCAGCTCACATCTAGGCTACGTTGTCAGAAAGTGCTACCACTTTAGGACCACCACATGCTGCATGTTCTACAAGATCATTCGTTTTGGAAAAGCAACCTCAGCAAATCTCGAATGAACTTCACGCTGAACAGTCGCCGATTTAATGAGACTTTTTACATGGAATCTGGCATGCGTTGAAACCTGCACTTGTAATGCGCTCGTATGTCTGTCTTTCTCGTTTAAGAGGGCAAGCTTGACCGCCCGGATCGCCATGTGTCCATATTTCTTTCCCGGACCCCCTAAAAAATGCGAAGGGCCTCTTAGGGGCCCTGTAATACTATTGACAGAGCTTATAGCTTTCTTGTTTTACATACTGTATAGTGTATATATATATATTTCTCCATATATTTAAGTCATACAGGAGCCACATTGGCAAGTTCGCCAGGAATCGATTCGGACCGATTCTCTGTCGGGTGAAGATGGAAAGTACTTGAAGGTAGAGTAGAAAAACGAAAGAAAGGTTTGGTTTAAAGCTTCAGCAGCTGTATGTACTCGAGTCGAAATCCCTCACTGCTGTGCTCAAAGGAATTGTCTGTACACATAAGTTAGATTTCTGATTGTTTAAAATACAATGCATACTGAATGGTACGGGGCCTCAGCGTAGCTGTTCAAGCCCCAAATAAATAAAGGTTTCTTTTAAACAACACACTTGTAAAGGCTAAAAAAAATAAAGACAATAAAAGAGACTGGTGAAATAAAAACGAAGTGCTCACATATTTAGATATAAAGGATTAAATAGAAAAGAATGCATCCAATGGTGCCGCGGCTCTAGTTGACGACAGCGCGTCAAGAACCTGTTGCACGCTAATACCACCACGTTCGGGCCCCAGGCACCACGTCTCTCATACTATGGTCTCGTCTGCCGTCTTTTTCAGCAGCTTGGTGGAGAGCAAGGAATGCTGGGTAGAGTGTGCACCCTTGGTGTCGGGAATGAGCAAGCGGACTTTCTGATTGGTTCGTCTCCACTCGGAGTACAACTGACAGTGGTAGCGGAATGAGACCTGCAAAGAAAGACAACATGTTGGTTTAAGGACGAGGTCCAATCGACCAAATGGTGAATTTTCTTGGTCACCGGTTTAAATATTTATTAAAGGGACATTTCACTTTTTTTGAAGATATGCTCATTTTCCAGCTCCTTTAGTGTTAAATATTTGATTTTTGCCATTTTGGAGTCCATTCGGCTGATCTCCGGGTCTGGCGCTAGCACTTTTAGCATAGCTTAGCACAATCCATTGAATCGGATTAGACCATTAGCAGCATCGCGCTAAAAATAACCAAAGCGTTTCGATATTTTTCCTACTTTAAACTTTACCCTTCTGTAGTTACATCGTGTACTAAAGCCGAAAAAAAAATAAAAGTTGTGATTTTCAATGCTAATATGGCTAGGAACTATACTCTCAAACTGGCGTAATAAGGACTTTGCTGCCGTAACATGGCTGCAGCAGGTTTAGTGATATTACACACTGCACGAAAATAGTCCCCTTGGTTACTTTCAATAGCAGGGGACTATTTTCGGTCTTAGTACACAATGTAACTACAGAAGAGTCAAGTTTTAAATAGATAAAATATTGAAACTCTTCGGTTATTTTTAGCACAATGCTAATGGTCTAATCAGATTCAATGGATTGTGCTAAGCTATGCAAAAAGTGCTAGCGCCAGACCCGGAGATCAGCTGAATGGATTCCAAAATGGTAAAAATCAAATGTTTAACTCTAGGGGAGCTGGAAAACGAGTGTCCCTTTAAGGGGACAAATATGAATGTGTTTGAATTCTTTCTAATACACTACCAGAGTCCAAAGGACGTATATGGTGAAGAGTGCGATGGTCAGGGCAATGAGGCCGACCGCCTCCAGGCGACTATTGAAGTGCAGGTGGTCCTGTGCACCCCGTAGACACAGCCAGCCCGAGATGGCTGCTAGGGGCGTTATAAACAGAAAGCACACCATGTCACAGAAAAGGGTGCGCTTTTCGTTTCGAGGGCCGGGGTCTCTGAGCCACTGAAGAAAGAAGATGCTTTAGTCATACACATGGCCAAAAACTGATGCTATGGTTCGCAAAGCTCAAATCTTTAAACTAGAATGCAGAGTGGTCTATACGATAGCATCTATACAACTAAGATAGCAATTGAATTTATGCAACACCACTCAAATACTAAAAATGTACACACGCACAAGAGAATAGTAGGACCAAGCTACGCATGTGAAGCTAAAAGCATCGTCCCGTTACCTCTGTAAGCGGCCGCGGCCGTCGCTCGATGGTAAATTCAGTGTGGCACAGCTCACAGTAGCTGGTGTTAGAAGAAGAAAGCCACTTCTCCAGGCAGCTTTTGTGTACCGTTCCCAACGTTCCGGTACAGTCACACGGGGAGAGAAGCCCCTCACTGTTGCACACGTCCTGACCCTCGTGGCAGATCCGACAAATCGGCCGATCGCTAACACGGAGAGAAGTTCAAGAGTTTTATATTTATTGGGTAATGGAAGCTTAACAAAGACGACGGCGGGATGCGTTTACCTCTGCGTGCCAAGGGCTTTGATGACAGTAGACAGTAAACGTCCATCCTTAGCCGTGACCTGGGTGACGTACTGAGCCCGACGGCTATCAGCTTCCTCCACAGTTTTAGACAGGGCAGTGTTGCCAGTGCAGTCACACAGGGAGCCCGGGAGGTGGCAACACTCCCCTGTGGTCATTTTGGGGTCGTCCAGGAGGGCGAGGGAAGGGAATTTGGGAGCAGCCTCGCTCCCACACCTTATCTCAGATAGATCCTAGCACTGCTAAGAGAAGCACAAAGTCAATGTAACAAGGGCTTCTGAACAAACGTTTGATGATGGGTTTCAAAGGGACAGTTTTTGAAAACGACACCTTGTCGTCTACATATAAGCTACGAAAACATGAAGCTGTGATAACGGTGACATCAGGCGCATGTGCAATTATATGACAGCAAAATGTTGCAATTATATTAAATAAATAAATGTGTAGACTTGTTAACACAAACTTTCTGATAACAGTTTGATGATTTTCCTTGCTGTTTATAAAAAAAAAAAAAAAAAGGCAGTGCACGTGTGGCATGCAAGTGTGTGGCGTGCGTCGTCACTTGTGTGTGCGCAGTGCGGAAATACCAGAGCGAAAATGGATGCAGAGGAGATTGACAGTGATATGGTAGCTAAAAAAAACTCTACGTCTGTTGTAAGGCGGTATTTTGGATTTAGGATTACTGACACTGAGCAGTTGCTACATCACGTGGCAATTCGAAAACATTTCTAGTTTTACAAATACACATTTTAGCATTATCACTAAACTGTTTGTGGATTTTCCTTAAAACCCATCAAGTTGACTCATGATACAATGCATTATAATCGCAACCGCACACCGCAATATTAGCACCAATAATCGCAATGTGAAAAATTACCCAAACCGTGCAGCCCTATTAATTAGCATTTCACACTAATTTGAGGGTTAGGATTTGAGTTAAGGGTAATTTGGGGTTTCTTTGATTAAAACGTTGATTCAGGATCATATCTTACTTTGTGAAACAAGACAATCCTATAATGACAGGGAGGGGGGCTTACCTAGGAGACCCCATAATCTTTGACATAATTCGAACAGTGGTGAGATCAAAATTATTTCAAGTACAGTTTTTCTAAAAGTAACCGTAAATCACCGTAAAGACCCTTTCAACGGAAAACACCACCGTCTTTCAATATTTCACTATGTTCTTTCCTCAACTTAGATGAATTAAAACATACCTATCTTTTTTCAATGCGTGCACTTTTAATCTTTGTACAGCGCTTCTTGGATGTGTTAGCATTTAACCTAGCCACATTCATTCCTATGGCTCCAAACAAAAGTTTTATTTTGTGCCACCATACTTACTTGTGTAACTACTCATGTGACAGTCTTTAAATAGGGAAAACATGGAAGTGTTTGGTGGCTTATAAATTCATTCCTGTTTGGAGCCATAGGAATGAATGGGGCCAGGCCAAACGCCAACACATTCACAAGGCACTGCACAATTGAAAAAAGATAGGTACGTATCCATTCGTCCAAGTTGAGGCAAGAACGCAGCAAAACAATGAAAAACAATGGTGTTTTCCTTTAAGCACTTAAAAGGGTGTAGTTTTAAAAAACCAATCAGGGGTCACACCAGGTATTGGTCTCATATCTTGTGAATGACAGCAAAGTGCCAGGTTGGATCACTGTATGGTTTCATTGTATGTGAAACAGCAGTGTGAACATTCCCACAAGACCACTGAAGACAGACATGAGTAACTGCTGACATAATTTTAAGTGAATCATTTCATTAACACTACACATTACTAAAAATAAACACGTCTGGGTTAAGTAAGGTATTCTGCAAACTCCACTATGAAACCAATACAGTCAGACTGAGTTTCAAAACCTAGTAAGCTTCCTGCCTAGATAATATTTTTTAGCATCACAGGTCCACACAACAGAGCCACAATAAAAAACAAATGAGGGAAAGCACCTTGGTGATTTATGAAACCAGCAATAATAATCCAAAATACCTCAAGCAACATACATACATACATAAACACCTGCAGCTTGATCTAACGTAATCCTATATGGACTCATAAGCCTATCACAGAATTAAAAGCAAGATTGCACAGCTATTTCACATAAACAAGGTCTAGTTGAAAACCAACCCACATTTAAACTCAATATAAACCTGCTTGATCTGATCAGATTTGATCTATCAAGCTGTCTATCCAGGGTGGGCCTTCGACACACAACGTAAAACGTAAATTTAAAACAATTTTCATTGGCGTTGCGCTGAATACATGACAGATTTGAACGTATTAATTTAAAACGACATTTTGACGATTTAATACGCACGAAGACACGTTCACGGTGGATGTGAAATAATGCAATTACATTTGGCTGCTAGTTACATTAGCCATGTAGCAAAATATGGCACCAAAGCCTCGGATTAATATTACAATGTGGTTTTAAACGTATGCTCTTACCTTTTGGCTCGCCATGCTGAGATGCTGCCGCAGGGGGGTAAATTACATTAAAATATGTAGCTGGTTTGTAAACTATGAACTGAAAACGCGAGCCTTGTTTTGGCTTGATGCCTCTCAACAGACGACTCGACTCGGCCTCCTACCGACGTCTGCGATTAGCGCTGCATACGCTGAGAGCGTAGAGGGCGTGTTTACGTAGCAACGCTGCTCCGGAATTGACGTAAACAGCTTCGTGAATAAAAGACAGACTTTTGTGTCTTTTGTTATTATTTGTGATGTTTGTTCATTGTTGTTGTTTTTTAAAAAAAATATTGCGATGAAAACGTTTAATTGGAGATTTCTTCGAGTATTATGGTCTTTTTTATTTATTTGCATTTTTATTTCGTTTATCGACTGTGAACAAAATAAAAGTTTTTGAAATATTTCAGAACAACAAAATAAATGTTTCTGAAATATTTCAGAAAAGTAAAATACTTTTTTTGTATTATTTTATGTATAGCAATTATACACAAAATTTAAAATAAATTTTTTTGGTGTTACTCATGGTAAGCACCAAGTTGTGTTAAACCACAGGAAGTCAAAGTACAATTTATTTAACATATGATCCAACCTCAGAATCTGTGAGATGTGGTTTATTACCAAATAAAGCAATTCTGACAGTACTGGGTTAGTAAAACAAACAACAATGACAGTTATGCACTTACAATGCAAGATACAATGCTATGTGGCAAGACTACAACGGTTGCCCCATTGACTTTCAGCAAATACAGCTTAACTGCATTTGTTAAAAAAAACAAAAAACAATAGCACATCACAATTGTTGGTAACGGAGTTCAACTTAAAGTCAACACACACAAAAATTCATGTGCAAATAGCGAGCAGTGCCAATGAGTCATGCCAACCATGGAACGCATGACACTTATTCATAGTACAGATTTAGACTTCCTGTGACATAACATTATGTGTAATATATCGAAAAAGATGACAAAAAAAGACTCATTTTCCAATTGTGACAGTAATTTGGTTTATTTTCCATTTTCATGTAACCTGATTAAAGGCAAAACAGCTGTTGTGACTTTATGGATGTGAAATGACATGACCACACTCGAAAAAGGCATCTTAATAACAGTATGGGAAAACATAAGGCATTTCCGAACTATCCATACAATTTATCACAAAGTCAAAACAGCATATATATTGATTATTACAGACCAGTGAGACATTTAACCACCTAAAACACTGCATGTCTTCATTGAAGAGCTATAATACCTCAGCAATGCGATGAATAGTTTGATTACACAACTGTTATTTGAATCATTTGTGTTTTTCATGAAATGCTTAAGAGATGCATTCTCATAACGGTTATATATGTGGCAATCTGAATGCACTAATCAAACTGCACACGTTCACACCCTCAGCCATAAAATATTGAAGAAGGGCAGAGGGTGTAAAGCAGGAAGTGTTTAACTATCTGAAACAAAGATAGCAGCCCTCCTTTGGTATCTGCACGATCCAGACGAGATAAATTCGCCAGCTAGCATATTCTGCAGAACATCAAGCCCAAGTCAGAGGCCCTCCCTCTGGGATCTGACTCAACAGACGGCAGGCGTTTAGTGTGGACCCCAGAGAACAACCATGAGAGAGAGATCGGAAGCCGATGACACACTGATCCCTCACCATCCCTTTTGCACGGGAGCGGATCACACGATCAGCGCCCAAAATGATCACTTCCGAAGAAAGACGTTTTGCCGAGCGATTGAATTCAGACGGTGGATTATAGTAAGGAAATAAAACGACAGACAAACTAACAAGTAACCCCCCTTCATAAAAAGAAAAAGGAATGTTACCTAAAAATTCACGCTTTTATGGGCCGTCTAGGATAAGTCTGGAAATCACAATGACAAAAAAATTCAGAGAAAAGAGCTTAGCCATAGCACAACACACAGGAGCAAAGCTGTGATAAATATGGGGGAACCGAAGAGATACCCCAAGACTGGGGATGCAATTTGGGGTGGAGGGATCACAGATTCTGACAGCACTGAAATTTGTTGCCTTTTAACCCGTCGGTAGTGGGCGGCACGCTGATGTCCACTACATTGTTGCCAGGAGATTCGTCATGCACCGATCTGTCAGCGATTTGCTTTTGCGATACAATCCGGTAGATTTCTGTAACAGAGAAGTCATTTTAAATTGAGAGGGCGTAATTAATCACAGTGATACACAAGCTATTTTATAAAGGAATAAATAAGAAAGTGACAAAAAGAAAAGCTATACGTAAGCGAAATATTTGCTGCATTATCTAAAACAAACCACACCCACCTGTGAGTATATTTTTAAAAGCCTCTTCAACATTTGTGGAGTCCAAAGCCGACGTTTCAATAAAAGACAGATTGTTCTTCTCTGAAGGACAAAAGAAATATTTTGAAACCTCAGTATTACCATTCTTTTTTTTTTTAAACGAAAAACATGAAGGTGAAGGTGCTGACCTGCGAAAGCTCTGGCCTCATCGGTAGGAACAGCCCTAAGGTGCCTCAGATCGCTCTTGTTTCCCACCAGCATGATGACGATGTTGTTATCCGCATGATCCCGCAGCTCCTTCAGCCAGCGTTCAACGTTTTCATAGGTCAAATGTTTAGCGATGTCATAGACCAGAAGAGCACCAACTGCACCCCGGTAGTACGCTGTATACAGAAATATGTGACCAGTCTGTGAAAAACCATGTTAAGTCATATTTTTGTGATTTTTTTCTACGTAAAATCATCCAACATTTTGTGAAAATATAACCTTGATTTTTTTGTTTTTATTGATTGAGTCAAATATTGAAATCAAGGAATGAAATATTGTTGCACATGTTGTGAGGTGTTCATGTACTCACGCTGATGTGATGGCTCTGTAGCGTTCCTGTCCTGCTGTATCCCAGATCTGAGCTTTTATGGTCTTGCCGTCCACTTGGATGCTGCGGGTAGCAAATTCCACACCGATGGTGCTTTTGCTCTCCAGGTTGAACTCATTGCGAGTAAAGCGGGATAACAGATTACTCTTTCCCACTCCGGAGTCGCCGATAAGCACCACTAAATGGAGACAAATAAGGAACGTTAGGTTGTTTTATCTTGTTCGGAAAATCCATAAGCCACTTCCAATTGCTCCAAAGAGAAGATTTTATAACCATCACCGTACGAAATAAAAACTAATTTCAGAAAAAAAAAACTTAAGAATAGAAAGACTCTGTTTATTTTTTTTAGAAGCTGATAGGTAAAGTTTGCACCCCAAGTACGCAAAACGTCATCATTTGAAAAGAAGAAACATTAAAAGGGACACTGACCTTTTTTTTGAAAATATGCTCATTTTGCAGCTCCCCTAGAGTCAAACCTCCGATCTCCATCATTTTGGAATCCACTCAGCCGATCTCCGGATCCGGCTGTACCACTTCCAGCATAGCTCAGCACAATCCACCGAATCTGATTAGACCATTAGCATCGCGCTCAAAAATAACCAAAGAGTTTTGATATTTTTCCTATTTAAAACTTGACTCTTTTTGTAGTTACATTGTGTACTAAGATCGATTTTCTAGGCCGATATGGCTAGGAACTATACTCGTAATAATGATCAAGGACTTTGCTCCTGTAACATGGTTGCAGCAGACGTAGTGATATTATACAGCGCCTGAAAAATAGTCCCCTGCTATTGAAAGTAACCTAAAGGGGACTATTTTTGGGCAGTGCGTAATAGTCCTTGAATTTTCCATCGGTCTTAGTACACAGTGTAACTACAAAAGAGACGAGAGAAAAAAATCGAAACGCGCAATGCTAATGGTCTAATCAGATTCAATGGACCATGCCAAGCCATGCCAAAAGTGGTAGCGCCAGACCCGGAGATCGGCTGAATGGATTCAAGAACGGCAAAAATCAAATGTTTAACTCCAGGGGAGCTGAAAAACTAGCACACTCTCAACAAAAGTCGAGTGTCCCTTTAAATGAGTTAGTCGGTAGTCTGGCTGCTTCCACATGAGGCGGTCAGAGATGAGAGAATAGCCATTTTAAAGCTGTAATCCACAAACATTTCCATTTTTATCCCCCCGACTACATCGGTTTTAAGCACCATAACAAATGAATGAAATATAGGCCTAACCAAATTGAATAAAGTACCAGAAATACAAAGAAAAGATCAGTGAACTCATACTGTATCCATTCCAATGTAGTCAGCATTCATTTTCTTTAGATGACACCTGAAGTGATTGACAAAACGGTTTTAGATTAACTGGGGAACATGTTTAACACATCGGTCAAAACCTTTTCACTAGAAATCTTAAAAACAACCGATGTGTCACATCACTAAAACTTTAAAGAGAAGTTTGCGCTTTTCTCACCCACCTAGAAAAAACAGCTAACACAATCACAGGCTTGGTTTAAAAACAGGAACCTATTTTGAGAATGGACACAATTTAAACCCATTGTTTGAAGTTTGCCAAACTTAAAAAAATAGAAAGGCAAAAGTCTAACATGACTACAAATTGTGCTTGTACACAAAAAGCCGCATTCAATTCAGTGCATGTACTGGAATGTATGCAAATGACGTCATGAAGAAGAAATACGTCATCAAACATGTCCTCGTACTTCAGATCATCTGTCAGTTTAATGATTTAACCAAATAACTGTCGTAAAAGCACTCTAACCAGCCCAAAAATGCTTACAGTTGCAAGTTGATGACCAGATGAACCTTTAAACGTATTAAAACGACTAAAAAAACTTTATTTGGCCTGACAACTCAACAACAAACAAACAGCATTAGCGACATTACTGAAGGACAAAAAAAGTATTTGCTGACATTATTGGCTTTTTAGTGAAAGAGGCTGATATAAAACTAATAGATAACGTTAATTTTTAAGCATTTTGCACCAACTAATAAGTTATCTTTGGCTTTCTCCAGTTTGAGGCGAAGTAGCCAACTAACCTTAGCTATTGCCTGCTAAATTAAACGAATTAGATCATAATTTATATAATCTCTTTAAACGACAGTGTACCTAACTAAAACAGCCAAGCAAATGCAATAATCTTATCTGAAATGTCGATTAATATAAACTTAGATATTAATTTTACGACAACTGGTATCAGTGAACTAGCCTTCCAGCTAACCCAGCTAGCCAGTCATCAGGAAACTTGCCGTTTTATCTGAAAATTAAGGGAAGAGTTTTACGTTTATGTGTTAGTTTGAAACTGAATCCATTACTGACCTTTAAATAAATAATCGTATTCGTCGTCACGGGTCCCCATAGCCGGTTAACCGCACTGAAATGTTGTTGTTAGACGAACGATCTCTCTCGATTCCCACCGACAGGAAGGAAACTCGCTCGAGTCGGCCTCACTGGATGCGCGTGCACGCTGATCTGCACAAATTAAAACCAGATTCATTTCAACGCAAGATATCATATCGGTGAAAAGAATGATGATGAAGTGAATAAAAATAAACAAAGTGGTCAACAATTATGTGTCAATTTTAAATATATGTCAATTTTAATAACACATTTCAAAATTATCAGTTGCAGCATTAGTGGTGTTATTTATAAAAATAAAGTAAAAATGTAAAGTATTCAGCCCTATTTTTTATGTTTTATGATGTTATTCTCATACGCTTTTATATTTATCAATTTAAATGATGCATTACATTTAATTTTATTTATATGAATAAAAAAATATTTCTATTACATTTCTATTAATTCCCTGCAGTACATTCAAGAACCGTTAGAGGGCGTGAAGCAACAAAATCCAGCTTCTACTAGAAGACTCACTCCACTTGGAAGGTGACAGGTGGAAGTTAAAGTGTCACTTTATTCCCAAACACACCATACCCCACCCTCACTTCCAAGTTAACAGAGGCCCACAAACAGCAGCTTTGTGGTTTGTTGGGTGTTGTGGATCTGACTCTTTCCTACAAAGTTTCTGTTCATGGATATAATGCTGCTTTTTTCACCAGCGTTGTCACTGGCAGGGTCCAACCTTATGGCCTACAACAACAACTCAGGCTACTGAGATGGAGAAACAGATGGTAGAGTCCAAGCTTGCATCCTTTGAGATCTATGGGAAGGATTTTGAGACTCTGGCTGAAGAATACTCACGGCTCCAACAGGAGATTGGCAACAAATCCTGGGCACCGAAATAATTTACTACATAAATGCAGGATGTCACATTTCTTTAAATGATGAATTGGTTATTAATACTGTTCACTGTGATGGCATGGCCATTAACATTATTAAAGGTGCAGGTGTAATTTTTAGAAGGATCTCTTGACAGAAATGCAAAATAATATACAAAACTATATCATTAGGGGTGTATAAAGACCTTTTTATAATTAACTGTTATGTTTTTATTACCTTAGAATGAGACTTTTTATCTTCATACACCGTGGGTCCCTTACGTGGAAGTCTCCATTTTGTGCAGCCATGTTTCTACAGAAGCCCTTAACGGACAAACTTTTTTTTACTAAGTTGTCTCCGACGATGACATGTTTTCCCGTGGCGGCTACTCTATGCGTTTCAGAAGTGAGGGGTGAGCAGTGGACTGAGCTGTTGGTTGCAATTCGAAACCTCACCACTAGATGCCGCTAAAATTTACACACTGCACCTTTAAAGCCAATAACCCAGTTCTCTAGTTTAGTTAATAATCTGTTCACGTTTTCTGTACAAGCTCGGTCAAAATCACTTTGTAAACATTACTATTTCATAGTAAAAGTATAGAAGTATAAAAAAAGATAAAAAAGGATCAAAATCAAGAATCTTCTTTTACAGCAGAAAAGCTTTATTTTTGCATCCATTTATATTTTTATATTTGCTCTGCGTTATTTATATTTGTAAAAATTAAATTTTCTTTGGCGATATTGTATTTTTTTTCTCTCAATTCTTTATTTTTAATTTGCCCAATACTTCATTTTTCTTTTGCTAAAAACTTTATTTTGTTTTTTATTTATTTTTTGCAAATATATGCAACATTATTTTGACTCAAAGATTACATAATACAATGTTAACTGGTGTTTCTATATTCTATCTAGAATTTTCTGAAAAACGACAAACTCCAACTAAAACTTCTGCAGCTCTCACAGTCTATGGGCTATATTCATAATTCTGGTCTTGTTTGAAACTAAACACTTGACATATTGTTGCCCAATAGTCATAACAAAAAGAGTAGTATAGGAACAGAGTAAAACAGGGTGAAATATACATGAAATGACTTTCCGATTTCTTTAAGTAACATTCACTTGGCAAAAAAAATTATGAAATTGTTGTGTCAAACACTCACCATAGAGGTCAAACTGAATGTCTGAGCATGTTGTGATTTAAATTTGAAAATGATACTAAAATAATTAGTTTCTGTGAACTTTTATTTTAAAAAGTGCACCTGGAGAGACAAATACACATGATACCAAAATGACATGATAACCAAATGAGTATGAGTCAGAACATACTACATAATATATATATATATATATATATATATATATATATATATATATATATATATATATATATATATATATATATCAATTAAGTGCCCACCAAAGCACATAGAAAAAAATATTTCAGAAAAAAACATTTGCACATTATTACAAAATACTTTATTTTGAATGTGGTTGCTCATGAATAAGGTCTAGTTTCCAGTCCTCATCTGTGTCAGGCCTATTTTACATCACAAGAAGAAAACACACACAAAGCAAAATAGGATTATAGTTAAAAGTTAGAGTTATAACTATTTGTATTAGAAACTATGATGTAATACACACACACACACACACACACACACACACACACACACACACACACACACACACACACACACACACTCACACAGACACACTCTCACACACACACACACACACACACACACACACACACACACACACACTCTCACACACACACTCTCACACACACACACACACACACTCTCACACACACTCACACACACACACTCTCACACACACACACTCACACACACACACACACACACACACACACACTCTCACACACACACTCTCTCTCTCACACTCTCACACACACTCTCTCACACACTCTCACACACACACACACACACACACACACACACACACACACACACACACACACACACACACACACAATTTTTTTTAATACATGATGAACATAACAAGACAAACTTACTGTATCTGAGCAGTAGCTCCACTGCTCAATGCATCTCTGGCGATGCGTCTTTATTTTTATACACTATGGTCTTTTGCACCTCAATTGTCCTCCTTATTACCTTCTCCAAAACACTCCCAACACAAAACAGTCATCTGCAGTCGACAATCCAAAATGGAGATGTTTATATCTAAACTCTGGCGAAAATTTGAACGTTTCTTTGAGCTTTTTTATAACTAGCCATAGCCGCAAGCCAAACAAACTAAATCCTTGTAATCGTTTTATGATTGGTCACTACCCCCATCCATCAAAATTTTGCTGGCTAGGCATTGGCTGGCATCATTTTGGCTTCATCCTGTCAAAACCTAAGATGCGAAAAATGACACCCCGCTTACCCAATGATACGCTCCGTGGACATTTAATGTTCTCAAACCTTATCTGATTGGACAAAACAAAAAAGGCGGTGTCATTTCGCTCAGAAGAAATTTTCGGAGCAGGAAACATGACTTTCAGTGATACGAATTGACATTTCATTGAAAATGAACATGATCGATCATACCAACCGGAAGCGCCCATGTAAACAAAGGTGGATCGTTCGGGATTTTTCCCCATTTTTCGTTGTTTTGAATTAAAATGTTGGATGCATTTTGAAGAGTGGACCCTTAGGTGTTTCTTGGACTCCTCCGAAATGATCAGAACCATATGAGATGATATGTAAGTGAAAGTACTGCCATTCATATTAATATGCGGTCTGTCTGAATCATTTAATCCACTCCAGTGATTGGAAAACCAAGATCAGATTCAAAACATGAACATAAAGTACAGAAACCCAAAGATACGCCCCTAGGGCCCGCCCACATCCCGGTGAGGGTTACATATGTAAATTAATAGTTTCAGTTTTAGGTGTGAGATTTTATTTTAAGATTTTTAAAGTGTATTCTGACACATGGATATGTGTCTCTGCGCTTATAAACCCGCCCCCGGCTATCCAGTGACTCTACAAACACTCCTGGCCTGATAAAACCTGAAAGCGGTTGTGTCTAACTTTTGTTGTTTTAAGTGTTATTTGCAGTTTTACTGTTTTCTTAGGATTTTCTGAGATTAGCTTTATCTCTATTTGAAGTTTGCTTTTGCATGCGCCACCATTTTAGGAATAAGTTGAAGTACACATACAGTATCGCGAGAAGTACACGAGGCACTCAACTGAATCTCTCTTGCCAAAAATGTGCCAATTATATCAACATCAATAATTGTCACTAGACTTGCTGATATAATTGAAACAATAATTAATTTAGATTAAACTGGATTTTTAAATTTGTGAAAAACACACGGGCTGTCATTATTATATGTCAATTTATTTAACCACTTCTTATTAATTATGCAACTTTAACTTGAAACAGCTAATAGTGACAGTGACACTGAAAGCTATTGATAAACTTCTAAGTAGTGTAGAACCATATAGGGGCCATATAGAACCACTATAGCACCAAATATGGTTCTACATAGCACTATATGGTTCTACACAGGTGCTTCTCTGGTGCTTCACCGGTGCTATATGGCACTAAAAACGGTTCTTCTATGATTACGAGCAAAGAACCACTTTTGGTGCTATATAGCACCGTTTGTTTTTAGAGTTTATATATATATATATATATATATATATATATATAATTGATACGCGAATATATATATATATATTAAAATTATGTATCTAATTATATTTATTAAATCATTAACTGCCACATCTTCTGCCTTTTGCTACGTACTGAGTGACGCAGTTGGCAGCTGCTTGACTTAGGAGCGTGTGCCCAACTAGGTCCGCTTTTATGCAAATACTTTTTGCTCCCGCTCCGCATTTCTGATTGGTTTACAAGCTATGGCTTCACTTAATCTACAGGCAGGCAGCTATGTGAGACTGCTATGATGTCTGTTCAGGAGACAATATCACCAAACTTACTAAATTTCTTAATGTTCATGTTTAAATAGGAGGAATGATCTGAAATAAAATTTACCAAAAGCAATATTAAGGATCTAATATATATATATATATATATATATATATATATATATATATATATATATATATATATATATATATATATATATATATTGCCCATTTTACCTTTTTTTAAACAGTGAAAGAGGAGGGGACAGAGAGGAGAGAGGGGTATGGAAACGGCAAATGACCACGAGTCGGGTCGGGAATCGAACTCGGGTTGCCGAAAGTGCAAAGCACCACATGTCCAAGCGCCTGCCCACTAATAACACCATCGGCTCCGACGGATAAAAAGAATGTGTTATAATGTGTAATGTAATTTTTTAATTAATTACTTATATATTTAGTGCGGGTTGTAGGGCTTAAATGAATGTGAATATAAGTGTATTTATTTATTTATTGTTTGGAAATGTAAATACAAATGTATCTAGCCTATAATCATTGATTCTGTTCATGCGATTTTGTGTTTTTAATCTTTTTTTGTGTGTGCGCTGTGTATTATCACAAAATAAAATAAAATGTTAATTTGTGTAAAGTATTTAATGTTTTGAATCGATAGTCATAATAAACAAGCATTAAATGAGGCGGTAATGTACAAATATTATTACACGTATGTCATCTATACTTACAGTTATTTGAAAGCTGGTGACAGTTTTACATACATTATAATTATTCTTCTTAAAAGCTCAGACTAAAATATACAATGATCCCCATTTAAATCTTTGAATATTTCTGCTACCTTAATTCATTTCGAAACATTTTAAACTTAAAGTTTGCAAATGGATTTGTCTATGATAAAAAAAAATGTTAATGTCTAACACAGTTTGTTATAAATGAAATGCCAGAGAAATTTGCTTTAAAAGATGTTACATTTAAACTCTTAAGAATACAATTTTTATTCAAAGTTTAAACCAAGCACACTAATACAATAATAAACATCCATTTCCCGTACAAAATATATGGCGATTTATTTATTAAAGTCAACAAATAGCAAGCAGTACAACAAATTATACTGACGTGTAAATATTAAACACATAAATATGGCGTGTTGTTTATGGCGTGTAAATATTAAACATAAATAAGATAATATTTTAAAAGTTGTAAAATGTGCAAAATATTACTTCTTTAAGTTTCCATGTTTACTAAACTTAGCATTGGACGGACTGAGGGGAATTTTACTGTTGAAGACTTTTTATCTGATATAGAAAAGCTAGACAATTCCAGATAAAACTAATATTCATAAAGCAATTATAAAAAATATAATATAATTATAATGAAAATATATCATGTGTATGTTTTATTGTGGTTTCCATGGCTTTACTAACTTACAGTAACCATGGTTAATTTTCGCAAGGATGACGCTGCAATGCAGTGATTATTACGTCGAGTTTCAGAGGCTATATAAGTCAGCACGCCCTTCATTATTTCGTGGGTTTACAGTTCGGCGTGTTTTGGTACTTTCTCGAGTCCAAGGCTATTTTCAGCGTTTTTCGTGCTTTTTTGTGGTGTTTGTTCTGCGTGTTTGTTTGTCTTGTGGATTTTGTGTTTATCATGAATCCCGTTATCGTTGTTAAACGAGGATCGCGGAGCTGTCTTTCAGCAGACGAGTTTCTTGCTGAGTTGGACAAAGGGTCGACTCTCCTGTTTATCAAGGAGAATCGCCCCCCTGTTACAATCAGCAGAGCCGTTTCTGCTCCTCAGTTCATCGAGCCCTCCGTACCTGTTTTACAGGAGGAGGCGCTCGGTGAACCGAGCAGTCCGCATCAGGATGCTGAGGCTTCGGTGAGGTCCGGTATGATCACGCCACCTCCTCTTGAGTCGACAGCAGAGGAAGCCTGTAAGTTCATACATTTTCACCTGTAATCTGTATAAGTTCAACATTATCTGTGACTGATGTTCAAACAAAAAACACTGAGTGAAATGTGTGTGAGAGAGAGAGATAGAGACACCTTTAGCCAGAGGACTTTTTAATGATTCCTTAATAATTCCCTTATGAATACTGATCATTACTTTTTGCAGTTAATGTGTAGTCGATGTGTTTTTTGTAGGATTGATTAATAATAAATGACATTTTTCTGAAAATAACAATTATTTAATTAATTAATTAGTGTTTTGCTGTCCTTTACCACACTGCCACTAAATCTCAGAATGACAATCCTGGACGATATGCTGAATTAAATGATGACGCTTGGATCCTTAATTTTTATCTGTTCATTTCACTTATAGGTCCAGAGGAGAAAGCCGTGGTCGAGGATGAAGACTTTGAGGAGGGGGGGGTCAGAGTCTTCATCCCACCATGAGCTATCTACCATGTCTGGTACAGGCTATGACACCAGCTCTCTCACCAAAGGGTAAAATAAGACTTACACAACATTAAAACTCTTTGTAATGGATGTCTGTAATTATGTGTCTTATATCAGAGCTGTCCATTTCCAAGATTTTAGCTCTAATTTACTGACTTATTGCTTTGATATATTTTCAGGAGTTCCTCTGATGTGGACATCTATAGGGAGGTTGAAGCCCTCAGCATCCAACCAGCACCTCTCTCTCTGCCTTGGGTTGGCCGGGTCCCCAGAGCTGGAATGAAGCTACCAGCTCCCGTGGAAGGTGTGGACAGACTTGATTTAGTATATTTGTGAAAATAATTTTGTTGTCATCAAGTTGTTTCATTTAACCTCTTTGCTTTGTTCTCAGAGGGTTCTCCGCAGTGGAGTGACCTTTCTGACACGGTGGACCACAATGCTTCATATGAGGTGTCCACACCTCCATCCGCCGAGGCAGCCGGCACACATCAGGTGAGATCTTGTCTGCTTGTGTCATCTTCAGAGAGTTTTTATAGAGATGAATTATGTAATTTCAAAAGTAAAACATTACATTTCAATACCAACCAGAGTGTTAACTGATGATCATGTGATTTCTAGGAGGATGCTCACGACTCGGTGACATCCGAAGTGAGTTCATCTGACGGAGCCGCCGCTCCTCAGACTCCTGCGGTGCCTGCGGTGCCAGAGGAAGCCTGTAAGTTCATACATTCTCACCTGTAATCTGTATAAGTCCAAAAATATCTGTGACTGATGTAAAAAAAAACACTGAGTGAAATGTGTGTGAGATAGAGACACCTTTAGCCAAAGGACTTTTTAATGATTCCCTAATCATTCCCTTATGAATACTGATCATTATTTTTTGGAGTTAATGTGTAGTCGATGTGGTTTTTGTAGGATTGATTAACAATAAATTAACATTTTCTGAAAATAACAATTATTTGAAGCTTTGAATGTTTTGCTGTCCTTTACCACACTGACACTGAATCTCAGAATGACAATCTCGATATGCTGGATTTAAGGATGATGCTGGGATCCTTAATTTTTATCTGTTCTTTTCACTTACAGGTCCAGAGGAGAAAGCCATGGATGAGGATGAAGACTTTGAGGAGGGGGGGTCAAAGTCTTCATCCCACCATGAGCTATCTTCTGAGTCTGGAACAGGCTCTGATATCAGCTCTCTCACCAAAGGGTAACATAAGACTTACACAACATTAAAACTCTTTGTAATGGATGTTTGTACTCATGTGTCTTACACCAGAGCTGTCCATTTGCAAGATTTTAGTTTTTAGCTCTAATTTACTGAATTATTATTTTGATATTTCAGGAGTTCCTCTGTTTTGGATGACTGTAGTGACGTGGAGCCACTAAGCATCCAACCAGCACCTCTCTCTCTGCCTTGGGTCGGCCGGGTCCCCAGAGCTGGAATGAAGCTACCAGCTCCCGTGGAAGGTGTGGATGGACTTGATTTAGTATATTTGTGAAAATCATTCTGTTGTCATCAAGTTGTTTCATTTAACCTCTTTGCTTTGTTCTCAGAAGGTTCTCCGCTGTGGAGTGACCTTTCTTACACGGTGGACCACAATGCTTCATTGGAGGAGTCCACACCTCCATCCGCCGAGGCAGCCGGCACACATCAGGTGAGATCCTGTCTGCTTGTGTCATCTTCAGAGAGTTGTTATAGAGATGAATTATGTAATTACAAAAGTAAAACATTACATTTCAGTACCAGCCAGAGTGTTTCACAGAAACTTACGCATAACCTAACTGATGATGATGTGATTTCTAGGAGGATGCTCACGGCTCCGTGAGGTCCGACTCTGATGTGAGTCCAGCTGATGGAGCCGCTGCTCCTCAGACTCCTGCGGTGCCAGAGGAAGCCTGTAAGTTCATACATTGTCACCTGTAACCTGTATAAGTCCAACAATATCTGTGATTGATGTTCAGTGATTTACAGAGTATGAAAAAAACACTGAGTGAAATGTGTGAGATAGAGACACCTTTAGCCAAAGGACTTTTTAATGAATCACATATTAATATTATTCCCTTGTGTAACCTCATCATTATTTTTTGCAGTTAATGTGTAGTCGATATGGTTTTTGTAGGATTGATTAACAATAAGTGAACATTTTCTGAAAATAACAATTATTTGAAGCTTTGAAGTGTTTTGCTGTCCTTTACCACACTGACACTGAATCTCAGAATGAGAGTCCTGGACGATATGCTGGATTTAAGGATGATGCTGGGATCCTTAATTTGTATCTGTTCTTTTCACTTACAGGTCCAGAGGAGAAAGCCATGGATGAGGATGAAGACTTTGAGGAGGGGGGGTCAAAGTCTTCATCCCACCATGAGCTATCTTCTGAGTCTGGAACAGGCTCTGATATCAGCTCTCTCACCAAAGGGTAACATAAGACTTACACAACATTAAAACTCTTTGTAATGGATGTCTGTAATTATGTCTCTTACATCAGAGCTGTCCATTTGCAAGATTTTAGTTTTTAGCTCTAACTTACTGAATTATTATTTTGATATTTCAGGAGTTCCTCTGTTTTGGATGACTGTGGTGACGTGGAGCCACTCAGCATCCAACCAGCACCATTTCTGCCTTGGGTCGGCCGAGTGGTCCCCAGGGCAGAAATGAAGCCTGCAGCTCCCGTGAAAGGTGTGGAGGCACTTGATTTAGTTTATTTTTGAAAATAATTTTGTTGTCATCAAGTTGTTTCATTTAACCTCTTTGTTTCGTTCTCAGAAGGTTTTCCGCAGTGGAGTGACCTTTGGTTTACGGTGGAACCGAAGGCATCTCGTGAGGAGTCCACACCTCCTCCCGCAAATCCACAGCTTCCAACAGGGGTCCTCTCCTCCCCTCCTCCTGCACCTGCTCCACAGCCTCCAGCAGGTGTCCTCTCCTCCGCTCCACCTGTACCTGCTCCACAGCCTCCAGCAGGGGTCCTCTCTTCCCCTCCTCCTGCACCTGCTCCACAGCCTGCAGCAGGAGTCCTCTCCTCCCCTCCTCCTGCACCTGCTCCACAGCCTGCAGCAGGGGTCCTCTCCTCCCCTCCACCTGCACCTGCTCCACAGCCTCCAGCAGGGGTCCTCTCCTCCGCTCCACCTGTACCTGCTCCACAGCCTCCAACAGGGGTCCTCTCCTCCCCTCCTCCTGCACCTGCTCCACAGCCTCCAGCAGGGGTCCTCTCCTCCCCTCCTCCTGCACATGCTCCACAGCCTGCAGCAGGGGTCCTCTCCTCCCCTCCACCTGTACCTGCTCCACAGCCTCCAACAGGGGTCCTCTCCTCCCCTCCTCCTGCACCTGCTCCACAGCCTGCAGCAGGGGTCCTCTCCTCCCCTCCACCTGTACCTGCTCCACAGCCTCCAACAGGGGTCCTCTCCTCCCCTCCTCCTGCACCTGCTCCACAGCCTGCAGCAGGGGTCCTCTCCTCCGCTCCACCTGTACCTGCTCCACAGCCTCCAACAGGGGTCCTCTCCTCCCCTCCTCCTGCACCTGCTCCACAGCCTCCAGCAGGGGTCCTCTCCTCCCCTCCTCCTGCACCTGCTCCACAGCCTGCAGCAGGGGTCCTCTCCTCCCCTCCACCTGCACCTGCTCCACAGCCTCCAGCAGGGGTCCTCTCCTCCCCTCCTGCACCTGCTCCACAGCCTCCAGCCAAGGTCCTCTCCTGCCCTCCTCCTGCACCTGCTCCACAGCCTCCAGCTGCAGTTGCACCTCCTCAGCTCCAGGCACCTCCGTCCTCTCAGGTAGATTGTAAGCATTATCAGTGAAAATATTAATGAAAAAGTATGTAAATGTATTAAACATGATTCTTTTATTTACAGCAAAACAACACAGACGCTGTGGAGGACATGGAGGTTGATGGTTCATCTTCTCAGTAAGTTTATCAAAGTCTCTTTAAATTCATCTGTAACCAGTCTAGTATTAAGTTTAGATGTGTTTTTAAATCTTTTACAGTAAACGTAATTTTTTTTATTGTTTAAATGTTTTCAGAAAAAGTTCTTGACAATATATTTTAATGTGTTTTTAGACCTTCACCTCCAGATGGCTTGGCAACTCCGGTTGCGCCTCCTCAACCTCCGCCTTCGTCCTCTCAGGTAGATTGTGAACATTATTAGTGTCAATATTAATGAAAACGTAGTTTCATGTAAATGTTTTAAATCTCTGATTGTTTTACTTACAGCAAAATACCGCTGACGCTGTTGAGGGCATGGAGGTTGATGGTTCATCTTCTCAGTAAGTTTATCAAAGTCTCTTTAAATTCATCTGTAACCAGTCTAGTATTAAGTTTAGATGTGTTTTTAAATCTTTTACAGTAAACGTAATTTTTTTTATTGTTTAAATGTTTTCAGAAAAAGTTCTTGACAATATATTTTAATGTTTTTTTAGACCTTCACCTCCATATGGCTTGGCAACTCCGGTTGCGCCTCCTCAACCTCTGCCTCCGTCCTCTCTGGTAGATTGTGAAAATTATTAGTGCCAATATTAATGAAAAAGTATGTAAGTGTATTAAACATGATTGTTTTATTTACAGCAAAATATCACAGACGCTCTGAAGGACATGAGGATTGAGGACAGTTCCTTATCTCAGTAAGTTTATCAAAGTCTTTCTAAATGCATCTGTAACTAGTGTGGTATTACCTTTAGCTGTGTTTTTAAATCTTTTACAGTAAACTTTTTTATTGTTCATATGTTAGCAGAAACAGTTCTTTAACATTTTATTAAATGTGTGTTTATAGACCTTCACCCTCACATGGATCGTCGGCCGCAGTTGCGCCTCCTCCAGCAGGGGTCCTTTTCTTCCCTCCTCCTGCACCTGCTCCACAGCCTCCAGCAGCAGTTGCACCTCCTCAACCTCCGCCTTCATTTTCTCAGGTAGATTGTGAACCTTATTAGTGTCAATTTTAATGAAAAACTAATTTCATGTACATGTATTAAACATGATTGTTTTATTTTCAGCAAAACAACACAGACGCTGTGGAGAACATGGAGGTTGAGGACAGTTCCTTATCTCAGTAAGTTTATCAAAGTCTCTCTAAATTCATCTGTAACCAGTCTAGTATTACGTTCAGTTGTGTTTTTAAATCTTTTACAGTAAACTAAATATTTTATTGTTTAAATGTTTGTAGAAACGGTTCTTAACCAATTTTTAAATGTGTTTTTAGACATTCACCTCCACATGGTCTATCAGCCGCAGTTGCGCCTCCTCCAGCAGGGGTCCTCTCCTCCCCTCCTCCTGCACCTGCTCCACGGCCTCCAGCTGCATTTGCACCTCCTCTGCCCCAGGCACCTCTGTCCTCTCTGGTAGATTGTGAACATTATTAGTGTAAATATTAATGAAAAAGTATGTAAATGTATTAAACATGATTGTTTTATTTACAGCAAAATATCGCAGACGCTTTGCAGGACATGAAGCTTGAGGACCGTTCATCTTCTCAGTAAGTTTATCAAAGTCTCTCTAAATTCATCTGTAATCAGTCTAGTGTTACCTTTTAGCTGTGTTTTTAAATCTTGTACAGTAAACTTTTTTATTGTTCAAGTGTTAGCAGAAACAATTCTTTAAAAAAATGTAAATGTGTTTTTAGACCTTCACCTCCATATGGCTTGGCAACTCTGGTTGCGCCTCCTCAACCTCCGCCTTCGTCCTCTCAGGTAGATTGTGAACATTATTAGTGCCAATATTAATGAAAAACTAGTTTCATGTAAATGTATTAAACATGATTGTTTTATTTACAGCAAAATATCGCAGATGCTTTGCAGGACATGAAGCTTGAGGACCGTTCATCTTCTCAGTAAGTTTATCAAAGTCTCTCTAAATTAATCTGTAACCAGTCTAGTATTACCTTTAGCTGTTTTTTAAAATCTTGTACAGTAAACTTTTTTATTGTTTAAATGTTAGCAGAAACAGTTCTTACAGTATCTTTATTTGTATGTGTAGACTTCCACCTCCTCAAGGTCAAACACCTCCTCTTGCGCCTCCTTCTCTGTCTCCGTCCAGGAAGCGTCGGGCTCCATCTCCTCAACAGGTAGATTTAAACTGAAGGGTTTAGCAGAACTTAATGTTAATTTCAGTTTGTTTTAATATACGTGTATTAAATCTTAATTACAGCAAAATAATGGAGTCAGAGATGAGATGGAGCCAAAGCCAAAGAGGGCCAAACTGTGCTTAACAGCAAGCGATCTTAAAGCTCAGTAAGTTTATTATTGTCTTACCTTTTTATTTGCACAAATGTTTACAGAAACAGTTCTTGACAATATATTTAAATGTGTTTTTAGACCTTCATCTCCCAGTGGTCTTTCGGCCGCATTTGCGCCTCCTCAGCCCCAAACGCCTCCGTCGTCTCAGTAAGTTTATCAAAGTCTCTATAAATTCATCTGTAACCAGTCTAGTATTAAGTTTAGCTGTGTTTTTAAATCTTTTACTGTAAACTAAATATTTTATTGGTTAATTATTTGCAGAAAAAGTTCTTAACAATATTTGTAAATGTGTTTATAGACCTTCACCTCCCAGTGGTCTGTCGGCCACAGTTGCGCCTCCTCTGCCCCAGACGCCTCCGTCCTCTCAGGTAGATTGTGAACATTATTAGTGTCAATATTAATGAAAAACTAGTTTCATGTTAATGTATTAAACATGATTGTTTTGACTTACAGCAAAAAAATGCAGATGTTGTTGAGGACATGAAGGTTAATGACCGTTCCTTATCTCAGTAAGTTTATCAAACTCTCTCTAAATTCATTTGTAACCAGTCTAGTATTACGTTTATCTGTGTTTTTAATTTTTTATTATTTAAATGTTAGCAGAAACAGTTCTTACAGTCTCTTTATTTGTATGTGTAGACTTCCACCTCCTCAAAGTCAAAGGCCTCCTCTTGCGCCTCCTTCTCTGCCTCCGTCCAGGAAGCGTCGGGCTCCATCTCCTCTACAGGTAGATTTAAACTGAAGCCTTTAGCAGGACTTAATGTTAATTTCAATTTGTTTTAATATACGTGTATTAAATCTTAATTACAGCAAAATAATGGAGTCAGAGATGAGATGGAGCCAAAGCCAAAAAGGGCCAGACTGTTTGGGCCGTCGGCTGAGGTCACGCCTCCTCAGGCTTCCTCATCTTCTCAGGTAGATTTCACCAAAGCCCTAAACATTATTAATGACAATTTCATTATGAATTTAATTTATTAAATCTATGATTGTTTTATTTACAGCAAAATAAAGCAGACGCTGAGGAGGTGGACTCTTCTTCTGTTTCTCAGTAAGTCTTTATCTTTTATGATGTTTTAGATCTTTTAGTGATCTTTTAAATGTTTGCTGACGCAATTCTCACAGTACTTTTATATGTTTTTATCTAATCGCAGTCAGCCAATCCAGCAAGTGCCCGTCTCTCCTCCTCCTCAGCGTCGCTGTCTAAAGCGTTCAGCTCCTTGTACTGCTCAGGTAGATTTATACCAGAGCTCTGAGCAAAACAAATTTGAAAAGTTATTTAATGTCTTATATCTCTGTTCGCTTTATTTGCAGGAATTATCTGAAGACATGGTCTCTCCATCCAAAAAAGCAAGACTTAACGGATTGATTTAAAAATCTCAAGACGAGGAGATCCAAACTCACCTCCTCAAACCCCACCCCCATATGGAGAAAATAAATAAAAATATTTTTTTATGAAACAGAGATTAGTGCAGAAAACAAACATTATTTGTGACACATTCATTATGGTTATTTATTGTGACAAACTTAAATGTAATGTAAATGTAATCAGGTTTTACCAACATTTCCATCACCCACTAGAAAGCAAGCTTACTGTAAACCAAAGACCCAAGTTAGGTTGAAATCACTGGGAGAGAAACTTCACTTAATTCCTATAGTAACACTAAGCAGGACAGATCACAGATTAGTTCAGGCAGTAAACTGTAAACTAACTTAAAATCAATTCAAGATGTTAACATCTTCTAACAATCTGATTACAGCTTAAAAGATCAGAAGGTTTAAAAACGTCTCCCTACAGCTTATGACGTATAATATATGAGATATTTCTGACTGCAGCATAACACTTATTTTTATTATAAGCAAACATTAAAGTTTATTGGTTATGACATGGACGACTAATGAAAACTTGACCGTAAATCATTTCTGAATAGTTTGTGTTTAATAAACACAGTAAATAATCTTTTATTTAATATGTAAAAATATCTGTAAGGTTTACACTGTAAGAGAGATCTGTATATGAAGTGTTGACTGTTAATGTTTGTATATAGCACATAATTCACATTGTTTTCTTTATCACATTGCCTGCAGCAATCTTGATGGCCACATAAAGGAGGTGACCTATAAAGCAGCACAATATTTTATTCATCTGTTTCAGAGGGAAGTCATTTTATTAAAAATTTTACTTTGTAAAGTCACCGTTTTATTATTGTAAGTCATTTGAAATGATAAACATCCAGTGATGCTCTGAATGAACTGAGAATTCTTCTCAAAAACATTTACACACAGTGTTTCTGCTCATCTCATGTTATTCTTGAGTACCTATAGAGAAGTATTGCATCCTTTATCTCTGAAGAGTCTTTAGTTTTATCAGATTTATAAAAGACAGATCAGCTGAACCCCTGGAGGTGTACCGCAGACGGATCGAGTCAAGAGTTTAGTTAATGACACTAAGCTTTATGGGACGTCTGCGCATGCGTGCTCTTATGATGAGTGTTCAGCAGGCGTGGAAGCACATATAATAATGTTAAAGCAGTTTTATATCATTTACACTTGCAAATATTGATTGATGTCTATCTCTGTCTAAGAAAATGTATTTTTTTATTATTTGAAAATAAAATATTTTTTAATAAAATTTATTGTTATGTGATTTGTTATTGGACTAAATATTGTACATAATTTTGTTAATTATTAATATATCTTCAAGTATCAGTGGTTGAATAAATTAAACGCAAGTTAATAAATGTTACGATACATTTCCACATCAATTCTGTCGATTTATAAACAAACTCATCACTCTTTTACTTATTAGATAATATGAAATGAATCTCAATTTATAATAAATGTGTGTGTAAATACATTGTCATTATTGAGCCAAAAATGTTAACATATGATACTTAAGTGGTAATGCTCACATGATACAGTAAATGGGTATAACAGATAGAAACACGTGATGCTAAATAGTAATTGATTATTTAATAAGGGACAGAACAGAAGTTAGGCGTGTGCATTTAAAGGGATAGTTCACCCAAAAATGAAAATTCTGTCATAATTTACCCTCATGTTGTTACAAACCTGAATAAATGTCTTTGTTTTGATGAACCCAAAGAAAGATATTTTGAGAAATGTTTGTAAGCAAACCATTAGTGGACCCCATTCACTTCCATAGTAGGAAAAAGTATACTATGGAAGAAAATGGGGCCCACAAATGGTTTGCAAACATTTCTGAAAATATCCTTCTTTGTGTTCATCAGAACAAAGACATTTATTCAGGTTTGTAACAACATAAGAGTGAGTAAATAATGACAAAAAAAATTATTTTTGGGTGAACTATCCCTTTAACCTGACCCACACAATGATACAGGTCTTTCTTTTCACAGATTCTTAGTGTCCTCTGTACATTTGGGATGTAGTTGGTCTTTTTCTAAAGCTAAAGATATTTGGATATATTGAATGATAAAGGATATATTAGAACATAAAGAACATGTTAGTTTGGGCACTAATGTAACATTTCCATCCTCCACTTCTGTCTCAGCAGATTGTTCAATGCTAATTAATTATTATTATTATTATTATTATTATTATTATTATTATTATTATTAGTGTAGTGTACTGAAAAGCATTACACAAAATTATTAAAAATCTGTAAGGACTGTAAAGTTTGCCGTTGCTCTAAAAAAACATAGTTCTCCATTCCTGTTCCTGGAGGGCACCACCTGTCCGTTAGAATTCAGCTCCAACCCCAATTAAACACATCTGAACCTGCTAATGGTATTATTTACTTATGAGATATTGAACAAAATATTTCCAGCATGACACTTTGTTTTCTTTTTTAATTAGTCTTCTTACTTTTATTGATTTATTAAATGTAACACATGATGTATAGATAACACTAAAGATCCTGTGAAGTATGACAAAGATGTCTAATATTCCTTAAATGAGAAAGGATTGTCAAGTAGTTTAGGTTACATATAACATTATTGAAGTACATTCTGCTACTCAATACTCATAATAAAATGATCATCACAGCAGATACTACAAATACTATATTTAATTATTTTGTACTCAGTTAATTCTCTTTTTCATTTCAAGTCAATGTTTTTCTATTACTTTTGTACGAATTCCCTGCCGTGCATTCAGTAACCGCTAGTGGGCGTAACAACAACAAACTAACGGCACGAATAGGAAACACAGACAGAGGGAGAGAAAGAAGGAGACTCCTGGAGATTCATCTGCTTTATTCCTATAAACTACAAGCATTTCATTCATTCATAGAGGCTTTTCATTGTGAAAGGTAAGACAGATTGTAGGTCTAAATATTTGTTAAACATTTAATGAAAAGGTTGTTTATTTTATATGATTATTTTAATATGATATGAAACGAACATTTCTATCGTAATGCTTTAATTTCAGTCCTAAATTCGCTTTTTAGAATATTTTTTTTAATAAGGTAAGTTATATTTTAACCAATCATAAGAGCAATGTTATTTGCACTCGCACTGGTTTCGGTTTCGTTTGTTGTTAAATAGACAAATACCTGGAAGAAATCTGAAAAAATGCAAAACAAAGCTCGGGTCCTTAGGAGGACATATAACCATTTCAGCAATATATTACAGCAACAGTAATATGATGTTTTATTTATTTATTTATTAATATACATTTGGATTTGCTTACATGTTAATGTATATTATCTCTTGTTTTGTTCTTCAGGACACATGGCTTCCCTCACATCTAGATTAACCAATATACAAAAGCAGCAGCTCTGTGCCTTGTTGGGTGATGTGGATCTGACTCTTCTCTTCAAAGCGTCTGTTCATGGATATAATGCTGCTGCTTTTCATAAGAACTGTGATTGTCAGGGTCCAACTTTACTCGTAGCCTACAACAACTCAGGCTACATATATGGTGGATATACGAGTAAAGATTATACTCAGTGTTGCCAGAATATTATTGATTCTGAGGCCTTTCTTTTCTACTTTCCTACTCATGGTGGGAACCCTGTCTCCATCAAAATTACTCCTGGACATAATGTACGGATTGATGACTCAAATGGGCCAAATTTTGGCCGAGAGTTATTCTTCATGCATAAAAATCAACCTTATGTATATGATGAGAGACAGATGGGATATAGACGCGGCACATTTAATTATAATCCCTCAACTCTGTATGGAAACGACGCTCAGCTTTGTGAATGTGAGGTGTACAAGGTGAAGAAGAGTAAGTCTATCATCAGAAAAAAAGTTTTATCACTACTTCTAATAATAAGAATAATAATAATACATTTAGGACATACATTTAATAATTTATTATCATAGTTTATTCAAACATATATTCAATATTTGTCTTCCAGTTGTTAATCCTACAGTCCCTCAGGTCACTGCAGGTCCAGTCAAAGAGAAGCCATGGAGAAATATTCTGTGGACAGAAAAGTATGTTTTCACAAAATGTTGTTTCACTCTTTTGCTCATTTCATAATCTGCAACTGCTTTGTCACGCACAATTGATAGTAGCAAAAATTAATTGTGCACTAACTGCTATTGTAGACAAAAGCAAGACCTCATGAAGTGCATTAAAGATTATAAACCCCTGGTGTCCTCTGTGAACCGGGTTCGAATCCTAATGATCGGTCCTGTAGGTGCTGGAAAATCCAGTTTCTTCAACTCCATCAACTCCATCTTCATGGGTCGCATGACCAACAAAGCCATGGCAGGATCTACAAGCACCAGCCTCACCACACAGGTGCAATAAAAGCTTCCTTTATTAAAAAGAGTGTTAAATATCTCTTCATGACTTATAGTTTTGGTCCCTATATTCTCTTTTAGTTTCGCACATATCCACTGAAAGATGGGCGTGAGGGAAAGCCATTGCCATTTGTGTTGTGTGACACTATGGGACTGGAGGAGCAGACAGGTGCAGGTCTGGATATTGAGGACATCAGCAGCATCATTCAGGGTCTCATACCAGACCGATATCAAGTAAGATAAACATTAAGATGATACGGTTGTATCCAAAATTAACTAGTTGAAGTTTTAAGTTGATTGTTACTTTACCATAAATTGTTTTGCTTCAAGTTTAACCCCATGGTACCATTTCATCCTGATGAGCAAAAGTCCTCCAGACCTTCATCTCTACAGCAGAAGATCCACTGTGTGGTTTACATAATAGATGCCACCAAAATCTCCCTCATGTCCAGCAAACTGGAGGAAAAACTTGCAGCCATACACAAAAAAGTGAACTCGCTGAGTAAGTGCGTTTATAAAACACATGATTCCGGTTCTTAATGCTGATTGGTCAATAGCTGTGATTTTCACAGAGTGACTATTTGTATCTGTGCAGCCAGTTGTTATTTTTGTGCCATATAAATGTAAATTTGTGTTGCATATTAAGCTGTTGACTCATATATTTGCTTAATTGAACAACTTTCAGGTGTTCCTCAGATCGTCTTGATGACTAAAGTAGATGAGGCGTGTCCTCTGGTGGAGGAGGATCTACAAAAGGTTTATGTCAGTTCCTACATTAAGACAAAGGTGAGATCTTCCAGAGCTGAAACTGTGTCATATGGAGCTGAAAGTGTGAGAGATGGACTGAGAGATTTGTATTGACTCTACAGGTACAGGAGGTCAGCTCTCGACTGGGTGTTCCTGTGTCTTGTGTGTTACCTGTGAAGAATTACAGTCAGGAGCTTCAACTGAACCTCAACTGTGATCTCCTGCTTCTCACCGCTGTACAGCAGATGCTTAACTATGCTGAAGATTATTTGGATGATGTTGATGCCAATGTTGCTTAAAGTTATAATTTTTTGTTGTTGTTAACTTGCACACTTCATTTCCAGGACTTCGTCCAGCAGTAATGTAATCATTATTATTTTTGTAATACTATTACTGTCCAGGTAGATCATCACACTACAATTCAGACACAACGCCCATGAATGATGATGCTGATATGATATACTGAGTAATGTTGAAGTTTCCAGCTAATACATGTGAACTTGACATTGCCATGACAAAAAGCTGATAGTCCATTACATTTCAATGCCTTCATTTCAATTGTTGTACACAAAAAGATGCAGTATTGATCAAAGGTCGCCGTGATTTCACCAAGTAAGATGTGATCCTGGATCAACATTTTTTGTTGATCCTGGATAAACATTTTAATCAAAGATAACCCAACCTACCCTTAACTCAAACCCTAACCATTTTTAAACCCTCAAATTAGTTTGAAATAATAGTTTAAGGAGTATTTCTTAAAAGCCCCTAACCAAATCCTAAACCTAAATCTAACATGCACACTAATCTTAATCCTGCAATCTGATTGGTAAAATAAAAAATGGTGATCCAGGACCAACAATGGTGTTGATCCAGGATCACATCTTACTTGGTGAAATCACGTTCACCATTGAGGTCATTGTAATTTAAATATGTATAAGTAAAATGTTATATAATTTAAGTGCTGTAAGTTGTGAATTAGCCATAAATATGTTATTTCCAGAATATATGTTTGAAACGGCACCTGTGAATGTGTGTTTCATTTGTTTTATTAAATGAACTTATTTCAACACTACAGGGCGGTTTCCCGGACAGGGATTAAACTAGTCCTAGACTAAAATAAATGTAAGAGCTGTCCAAACTGAAAACAGCTTGCACTGACATATCTTAAAATACATCAGTACTCTTTGTTTTGCCTCAAAATGTGCACTAGTAATTTTTTAGCAAGGCATGTTTGTTACAACTACTTATATTTCCTAATTAAACTAAAGCCTGGTCCTGGTTTAACCTAATTCCTGTCCGGTAAACCACCCATACAAGTTATTTGAGACTTTTAAAAAAATGTTGATTTGTAAGTAATGAAAAGTGGGTACTGGGTAAAGCAAACTACGGATGCCAATATCATTAAGTGCTTTTTAATATCACATTTCAATAATATCCATTACAGGATTCAATTTGTTTTTGTGGTCAAAATCACCATTTTAAATAGTTTACAAAAACTGCTTTTGCCCTTGTTAATTTTAAGGTAGTAACACTTGCTTTTATTGATTTATGTAATGTAAGAGATAATACATAGATTAAACACTAAAGCTCCAGCATAGAGCATTGTAAAGAAGATGTGTAAAAGGATCCTATAGTTGTTTAATATCTTGTTACTGAATACTCATAATAACATCATACAGCAGACATCAACTAATCAGCTTGTAAAGTACCTACACTTATTTAATGCGAAAATGCATTTTTAGTTTACCTGCCTGCATTCACCAACCGCTAGGGGGCGAAAAACAACTTGGGACAAATGGGAGATTGTATGAGGTTCATCTGGTTCATTTCTGATTGGTTAACAAGCTATGATGTCACTTAATTCTGCAGGCAGCTATGTGAGACTGCTATGATGTCTGTTCAGGAGAACTTACTCAATTTTTAAAGGTTCGTGTGTAATACGAGGAATAGTAATTTGAAATAAAATTAACCAAAAAGAATATTGAGGAAATAATTTTGCTTTTTTATTTTTATTTATAACGGCAAATAACCACTAAATACCTATATATTAAGTGCAGGATGTAGAGCTTGAAATATGTGAATATAAGTGTATTTTTTATTTATTTTTTAAAATGTAAATACAAATGTATGTAACGTTACTCATTGATTCTGTTCATGCGATTTTGTGTTTTTTTTTTATCTTTTTTTGTGTGTGCGCTGTGTATTATCACAAGATAAGAAATATTTAAAAATGTTAATTTGTGTAAAGCATCAAATGTTTTGAATCGAAAACCATAATAAACAAGCATTAACTGAAGTGAAAATGTACATATTATTACACGTATGTCTACCTTTATGGCTCTGGTTAGGCATTTTGGCTTCATCCAATCAAAACCTAAGGTGTAAAAAATGACAACCCGTTTACCCAATGATTACGCTCCCTGGACATTTAAAGTTCTCAAACCTTATCTGATTGGACAATACAGTAAAAGTCGGTGTCATTTTGCTTAGAAGAAATTAATGGAGCAGGAAGACATGACTTTTCAGTGATGAGAATTGATATTTTATTGGAAATCAACACGATTGATCATACTAACCGGAAGCGCGCATGTAAACAATGGTGGATCGTTCGGGAATTTCCCCCAATTTTCATTGTTTTGGATTAACATGTGGGATGCATTTTGAAGAGTGGACCCTTACTGGTGTTTCTTGGATTCGTTTGAAATTATCAGAACCATATGAGATGATATGTAAGTAACGTTACTAACATTCATATTAATAATATTATTCGGTCCGTCTGCATCATTTAATCCACTCCTGATTGCAAAAACAAGATCAGAACATAAACAAAGTACAGATACCCATAGATGCGCCCGCCCACATGACGGTGCGGGATACGTTTAAATTATTGTGTTCAGTTTCAGTTTTTTACACTTTTTGTGTTGTGAGATTTTATTTTAAGATTTTTAAAGTGTCACGACAGCCAAATGACGTCAAAGTACCGCGAGAGCGAGTAGTGAAATCATACGGAGGAATCGCTCTCGCGGAACTTTGACGTCATCCGACTGTCGGTTCTTCCAGCGCTGCATGAAGTCAAACAAGCCTAATCTTTCTTGAACAAAAATTCACAAATTACAACAACATCAATAATTGTCACTATACTTGCTGATATAATTTTAACAATAATTAATTTAGATTAAACTGGATATGTACATTTGTGGAAAAACCCGGTGCCACGGCCTATTAGTGTGCGTCAATATTATATGTTAATAATTTATTTAACCACTTCTTATTAACTGTGCAACTTAAACTTGAAATAGATGCTAATGACACTAGACACTGAAAAGCTATTGATAAACTTCTAAGTAAATGTACAAATCACATCGTTTAAATTAAACAGTTATTTTTAAATTATTTTAATAAACATATTTAATAAATAATAATAATAATAAATAATAAGTAATAAATAATAAATATTAAAGTTATGTATCTAATGATATTTATTAAATCATTAACTGTCACATCTTCAGCTACTTTGCCACATACTGCATAACCGTGACGCAGTTGGCTGCGCTGCATGACTCATGAGCGTGTGCCCAACTAGGTCCGCTTTTATGCAAATACTTTTTGCTCCCGCTCCGCTTTTCTGATTGGTTATACAAGCTATGGCGTCACTTAATCTACAGGCTTTTTTATTTTATTTTTTTATTAATGAACATTTATTGTACATACATATGAATACAACATTAAATTTGTCACATGAACATACGAGGGAGGGGGAGGGAAAGGGGGTGGTATCCAGGTTGCGATTCTAGGATTTTCATTTTAGGGGGGCTCAGCCCCCAGTAAGGGTATGATTAAAAAAAATATTATTTAACTATTAGGTTGTATACTACTAACCTTATTGCAATCCACTATTCCATTGTATTCCCTGTGTGTCATATATGGGACTAGAAAATGTTCATTTGGGAATGGAGATTTTTTTACAATGAAGACTTCCTGATTCATTATTTACTGTGCAAATACACATACACATTTCCAGTACAAACACATCATTTTACTCTTTGCATTTCTATGCTCACATAGAAACCTTAGCCAAGGATTTTTTTGACAAAATAAACTTTTAACAAGAAAATAAGATAAATGTGTGTGTTAACATCAATTTAAACATAAACCGGATTTGCTAATCTTATAGGTTAATATTATTAGTTGCTAGCCACTGTGTTAATCTGGGAATTATACAGATCTAAAATATAGAAAAGGGGAATGACAAACAAGTGATCTACCTTAATACTGAGTTGTCAAGATGCAGTATGATGTTGTTTTCAGGGCAGGGTTTAGATTAAGCCAGGACAAGGCCTTAGTTATATTAGGATGTTTATGTAGTTTTTACAAGCATACCTTATAAAAATATTACAGGTGTGCATCTTGAGACAAAACAATGTGACTGATGTATTTTAAGATATGTTAGTGCAAGCTACTTTTAGTTAAGAACTAAAACTCAAACAGGCATTTTAGTCTTGAACTAGACTTAAGCCCTGTTTGGGAAACAGCCCCTATGTCTATACTGTAGGTCTCCAACCTTTTTATAAGCAAGGGCTACCACAATAGATAAAACTATCTGGATGGGTACTTACTACTTTCTGATATAGTTTAATCAAAACTTTTTTCTTTTACTTGTTGTTTTATTTTCTTTTACTTGTTGATACGTTTTAGTATTGTTTAAAATGTTAAGATAGGTAAAGCAAGCCAAGCTAATATTAAAAATACCACATTGAACCCTCCAAAAACTTACTAGGAATACACAATGCCAAAGACAAATACACAGGTGCCTTACACTTTTTAAAAGGAAGGAGTTCAAATGTTGAAATATTAATATTTTAAATGAAATGAAACAAACATATTTAATAAGCCATACTTTACTTATATTGTTAGATTTTTAAAAAGTTATTTTACTGCAAATATAAGGTGAATTGCCCATTAAAAGCTCGATTTGCACGTTTGATCCAGTTTTTCCACAAAAAAAAACTAGTTTTATTAAAGGATACACTTCACAATAACCTGGTATTTCGCTGCATGAAATGATCTGCCTGATGCGTTCAGTACAACAACTGTAAAGCAATGCATCACGACAGCACCTGACTTAAAAACCTGTAACGTTAATAAGCAATATAGATGCGTGCTTTTACTGGTAATTTGACTGACCTGCTCCCTTCTTGGCGAATATTTCTGTGATTGATTTTGCAGCATCTCGCTGCGTCTTTCTCTCTCTGCGTCTCCTTTGCGCTGCATATTTGTTAGATAAAGCCAAAAAGCAGTGGGTTGCCGCCGTTTGGTCATGTGGTGGCATTTTCTCACCGCGATTGACTGACTCGTAGATTTTAAGAGGTCCGTCATTCATTCATATCATATTATTTCACATGTCAACCTGAGCTTACTGCACGGCAGGTTAGAACAGCCGCCAGGTCAAGATGGCCAGTCCGCCCTGTACTACTGATGTTCGCTCTGCTCGGCCCCCCTGCGGATTGAAAAACGCGCTAAATCCATGCTGACTCAGATCATGGGAGGAGCCGAACTTGACGCAGCATGCCGCCTTTTCTAAAGAGTTTTTATAGGGGACTGAAGCGATCACAAATTAATATTCAAATATTTTTTTAGGGGGGCTGGACAGAAATTTAGGGGGGCTGAAGCCCCCCTAAAATGAGCCTAGTGACGCCCCTGGTGGTATCAATAAGTCAGTTCATATCAAGTAGTAGCAAAGAGTTCATCGTAGAAAGAAAGAAGCATCATGTTTTTCTTGTTGTTAATTCTTCGAAGCGTGGATAAGAGGTACTGAAATTCAATGAGAAACATTTTAAATATAGGTTTTTCTTTTTTGAATTTCTGTTTGTGAATGTAATGTTTGGATACAAGTATAAAAAAATTGGTAACAAATTCAATACATTTCTGTTTGTGTGTAAAATAAAAAACAATATCTCTTTTTGTAAAAGTGTAAGAATTATCAAGAAATCCAAGGTGATTAGATAACATCAACCAGAAATTACGTACATCCTCACATTCATAAAAAAATATGCAAAATGGATTCATCATCTTTGTTACACAATGAGCATTTTGGGTCAATGTCTATGTATTTGGAAAGCAACAGATTACATGGGTATATCTTATGAAGTATTTTAAACTGAGTCTCTATTATCCTGTTAGAGATGCAAAACTTCTATGGTAACAACCACGTCTTTTTCTAATCAACATCTGGAATCAGATTGTCCCAAAAAAATTTCCCTCGAGGAGAGCTCTTATTTTTACTATGTATCACATTTCTAATTAATTTGTTGTTACATTTTCTATCAGTGAGCAAATATCCATCAATGGTGAGTGTAGGATTATAACAACTTTTTTGTAAATATGAAGAATGACATTTCATAAGTTGTACAATACCAGAGGGAATGGCTTTACAAACAGTGATAAATTCATGAGCACGTATAGGAAAATTAAAATAAGACATGAAGTTTTCATAAGTCAAAATGTTACCATGCTCATCAAAAAGGTCAAAGATAAAAGAAACACCATGTGCATGCCAAGTAGGGAAGAAGATGGATTTGTTTTTAACAGTAATGTCTTGGTTGTTCCATAAAAGTGATTTGTGGGGAGAAAAGTTATGAACATAGATCAGTTTCCAAGATAATAGAGCTTGTTTGTGGAATTTGGACAAATGGAGAGAAAGTTTAGAAGGGGAGTAGTTACATTTGAGAAGAAATTCTAGACCGCCACATTTTCTAAATATATTGTGAGGGATAAAATACCACAATGATTTTTCACCCATTAGTAAACATCTTTTTAACCAGTTAATTTTAAAAGTGTGGTTGGTATCAATAAAATTAATGATTTCGAGGCCTCCATCTGACCTATTGTTTGACAAGACAGATTTTTTAAGCTTATGTTGTTTGTTTCTCCAGAGGAAGTTTAAAAAGATACGATTGATGTCGTTACAAGTGGATTCTGAAACAAAGAGGGATAGAGAAGGATATACAAAACGTGAGAGACCTTCTGCTTTTGACAGAAGGACTCTGCCAATGATAGAAAGGTCCCTCTGGAGCCAGTTGTTAAAAATGCTTTTTGTAATTTTCATTCTGGGAATAAAGTTCAATTCTTGTCGCATTTTAGGGTTCTTACATATGTGGACACCTAAATATTTGACAGTGTCTTTTACAGGAATGCCATGTGTATATTTTTCATTTGTGTTATAAAGGCAGAGGGCCTCACATTTATTTAGATTTAAATTTAGACCAGAAGCCTGAGAGAATGAATGAATATTTTGAAGTACAAGTGGAATTTGATTTTTGTCTTTTAGGAATAATGTTGTATCGTCAGCAAGTTGAGAGATTCTAATTTCTCTATCAAATATGGTTAAACCTTTTGGGTTGTTAAGGATCTGAATTGACATGAGTTCCACCACTAAAAGAAAAAGGAATGCTGATATAGGGCACACTATATTTATATTTAATCTGTTGGACGTGTTGTTATTAATGATCACAGAGCTGTTAATATCTTTATAGAACATCTTGACAGCAGATATAAACCTAGGACCAAAACCAAAGATGTGTTAGGACGTCAGTTTGATTGGTTGCTTTGTTTCTGTGTTTTCATTGTCTGTGTTTATGTTTTACAGCTCTGCTCATGCGCGTCTGTCATTTGGGTTCTTCATCAGCGTTATTTCCTTCACCTGCGTCACCACACCTGTTAATTATTTACCCCTCGTTTGGTTGCTATATCAGTGCCCTTAGCCTTTTGTTCTCTGCGAGTTCGTCATTGTATGTGCCTTGCCATATCTCCTGTCCTGTCTTGTCTAGTCGGTCTAGTTCCCAGTATTATATAACTCTAGTTACCTGTTTATTTTGTTATTTTATTTTACTTCAAAGTCTAGTTATTATTCATAGATCCAGTTTATTTCTTCAGTTATTTTCCGAATTTTACCTGAGCTCTCTGCTGTCACCATCTGCCAGGTTACCCACTGCTCTGCCATCTTTGAGAGGTTGTCATCTCACTCTCCGCTGCTGCTTCGGCTGTTGTGCTGCCAGAGGCGCTGTCCAGCGTACCCACGCAGGGTCTGTAGCCGCGGTCCGGCTCGCCCGGTTAAATTCTCCGCGGAAGTTATATTATTCACCCTGTCATCGCGCAGTGGATTACTCACCCTGACATCGCTCAATGGATCTGTCACCCTGTCTCCAAGCAGTGGATTTCTCAAGTTGGCCTTCGCTCTCTGGAACCCTCACCCTGTCTACGCACAGCGGAAAATCTCACCCTGTCTACGCACAGCGGAAAGTCTCACCCTGTCTACGCGCAGCGGATCTTTCTCTCTCTTTGATTTATTCTCTACATTTTTTCACCCAAGCTCAGCCTTGTGGACATTGACTGCCTTTAATAAATTATTATTTTTCTGCAATTGGATCCTGTCTCAGTCTCCCTCTGTAGTCCCTGACAAGATGTTTAAGGACGCAAAGAGGAATTCATGTTCGACGGTGTCGAACGCTTTGTAGAAATCTAAGAATAAAATAATGGCGTCTGAATTAATAGAGTCCGCATAATCAATTAAGTCTAACACAAGTCTTATGTTGCAGCTAATATGCCGGCCTTTCATAAATCCAGTCTGTGTCTCATTGATAAGATGGTGTAGTCCTGTTTTGAGTCTGTCTGCATAAATCAAAGTAAGTAACTTGTATTCGGTGGTAAGCAGACTTAATCTACAGGCAGGCAGCTATGTGAGACTGCTATGATGTCCGTTTAAGGAGACAATATCATCTTAAGGTTCATGTTTAAATACGAGGAATAGTGATCTGTAATAAAATTTACCAAAAATAATATTAATTTTACCTTTTATTTAATCAGTAATAGAGGAGAGGACAGAGAGGAGAGAGGGGTATGAAAGAGGCAAATGACCACGAGTCGGGAATCGAACTCGGGTCGCTGAAAAGTGCAAAAGCACCACATGTCCAAGCGCTACATCATCGGCTCCGACAGATAAATAAAAAAGAATGTGTTATTTCGTTATTTCATTTTGTGAAATAGAAAATACAGAAAACATGTAGTCCATGGTTACACCAAATTAACCTTTCAATAACACTCCCTCTTAATGTATTTATTTACTTATTATGATGATTATCGTTGTTATTATCAGTTCTATTATTTTAATCTTCTTTTCTTTTGTGGTTTTAGTGTATTTTTTTAAATTAATTACTTATATATTAGGCTAAGTGCGGGGTGTAGAGATATGTGAATATAAATATATATATTTTGAAATGTAAAAACAAATGTATCTAACGTTACTTATTGATTCTGTTCATGCGATTTTGTGTTTTTAATCTTTTGTGTGTGTGCGCTGTTTATTATCAAAAAAAAAATGTAATGTTTTGAATCGAAAGTCATAATAAACAAGCATGAGGTGGTAATGTACACTATTATTAAACGTATGTCATCTATAACACTTACAGTTATTTAAAATGCATAGCTGGTGACAATTTTACATACATTTTAATTATTCTTCTTAGAAGCTCAGACTGAAATATACAATGATCCCCGTTTAAATCTTTAAATATTTGTCTCTATGTTTGCTACCTCATTTATTTCAAAACATTTTAAACTTAAAGATTGTAAATGGATTTTTCTATGATAAAAAACAAATGTTAATGTCTAACACAGTTTGTTATGAATGCGAATCTGTTCATAGACGAACATTTGCCTCAAAAGATGTTACATTTAAACTCATAACAATCCAATTTTTATTTAAAGTTAAAACCAATACAATAATAAACGTCCATTTTCCGGACAAAATATATGGCGTTTTATTTACTTATTAAGGTCAACACAAATAGCAAGCAGTACAACAAATACTGACGTGTAATTATTAAGCATAAATAATATAATAGTTTAAAAGATGTGATCATTTACTTCTCAAATGTTACAAGAAAATATCTGAAGGCCGCTGTATGCAAAATATTTCTTCTTAAATTTGTAAACTTTGGACTTGAACTTAAGGGAATTTAATTGTTGAAGAATTTTTATCTAATATAGAAAGATAGACATTTCACGATAAAACTTATATTTATAAAGCAATTATATAAATATATATTTATAATGAAAATATATTATATTTTGTTAAAAAATATATGTTTCTGTTTTTCGGTTGCCATGGTTTTACTACAGTAACCATGGTTAATTTTCGCAAGGGTGACGCTGCAATGCAGTGATTATTACGTCGAGTTTCAGAGGCTATATAAGTCAGCACGCCCTTCATTATTTCGTGGGTTTACAGTTCGGCGTGTTTTGGTACTTTCTCGAGTCCAAGGCTATTTTCAGCGTTTTTCGTGCTTTTTTGTGGTGTGTGTTCTGCGTGTTTGTTTGTCTTGTGGATTTTGTGTTTATCATGAATCCCGTTATCGTTGTTGAACGAGGATCGCGGAGCTGTCTTTCAGCAGATGAGTTTCTTGCTGAGTTGGACAAAGGGTCGACTCTCCTGTTTATCAAGGAGAATCGGCCCACTGTTTCAATCAGCAGAGCCGTTTCTGCTCCTCAGTTCATCGAGCCCTCCGTACCTGTTTTACAGGAGGAGGCGCTCGGTGAACCGAGCAGTCCGCATCAGGATGCTGAGGCTTCGGTGAGGTCCGGTATGATCACGCCACCTCCTCTTGAGTCGACAGCAGAGGAATATGAGGCGCGGGAGTTGACAAAAGTGAAGCGAACTCGAGAGAGAGCGAGACCGCGCGAGAAAGAGTGAAACCACGCGCGAGAGGCCGAGTGTGCGCGCGAGATAGACCGAGTGTGCGCGCGAGAGGGAGCAAGACCGCGCGAGAGACCGAGTGTGCACGAGAGAGAGCGAAACCGCGCGCGAGAGGGACCGAGTGTGCGCGAGAAAGAACGGGTGTCGGGTAAAGGATCAAATATACTGAACAGTTTTAACTTGTATGGTTGCGTTAAGTGGAGGTATAATGCATTTTTTTAAATATGTCTAAAAAGAGTTTTATTATCAATTATGCTAGTACTAAATTATTTGTCAGTGCAACGAAATATAGAGATATTTTAGAGAGCTAAACACTTGTGTGAGAGTTTATGATGAATGTATGCTATCCAGAAATTTTAACACCATGGAGCACTGTCACAGGTTATTGGAGGAACATTTTCAAATTAGGATGTTGGATCATAGGCTATAAGCAATACTTTGTATGAAAAAAGATATGTATAATTTTAACACAAACTTTTTCATAGGACTACCAAATAACGCCCATGCTATCTGAGTTACATGTCAGTCTCTCAGAAATGTTACTACAACTTGAACTTTTCCTTCATCCTCAATGTACACCGACAATTCATATATCAGTCTCTAGGACTGGTGGACGACCAAGGTGAATGTGTTACTTCTTTTTTTTTATAACAAACACACGTATGATGATAGTCTACCCCAAATGCATAAAAATAAACATTATACAGATTTTCAGACATCTATAGAATATCTATAGTTCAGCGCGGAATAGTAGCCTACTGCATTATGAAACAACCAATATTTTATGATTTAATACTATTACTCTTGATAACCAGCAACAGTGGTTCTGACTGAAGTAATATTTAGAAATGTTATCACTGTTATATATTTATTAAATGTTCTGTGCATACTGTTGAAATATTTAGAAATTATTATTCAACAGGAAACAACTATACAGAGCTGTGGATAGAGTTATTAATGAGTTTAAAATGAACAGGCAATAGAGAACCACTTAATGAGAAGAATTGGACAAAACAGAAAAACATTGTATAAAAATCTTTTTTTGTTTGACACATGACTGCACTAAAAGTCATTTACACAGGTATGATCTGACCAGAGAACAGCGGATCCAGCTGAGAGAGACAGGAATGTCATGGACAGCTATTTCTACCTGTTTGGGTGTGAGCTGTTGAACAGTACGAAGACGTCATCTTCGATATGGCATGCAGACTCTTTTTCACTCTTTCTCGCGCGGTCTCGCTCTCTCTCGAGTTCGCTTCACTTTTGTCAACTCCCGCGCCTCATAGAGGAAGCCTGTAAGTTCATACATTTTCACCTGTAATCTGTATAAGTCCAAAAATATCTGTGACTGATGTTAAAAAAACTGAGTGAAATGTGTGTGAGAGAGAGATAGAGACACCTTTAGCCAAAGGACTTTTTAAATGATTCCTTAATAATTCCCTTATGATTACGGATCATTACTTTTTGCAGTTAAAGTATGGTCGATGTGGTTTTTGTAGGATTGATTAATAATAAATGAAAATTTTCTGAAAATAACAATTATTTCAAGCTTTGAAGTGTTTTGCTGTCCTTTACCACACTGCCACTAAATCTCAGAATGACAATCCTGGACGATATGCTGGATTAAATGATGACGCTTGGATCCTTAATTTTTATCTGTTCTTTTCACTTACAGGTCCAGAGGAGAAAGCTGTGGTCGAGGATGAAGACTTTGAGGAGGGGGGTCAGAGTCTTCATCCCACCATGAGCTATCTACCATGTCTGGTACAGGCTATGACACCAGCTCTCTCGCCAAAGGGTAAAATAAGACTTACACAACATTAAAACTCTTTGTAATGGATGTCTGTAATTATGTGTCTTATATCAGAGCTGTCCATTTCCAAGATTTTAGCTCTAATTTACTGACTTATTGCTTTGATATATTTTCAGGAGTTCCTCTGTTGTGGACATCTGTAGAGAGGTTGAAGCCCTCAGCATCCAACCAGCACCTCTCTCTCTGCCTTGGGTTGACCGGGTCCCCAGAGCTGGAATGAAGCCAGGGGCGTAATGCACCAATTTTTTTTAAGGGGGCACAGTGTCAACAGCTCACAGAAATTTGTGTATACACAGACATCAAACGAAATATTATAGAGCTTTCAGTCTTTTCCATGGCACTTACATTTCTAACAATCTGAAAACCCCTGCTTTCATGCAAAAACCTCCAAAATAAGAGTGATGACTAACTTTAATATCAAATACTATTCAATCGGAATAATGACACATTTGCATCATATTTACATCTGAAACGGCATGTTTTATTTAAGTCTTAATGGCTTGTTTAATTGTGTCATTAATGCATTTTGCACAACAACTACTTTATCATATAAAATTAATGTAATTTTAAATCCATAAAGTATATAAACAACGAAAATGACATAAGCTATAGCCACGTGATTGATTTTAATGTTCAATAATGATTTTAAAAAAATTGTTTAGATAAAATTATTAGAGGAACGGATTTTTGCATTAAATTTTACCTCATGTGAGCATGTGAGATTCCGCGCCCGCGTGAACACTGGCGAACTTTGGCGTTGTGCCAAGAAGACGAATCTCTACTAATATAGCGTTGAGACGGTCACATTTAAAACCATACATTTTCTACACAGAGGAGGTTAACTGCACATTACCATACTGGGGTTTGGAAATGTTGTGAGCGTTTCTAACACGTTTTAATTCCTCAGATGCAGCCAAATGCAGCAGCAAGTCAGCAACAGCAGAGAGCTCGTGTCGTGAGCGCGCCCAGACGCTGATGACGTCTGCGACTGCGCAGCTGCCGCCAGAATAAAAGTAATATAACATGATCAAAACACTATCAAAACGGCGAAAATCTCCGAAAAGTGACAAGGATGCAGCACGGAATGTATAATATTGTGCATATTAAACAGATTAAAAGTCAAATAACAGATTAATGGACGCTTATTTGATTTTGAAATTGAATGCAAAATCCTTTGGCTCAAAAAAACCAAGGGGGCAGGTGCCCCCTCAGTTTGAATGGGCATGACGCCTCTGAATGAAGCTACCAGCTCCCGCAGAAGGTGTGGATGGACTTGATTTAGTATATTTGTGAAAATCATTCTGTTGTCATCAAGTTGTTTCATTTAACCTCTTTGCTTTGTTCTCAGAAGGTTCTCCGCTGTGGAGTGACCTTTCTGACACGGTGGACCACAATGCTTCTTTGGAGGAATCCACACCTCCATCCGCCGAGGCAGCCGGCACACATCAGGTGAGATCCTGTCTGCTTGTGTCATCTTCAGAGAGTTTTTATAGAGATGAATTATGTAATTACAAAAGTAAAACATTACATTTCAGTACCAGCCAGAGTGTTTCACAGAAACTTACGCATAACCTAACCGATGATGATGTGATTTCTAGGAGGATGCTCACGGCTCCGTGAGGTCCGACTCTGATGTGAGTCCAGCTGATGGAGCCGCTGCTCCTCAGACTCCTGCGGTGCCAGAGGAAGCCTGTAAGTTCATACATTGTCACCTGTAACCTGTATAAGTCCAACAATATCTGTGATTGATGTTCAGTGATTTACAGAGTATGAAAAAAACACTGAGTGAAATGTGTGAGAGATAGAGACACCTTTAGCCAAATGACTTTTTAATGAATCACATATTAATATTATTCCCTTGTGTAACCTCATCATTATTTTTTGCAGTTAATGTGTAGTCGATATGGTTTTTGTAGGATTGATTAACAATAAGTGAAAATTTTCTGAAAATAACAATTATTTGAAGCTTTGAAGTGTTTTGCTGTCCTTTACCACACTGACACTGAATCTTAGAATGAGAGTCCTGGACGATATGCTGGATTAAATGATGGCGCTTGGATCCTTAATTTGTATCTGTTCTTTTCACTTACAGGTCCAGAGGAGAAAGCTGTGGTCGAGGATGAAGACTTTGAGGAGGGGGGTCAGAGCCTTCATCCCACCATGAGCTATCTTCTGAGTCTGGTACAGGCTCTGATATCAGCTCTCTCACCAAAGGGTAACATAAGACTTACACAACATTAAAACTCTTTGTAATGGATGTTTGTACTCATGTCTCCTACACCAGAGCTGTCCATTTGCAAGATTTTAGTTTTTAGCTCTAATTTACTGAATTATTATTTTGATATTTCAGGAGTTCCTCTGTTTCGGATGACTGTAGTGACGTGGAGCCACTCAGCATCCAACCAGCACCATTTCTGCCTTGGGTCGGCCGAGTGGTCCCCAGGGCAGAAATGAAGCCTGCAGCTCCCGTGAAAGGTGTGGAGGCACTTGATTTAGTTTATTTTTGAAAATCATTTTGTTGTCATCAAGTTGTTTCATTTAACCTCTTTGTTTCGTTCTCAGAAGGTTTTCCGCAGTGGAGTGACCTTTGGTTTACGGTGGAACCGAAGGCATCTCGTGAGGAGTCCACACCTCCTCCCGCAAATCCACAGCCTCCAACAGGGGTCCTCTCCTCCCCTCCTCCTGCACCTGCTCCACAGCCTCCAGCAGGTGTCCTCTCCTCCGCTCCACCTGTACCTGCTCCACAGCCTCCAGCAGGGGTCCTCTCCTCCCCTCCTCCTGCACCTGCTCCAAAGCCTGCAGCAGGAGTCCTCTCCTCCCCTCCTCCTGCACCTGCTCCACAGCCTGCAGCAGGAGTCCTCTCCTCCCCTCCTCCTGCACCTGCTCCACAGCCCCCAGCAGGTGTCCTCTCCTCCGCTCCACCTGTACCTGCTCCACAGCCTCCAACAGGGGTCCTCTCCTCCCCTCCTCCTGCACCTGCTCCACAGCCTCCAGCAGGGGTCCTCTCCTCCCCTCCTCCTGCACCTGCTCCACAGCCTGCAGCAGGGGTCCTCTCCTCCCCTCCACCTGCACCTGCTCCACAGCCTCCAGCAGGGGTCCTCTCCTCCGCTCCACCTGTACCTGCTCCACAGCCTCCAACAGGGGTCCTCTCCTCCCCTCCTCCTGCACCTGCTCCACAGCCTCCAGCAGGGGTCCTCTCCTCCCCTCCTCCTGCACCTGCTCCACAGCCTGCAGCAGGGGTCCTCTCCTCCCCTCCTCCTGCACCTGCTCCACAGCCTCCAGCCAAGGTCCTCTCCTGCCCTCCTCCTGCACCTGCTCCACAGCCACCAGCTGCAGTTGCACCTCCTCAGCCCCAGGCGCCTCCGTCCTCTCAGGTAGATTGTAAGCATTATCAGTGAAAATATTAATGAAAAAGTATGTAAATGTATTAAACATGATTCTTTTATTTACAGCAAAACAACACAGACGCTGTGGAGGACATGGAGGTTGATGGTTCATCTTCTCAGTAAGTTTATCAAAGTCTCTTAAAATTCATCTGTAACCAGTCTAGTATTAAGTTTAGATGTGTTTTTAAATCTTTTACAGTAAACGTAATTTTTTTTATTGTTTAAATGTTTTCAGAAAAAGTTCTTGACAATATATTTTAATGTGTTTTTAGACCTTCACCTCCATATGGCTTGGCAACTCCGGTTGCGCCTCCTCAACCTCCGCCTTCGTCCTCTCAGGTAGATTGTGAACATTATTAGTGTCAATATTAATGAAAACGTAGTTTCATGTAAATGTTTTAAATCTCTGATTGTTTTACTTACAGCAAAATACCGCTGACGGTGTTGAGGGCATGGAGGTTGATGGTTCATCTTCTCAGTAAGTTTATCAAAGTCTCTTTAAATTCATCTGTAACCAGTCTAGTATTAAGTTTAGATGTGTTTTTAAATCTTTTACAGTAAACGTAATTTTTTTTATTGTTTAAATGTTTTTAGAAAAAGTTCTTGACAATATATTTTAATGTGTTTTTAGACCTTCACCTCCATATGGCTTGGCAACTCCGGTTGCGCCTCCTCAACCTTTGCCTCCGTCCTTTCTGGTAGATTGTGAACATTATTAGTGCCAATATTAATGAAAAAGTATGTAAATGTATTAAACATGATTGTTTTATTTACAGCAAAATATCACAGATGCTCTGAAGGACATGAGGATTGAGGACAGTTCCTTATCTCAGTAAGTTTATCAAAGTCTTTCTAAATGCATCTGTAACTAGTGTGGTATTACCTTTAGCTGTGTTTTTAAATCTTTTACAGTAAACTTTTTTATTGTTCATATGTTAGCAGAAACAGTTATTTAACATTTTATTAAATGTGTTTTTAGACCTTCACCTTCACATGGTTCGTCGGCCGCAGTTGTGCCTCCTCCAGCATGGGTCCTTTCCTTCCCTCCTCCTGCACCTGCTCCACAGCCTCCAGCAGCAGTTGCACCTCCTCAACCTCCGCCTTCGTCCTCTCTGGTAGATTGTGAACCTTATTAGTGTCAATATTAATGAAAAAGTATGTAAATGTATTAAACATAATTGTTTTATTTACAGCAAAACAACACAGACGCTGTGGAGAACATGGAGGTTGAGGACCGTTCATCTTCTCAGTAAGTTTATCAAAGTCTCTCTAAATTCATCTGTAACCAGTGTAGAGTTACGTTTAGTTGTGTTTTTAAATCTTTTACAGTAAACTAAATATTTTATTGTTTAAATGTTTGTAGAAACGGTTCTTAACCAATTTTTAAATGTGTTTTTAGACATTCACCTCCACATGGTCTATCAGCCGCAGTTGCACCTCCTCCAGCAGGGGTCCTCTCCTCCCCTCCTCCTGCACCTGCTCCACGGCCTCCAGTTGCAGTTGCACCTCCTCTGCCCCAGGCACCTCTGTCCTCTCTGGTAGATTGTGAACATTAATAGTGTCAATATTAATGAAAAAGTATGTAAATGTATTAAACATGATTGTTTTATTTACAGCAAAATATCACAGACGCTTTGCAGGACATGAAGCTTGAGGACCGTTCATCTTCTCAGTAAGTTTATCAAAGTCTCTCTAAATTCATCTGTAATCAGTCTAGTATTACCTTTTAGCTGTGTTTTTAAATCTTGTACAGTAAACTTTTTTATTGTTCAAGTGTTAGCAGAAACAGTTCTTTAAAAAAATGTAAATGTGTTTTTAGACCTTCATCTCCAGATGGCTTGGCAACTCTGTTTGCGCCTCCTCAACCTCCGCCTTCGTCCTCTCAGGTAGATTGTGAACATTATTAGTGCCAATATTAATGAAAAACTAGTTTCATGTAAATGTATTAAACATGATTGTTTTATTTACAGCAAAATATCGCAGATGCTTTGCAGGACATGAAGCTTGAGGACCGTTCATCTTCTCAGTAAGTTTATCAAAGTCTCTCTAAATTAATCTGTAGCCAGTCTAGTATTACCTTTAGCTGTTTTTTAAAATCTTGTACAGTAAACTTTTTTATTGTTTAAATGTTAGCAGAAACATTTCTTACAGTATCTTTATTTGTATGTGTAGACTTCCACCTCCTCAAGGTCAAACACCTCCTCTTGCGCCTCCTTCTCTGCCTCCGTCCAGGAAGCGTCGGGCTCCATCTCCTCTACAGGTAGATTTAAACTGAAGGTTTTAGCAGAACTTAATGTTAATTTCAGTTTGTTTTAATATACGTGTATTAAATCTTAATTACAGCAAAATAATGGAGTCAGAGATGAGGTGGAGCCGACGCCAAAGAGGGCCAAACTGTGTTTAACAGCAAGCGATCTTAAAGCTCAGTAAGTTTATCATTGTCTGTCTGTTTTAGACTTTACCTTTTTATTTGCACAAATGTTTACAGAAACAGTTCTTGACAATATATTTAAATGTGTTTTTAGACCTTCATCTCCCAGTGGTCTTTCGGCCGCATTTGCGCCTCCTCAGCCCCAAACGCCTCCGTCGTCTCAGTAAGTTTATCAAAGTCTCTATAAATTCATCTGTAACCAGTCTAGTATTAAGTTTAGCTGTGTTTTTAAATCTTTTACTGTAAACTAAATATTTTATTGGTTAATTATTTGCAGAAAAAGTTCTTAACAATATTTGTAAATGTGTTTTTAGACCTTCACCTCCCAGTGGTCTGTCGGCCACAGTTGCGCCTCCTCAGCCCCAGACGCCTCCGTCCTCTCAGGTAGATTGTGAACATTATTAGTGTCAATATTAATGAAAAACTAGTTTCATGTTAATGTATTAAACATGATTGTTTTGACTTACAGCAAAAAAATGCAGATGTTGTTGAGGACATGAAGGTTAATGACCGTTCCTTATCTCAGTAAGTTTATCAAACTCTCTCTAAATTCATCTGTAACCAGTCTAGTATAACGTTTATCTGTGTTTTTAATTTTTTATTGTTTAAATGTTAGTAGAAACAGTTCTTACAGTATATTTATTTGTATGTGTAGACTTTCACCTCCTCAAAGTCAAACACCTCCTCTTGCGCCTCCTTCTCTGCCTCTGTCCAGGAAGCGTCGGGCTCCATCTCCTCTACAGGTAGATTTAAACTGAAGCCTTTAGCAGAACTTAATGTTAATTTCAATTTGTTTTAATATACGTGTATTAAATCTTAATTACAGCAAAATAATGGAGTCAGAGATGAGATGGAGCCAACACCAAAAAGGGCCAGACTGTATGAACCATTGGATGAGGTCACGCCTCCTCAGGCCCAGACGTCCTCTCAGGTAGATTTCACAAAAGCCCTAAACATTATTAGTGACAATTTCATTAGGAATTTAATTTATTAAATCTGATTAAATCTATTAAATATGATTCTTTTATTTACAGCAAAATAAAGCAGACGCTGGGGAGGTGGACTCTTCTTCTGTTTCTCAGTAAGTCTTTATCTTTTATGATGTTTTAGATCTTTTAGTGATCTTTTAAATGTTTGCTGACGCAATTCTCACAGTACTTTTATATGTGTTCATCTAATCTCAGTCAGCCAATCCAGCAAGTGCCCGTCTCTCCTCCTCCTCAGCGTCGCTGTCTAAAGCGTCCGGCTCCTTGTACTGTACAGGTAGATTTATACCAGAGCTCTGAGCAAAACAAATTTGATTAAAAAAGTTATTTAATGTCTTATATCTCTGTTCGCTTTATTTGCAGGAATTATCTGAAGACATGGTCTCTCCATCCAAAAAAGCAAGACTTAACGGATTGATTTAAAAATCTCAAGACGAGGAGATCCAAACTCACCTCCTCAAACCCCACCCCCATATGGAGAAAATAAATAAAAATATTTTTTTATGAAACAGAGATTAGTGCAGAAAACAAACATTATTTGTGACACATTCATTATGTTCATTTATTGTGACAAACTTAAATGTAATTTAAATGTAATCAGGTTTTACCAACATTTCCATCACCCACTAGAAAGCAAGCTTACTGTAAACCAAAGACCCAAGTTAGGTTGAAATCACTGGGAGAGAAACTTCTCTTAATTCTTATAGTAACACTAAGCAGAACAGATCACAGATGAGTTCAAGGAGTAAACTGTAAACTAACTTAAAATCAATTCAAGATCTTTACATCTTCTAACAATCTGAATACAATCTTAAAAGATCAGAAGGTTTAAAAACGTCTCCCTACAGCTTATGACGTATAATATATGAGATATTTCTGACTGCAGCATAACACTTATTTTTATTATACGCAAACATTAAAGTTTATTGGTTATGACATGGACAACTAATGAAAACTTGACCGTAAATCATTTCTGAAGAGTTTGTTTTTAATAAACACAGTAAATATTTTTTTATTTACTATGTAAAGGTGAAAACATCTGTAAGGTTTACACTGTAAGAGAGATCTGTATCTGAAGTGTTGACTGTTAATGTTTGTATATGATTCACATTGTTTTCTTTATCACATTGCATGCAGGGATCTTGATGGCCACATAAAGGAGGTGACCTATAAAGCAGCACAACATTTTATTAATCTCTTTCAGAGGTAAGTCATTTTATTAAAAATGTTACTTTGTAAAGTCACTGTTTTATTATTATTATGAGTCATTTGAAATGATAAACATCCAGTGATGCTCTGAATGAACTGAGATTTATTCATAAAAACATTAACACGCAGTGTTTCTGCTCATCTCATGTTATTCTTGATAGAGTAGTTTTGCATTCTTTATCTCTGAAGAGTCTTTAGTTTTATCAGATTTATAAAAGACAGATCAGCTGAACCCCTGGAGGTGAACCGCAGACGGAGCGAGTCAAGAGTTTAGTTAATGACACTAAGCTTCATGGGACGTCTACGCATGCGTGCACTTATGATGAGGGTTCAGCAGGCATTGAAGCACATATAATAATGTTAAAGCAGTTTTATATCATTCACACTTGCAAATATCGATTGATGTCTATCTCTGTCTAAGAAAATGTATTTTTTTATTATTTGAAAATAAAATATTTTTTAATAAAATTTATTGTTATGTGATTTGTTATTGGACTAAATATTGTACATAATTTTGTTAATTATTAATATATCTTCAAGTATCAGTGGTTGAATAAATTAAACGCAAGTTAATAAATGTTACGACACATTTCCACATCAATTCTGTTGATTTATAAACAAACTCATCACTCTCTTTTACTTATTAGATAATATGAGATGAATCTCAATTTATAATAAATGTGTGTGTAAATACATTGTCATTATTGGGCCAAAAATGTCATCATATGATACTTAAGTGATAATACTCACATAATACAGTAAATGGGTATAGCAGATATACACACATGATGCTAAATAATAATTGATGGTAAATAATAAGGGACAGAACAGAAGTTGTCTCTGCCTGCAGTCTCTGATAGAAATGTGCATTTAAATGGATAGTTCACCCAAAAATGAATATTCTGAACCATAGTTCTCCATTCCTGTTCCTAGAGGGCACCACCTGTCCTTTAAAATTCAGTTCCAACCCCAATCAAACACATCTGAACCTGCTAATGATTATTTACTTATGAGATATTTCCAGCATGACACTTTTCTCCTATTATTTTTAATTAATCATACTTTTATAGATTTATTAAATGTAACATATGATGTATAGATAACACGAAAGATCCTGTGTAGTGTGACAAAGATGTGTAATATTCTTCAAATAAGAAAGGATTTTCACGTAGGTTAGGTTAACATCATTAAAGTATATTCTACTACTCAATACTCATAATAAAATGATCATCATACAGCAGATACTACAAATACTATATTTAATTATTTTATACTCAGTTAATTCCCTTTTTCATTTCAAGTCAATGTTTTTCTATTACTTTTGTACGAATTCCCTGCCGTGCATTCAGTAACCGCTAGTGGGCGTAACAACAACAAACTAACGGCACGAATAGGAAACACAGACAGAGGGAAAGAAAGAGGGAGACTCCTGGAGATTCATCTGCTTTATTCCTATAAACTACAAGCATTTCATTCATTCATAGAGGCTTTTCATTGTGAAAGGTAAGACAGATTGTAGGTCTAAATATTTGTTAAACATTTAATGAAAAGGTTGTTTATTTTATATGATTATTTTAATATGATATGAAACGAACATTTTTATCGTAATGCTTTAATTTCAGTCCTAAATTCGCTTTTTAGAATATTTTTTTTAAATAAGGTAAGTTATATTTTAACCAATCATAAGAGCAATGTTATTTGCACTCGCACTGGTTTCGGTTTCGTTTGTTGTTAAATAGACAAATACCTGGAAGAAATCTGAAAAAATGCAAAACAAAGCTCGGGTCCTTAGGAGGACATATAACCATTTCAGCAATATATTACAGCAACCGTTACATTATGTTTTATTTATTTATTTATTAATATACATTTGGATTTGCTTACATGTTAATGTATATTATCTCTTGTTTTGTTCTTCAGGACACATGGCTTACCCCCTCTGGACCAAAAATGACTTCCTCACATCTAAATTAACCAATATACAAAAGCAGCAGCTCTGTGTCTTGTTGGGTGATGTGGATCTGACTCTTCTCTTCAAAGCGTCTCTTCATGGATATAATGCTGCTGCTTTCCACCAGTGCTGTGATCGTCAGGGTCCAACTTTACTCGTAGCCTACAACTCTTCAGGCCACATATATGGTGGATATACGAGTAAAGATTATACTCAGTGTTGCCAGAATATTATTGATTCTGAGGCCTTTCTTTTCTACTTTCCTACTCATGGCGGGAACCCTGTCACCATCAAAATTAATCATGGATTTGTACGGATTGATGACTCAAATGGGCCCAGTTTTGGCCGAGAGTTATACTTCATGCATAAAAATCAACCTTATTTATATGATGAGAGACAGACAGGATATAGACTTGGCACATTTAATTATGATGCCGTAACTCTGTATGGAAACAACACTCAGCTTTGTGAATGTGAGGTATACAAGGTGAAGAAGAGTAAGTCTATCATCAGAAAAAAAGTTTTATCACTACTTCTAATAATAATAATAATAATAATAATAATAATAATAATACATTTAGGACATACATTTAATAATTTATTATCATAGTTTATTCAAACATATATTCAATATTTGTCTTCCAGTTGTTAATCCTCCAGTCCCTCAGGTCACTGCAGGTCCAGTCAAAGAGAAGCCATGGAGAAATATTCTGTGGACAGAAAAGTATGTTTTCACAAAATGTTGTTTTACTCTTTTGCTCATTTCATGCTGTAATCTGCAACTGCTTTGTCACGCACAATTGATAGTAGCAAAAATTAATTATGCACTAATGTTTTAACTGCTATTGTAGACAAAAACAAGACCTCATGAAGTTCATCAAAGATTATAAACCCCTGATGTCCTCTATGAACCGGGTTCGAATCTTAATGATTGGTCCTGTAGGTGCTGGAAAATCCAGTTTCTTCAACTCCATCAACTCCATCTTTATGGGTCGCATGACCAACAAAGCCATGGCAGGATCTACAAGCACCAGCCTCACCACACAGGTGAAATAAAAGCTTACTTTATTAAAAAGAGCATTAAATAACTTTTCATGACTTATTGTTTTGGTCCCTATATTCTCTTTTAGTTTCGCACATATCCACTGAAAGATGGCCGTGAGGGAAAGCCATTGCCATTTGTGTTGTGTGACACTATGGGACTGGAGGAGCAGACAGGTGCAGGTCTGGATATTGAGGACATCAGCAGCATCATTCAGGGTCTCATACCAGACCGATATCAAGTAAGATAAACATTAAGATGATACGGTTGTATCCAAAATTAACTAGTTGAAGTTTTAAGTTGATTGTTACTTTACCATAAATTGTTTTGCTTCAAGTTTAACCCCATGGTACCATTTCATCGTGATGAGCAAAAGTCCTCCAGACCTGTATCGCTACAGGAGAGGATCCACTGTGTGGTTTACATAATAGATGCCACCAAAATCTCCCTCATGTCCAGCAAACTGGAGGAAAAACTTGCAGCCATACGCCAAAAAGTGAATTCACTGAGTAAGTGCATTTATAAAACACGTGATTCCGGTTCTTAATGCTGATTGGTCAATAGCTGTGATTTTCACAGAGTGACTATTTGTATCTGTTGTCATTTTTGTGCCATATAAATGTAAATTTGTGTTGCATATTAAGCTGCTTATATCTCTGCTTAATTAAACATTTTTCAGGTGTTCCTCAGATCGTCTTGATGACTAAAGTAGACGAGGCGTGTCCTCTGGTGGAGGAAGATCTACAAAAGGTTTACGTCAGTTCCTACATTAAGACAAAGGTGAGATCTTCCAGAGCTGAAACTGTGTGATATGGAGCTGAAAGTGTGAGAGATGGACTGAGAGATTTGTATTGACTCTACAGGTACAGGAGGTCAGCTCTCGACTGGGTGTTCCTGTGTCTTGTGTGTTACCTGTGAAGAATTACAGTCAGGAGCTTGAACTGAACCTCAACTGTGATCTCCTGCTTCTCACCGCTGTACAGCAGATGCTTAACTATGCTGAAGATTATTTGGATGATGTTGATGCCAATGTTGCTTAAAGTTATAATTTTTTGTTGTTGTTAACTTGCACACTTCATTTCCAGGACTTCGTCCAGCAGTAATGTAATCATTATTATTTTTGTAATACTATTACTGTCCAGGTAGATCATCACACTGCAATTCAGACACAACGCCCATGAATGATGATGCTGATATACTGAATAATGTTGAAGTTTCCAGCTAATACATGTGAACTTGACATTGCCATGACAAAAAGCTGATAGTCCATTACATTTCAATGCCTTCATTTCAATTGTAGTACACAAAAAGATGCAGTATTGATCAGGGGTCGCCGTGGTTTCGCCAGGTGGGATGTGATCCTGGATCAACATTTTTTGTTGATCCTGGATAAACATTTTAATCAAAGATAACCCAACCTACCCTTAACTCAAACCCTAACCATTTTTAAACCCTCAAATTAGTTTGAAATAATAGTTTAAGGAGTATTTCTTAAAAGCCCCTAACCAAATCCTAAACCTAAATCTAACATGCACACTAATCTTAATCCTGCAATCTGATTGGTAAATGAAAATGTTGATCCAGGATCACATCTTACTTGGTGAAATCACGTTCACCATTGAGGTCATTGTAATTTAAATATGTATAAGTAAAATGTTATATAATTTAAGTGTTGTAAGTTGTGAATTAGCCATAAATATGTTATTTCCAGAATATATGTTTGAAACGGCACCTGTGAATGTGTGTTTCATTTGTTTTATTAAATGAACTTATTTCAACACTACGGGGCGGTTTCCCGGACAGGGATTAAACTAGTCCTAGACTAAAATAAATGTAAGAGCTGTCCAAACTGAAAACAGCTTGCACTGACATATCTTAAAATACATCAGTACTCTTTGTTTTGCCTCAAAATGTGCACTAGTAATTTTTTAGCAAGGCATGTTTGTTACAACTACTTATATTTCCTAATTAAACTAAGGCCTAGTCCTGGTTTAACCTAATTCCTGTCCGGTAAACCACCCATACAAGTTATTTGAGACTTTTAAAAAAATGTTGATTTGTAAGTAATGAAAATAAACGTAACGTGGGTACTGGGTAAAGCAAACTACGGATGCCAATATCATTAAGTGCTTTTTAATATCACATTTCAATAATATCCATTGCAGGATTCGATTTGTTTTAGTGGTCAAAATCACCATTTTAAATTGTTTAAAAAACTGCTTTTGCCCTTGTTAATTTTAAGGTAACACTTGCTTTTATTGATTTATGAAATGTAAGAAATAATACATAGATTAAACACTAAAGCTCCAGCATAGAGCATTGTAAAGAAGATGTGTAAAAGGATCCTATAGTTGTTTAATATCTTGTTACTGAATACTCATAATAACATCATACAGCAAACATCAACTAATCAGCTTGTTCAGTACCTACACTTATTTAATGCGAAAATGCATTTTTAGTTTACCTGCCTGCATTCACCAACCGCTAGGGGGCGAAAAACAACTTGGGACAAATGGGAGATTGTATGAGGTTCATCTGGTTCATTTCTGATTGGTTAACAAGCTATGATGTCACTTAATTCTGCAGGCAGCTATGTGAGACTGCTATGATATCTGTTCAGGAGAACTTACTCAATTTTTAAAGGTTCGTGTGTAATACGAGGAATAGTAATTTGAAATAAAATTAACCAAAAAGAATATTGAGGAAATAATTTTGCTTTTTTATTTTTATTTATAACGGCAAATAACCACTAAATACCTATATATTAAGTGCAGGATGTAGAGCTTGAAATATGTGAATATAAGTGTATTTTTTATTTATTTTTTAAAATGTAAATACAAATGTATGTAACGTTACTCATTGATTCTGTTCATGCGATTTTGTGTTTTTTTATCTTTTTTTGTGTGTGCGCTGTGTATTATCACAAGATAAGAAATATTTAAAAAATTTAATTTGTGTAAAGCATCAAATGTTTTGAATCGAAAACCATAATAAACAAGCATTAACTGAAGTGAAAATGTACATATTATTACACGTCTACCTTTATGGCTCTGCCCAGCAAGCAATAGCCGTCATTTCAACGTCTCGTTTCAGTATAGACCCGATATAGCCGGGCTGTGCCTAGCCCATATCTAGCCCAAATAAACTTTAATTTGGTTACATGTGGTTTTTGACAAAATAATTTGTGAGATGTATGCTATTTCATCATGTAAGCAAAGTTAACAGCGATTACAAGGTATTTCGTTTCATTTCTATAAAGTGTTTTATGCATCGTCTGTACGTAGTCACAATTTAGCTCATAAATAGACCGACTACGAATAAACCAGGTTTAGCCCAGAAATAACCATGAATTTAATTACATGTTGTTTTTCCAAAATGATTTGTGAGATGTATGATATTTAATCATGTAAACAAAGTTCAAAGCGATTAAGGTATTTTGTTTCATTTCTTTAAGGTGTTATATGCACCGTCTGTACTTAGCCACTATTTAGCTTACAAATAGACCGACTACGAATAACCCACGTTTAGCCCAGAAATAACCATTAATTTAATTACACGTGGTTTTTGCCAAATAACTTGTGAGATGTATGGTATTTCATTGTGTAAGCAAAGTTAACAGCGATTACAATGTTTGTTTAATTTCTTTACAGTGTTTTATGCACCGTCGCACATAGCCACTATTTAGCTCATAAATAGACCGACTACGAACAAACCATGTTTAGCCCAGAATAACCTTGAATTTAATAAAATGTTGTTTTTGCCAAAATAACTTGCAAGATGTATGATATTTCATCAGGCATGCAAAGACACCAGTGAATTCAAGATGTTTGGTTTTATTTATCTTATCTGAATATCTGCTGTCACGCATAACATTCATTATTGATATACAAAATCCAGTTACAACTCCGAACCGCTAGATGGCAGCTGCAGTACACAAACACGAGGCCAAATCTGGCGAGAAAGATTTCCGGTGTTTGAAAATCAACAACACCGACCAGCGAGCAGCCAAGGGGAAAGCAATCTTCCACACTCGTTTGGTCTTGTAAGTGTTTTTTATTATTTTATTTTACATGTGTTTAAAATGTATTTACTTTATTTGTTGTTGGAATCGCGACATTCTTGCGGGTAACTTTACGTTAAAGTAAGTAACCCATGTTTTTTAAAACCTAAACAGTACAACCTGCAATGTAATAAAATAGTGGAGGTAAATGAGTCTATGTAACGTTACACTGAAGATTTACATAAGTGATTTGTAGGCTGCTTTTTAGTAACAGCAGTAACTTAGCTAAGTTATCACCGTGTTGCTTAAAGTAATGTAGGCAGTTATGCTTTACAATTATGCATACAGAGATAGATTGTGGGGGAAAGCTATTTTTCCATATGGATTTAACTCACAGGCCTTCAGTTTGTTGGAAAAAAGATTTTTATTGTGTTAGTGAGGGAAAACTTGCAGGTCAGTGGGCATTAACCTTAAAGGTTGGTAAACACTTGTACACTGAAGCATACAATACTGTACAATTACTGACATAGGCATGTGCTATTCAGGTGTCAAAGCTGTGTGAAACTGGAGGGAGAAACTTGAGAGACCATGCCGGAAGAATGCTGGACAGGTAAATTCTATAAACATGCAATATTAATAAGACATTGTGGTGTCAACGCAGTCTTTCATGTGGTCACAAAAAATCAAAAATATATGTCAGTCTGCAAATGTTAACGACATTATCTTTTGTATTTTAGAGTTCCATAAAATTCATTAATTTCAAAGTTCAACATGAATGGTGGTAGTCCACTGCAGAAGCAAGCATTTGAAAAAACATCAGTTCTCAGTTATTAAAGGTAAGTGTGTTTGTATGTAGTTTTAGGCTGAATGGTGTTTCACAAAATCATACATTTAATATGACATTAGGCTATGTGAGGTGTAATTGACGACAGTCCGGTACTGCATTAATATTTTCTAAATATTAAAAGCCCCAGATTAAATTACTCTTTGCCGATACAACAGTTAACTCACCCATACAATATTGTTTAGATGTTTTATGTCCATAAGATTGTATTGTGAATATTTTATGCTTGGCATCTTAAAGGAATAGTCTACCCTTTTGCCATATTAAGCTATGTTATTACCTCAACCTAGACGAATTAATACATACCTATCTTTTTTCAATGCGTGCACTGCACAGTGTGTTGTTAATGTGTTCGCATTTAGCCTAGCCCCATTCATTCCTATGGTACCAAAAAAAAGTTTTATTTTGTGGCACCATACTTACTAGTATAACTCCTCATGTAACATTCTTTAAATAGGGAAAACACAGAAGTGTTTGGTGGCTTCCCTGTTTGGTACCATAGGAATTAATGTGTCTAGGCTAAATGCTAACACATTCACGACGCGCTATACAGTGCACGCATTGAAAAAAGATAGATATGTATTAATTTGTCTAAGTTGAGGTAATAACATAGTTTAATATGGCAAAAGGGTAGACTATTCCTTTAAAGGGCAGGGTATTTGATTTTGAAAAATACTAACTTTAGCCTACACGCACCAACCAGAAGCACACTCCTATCTCATTAACCAGTAAGACTAACAAAGTGACTAACATTACCAAAATAACCAACATAAACAACTGTTTTTAATCCGAATTAAATGCAACACGTTTAGAAATTTGAAAAGATAAATATCATTACACTAATTCGTAAAGGAACACAAACTACATAAGCAACACGTTTCATTAAAATACAATCTGAATCCATCAAAATAGAATCACACTGCATACCTACCTTTCCAAAAGAAACACTGCAACGACCCTTTCAGACCAGTAGCTGTTTCCATCTTGCGGAAAAGCAGTGAAGTTACCAATGTTAATTTGGGTTTTTGCTCTTTGCTCATCCAGATGTTTTTTTTTGTTGTTGTTTCAAAATGTTTTTCGTTTTGTAGCTCCTGTGTCAATTCAGCAGGAAAGTTTATTTGATTCTCCCTATTTTTACAGAGCGTGAACAGGGTGTGAAGTGGTAAATGTAAACATGAATTCAATTACATGATTTAATTCACTATGTGTAAACACAGTTCATACATTGAAAACGGTATCACAGAAATTTTTTGTGGTTTTTAAAACCTTGACTCTGAAAATCCCGGTATACCTTTAAACCGGTAACTGGCCCATGTCCAAATATTGCATTCGGTCGACTCGGGGTTCAATGATTTGTTGAGCGTTTTTTGGTCCTACGCCTTTTACAGATGACACAAATATATAAAAATACACATTCAGACAACTTAACATAGTGATTGCTATCAAGACTTGAGGAGACTTTCAACCAGCATAACTAAAATGTTTCTGGATCAAAATCAGATACCCTGCCTTTAAGCCTCTTTTGCTAGTTCCAGAATGTCATTAAACACACGCAGAGAAACATGCACTTGTGTTTGTAGTAATGAGAACGATATGATTACTGTTGTTGACCTGTCAATATTTATATATGACTTTTTCCAAAGAGAATGACTATCACATTTAATATAAAGCAAAAATACTTGTCTCATGCATTCTTTTCATATTTGGCAGATGCTGTGTTGAACAACTTCCCAGCAGCAACAGAACTGGAAGTGAAGGATGCAATGGGGGCATTTCAAACAGGCACCGGGGGGGGGGGGGGGGGGTATAGAAATTAGTACAATTAATAAGTTGAAGTGAACTGAAGATAAGTTTGTTAATGTTTAGATGTTATTTCATTTTTAAAATTTTATTTTGTTATTTATGCTTTTATTTTGTTACTGTTTTTATTCTTTTTGTTAAAAGTAGTTTTTCATTTTGTCTTATCTGAATTTCTATTGTATTAACAATATTTCTTGTAATAAATTGCATGATTACATGTTTATGAGAACCTTTTTTAATGGATTAAAAATAATTCTTTAGCCATTCTTTTGTTGTTTATTAGACACACACGTGTAGTCATTTAATAGCCGTCTATTTAACGGCTAGTCTATTCTTGGGCTATGATAGACGTCTACTAGATTTTCACTGACAGCCCAAAATTAGCCTTTTATTAGCCTAGACCCACATTCACCGTCTATTAGACGTATATATGTAGACGTTTAGTAGCCGTCTATTTGATGACTAGTCTATTCTTGGGCTATGATAGACGTCTACTAGATTTTCACTGACAGCCCAAAATTAGCCTTGTTTTAGCCTAGACGTCAGGGGGGTGTTTAGACGGCTACTAGACGTCTATTAGCCGCAAAATTGCTTGCTGGGTGGTTAGGCATTTTGGCTTCATCCAATCAAAACCTAAGGTGTAAAAAATGACAACCCGTTTACCCAATGATTACGCTCCCTGGACATTTAAAGTTCTCAAACCTTATCTGATTGGACAATACAGTAAAAGTCGGTGTCATTTTGCTCAGAAGAAATTAATGGAGCAGGAAGACATGACTTTTCAGTGATAAGAATTTATATTTAATTGAAGATGAACATGATCGATCATACTAACCGGAAGCGCGCATGTAAACAATGGTGGATCGTTCGGGAATTTCCCCCAATTTTCATTGTTTTGGATTAACATGTGGGATGCATTTTGAAGAGTGGACCCTTACTGGTGTTTCTTGGATTCGTTTGAAATTATCAGAACCATATGAGATGATATGTAAGTAACGTTACTAACATTCATATTAATAATATTATTCGGTCCGTCTGCATCATTTAATCCACTCCTGATTGCAAAAACCAGATCAGAACATAAACAAAGTACAGATACCCATAGATGCGCCCGCCCACATGACGGTGCGGGATACGTTTAAATTATTGTGTTCAGTTTCAGTTTTTTACACTTTTTGTGTTGTGAGATTTTATTTTAAGATTTTTAAAGTGTCACGACAGCCAAATGACGTCAAAGTACCGCGAGAGCGAGTAGTGAAATCATACGGAGGAATTGCTCTCGCGGAACTTTGACGTCATCCGACTGTCGGTTCTTCCAGCGCTGCATGAAGTCAAACAAGCCTAATCTTTCTTGAACAAAAATTCACAAATTACAACAACATCAATAATTGTCACTAGACTTGCTGATATAATTTTAACAATAATTAATTTAGATTAAACTGGATATGTACATTTGTGGAAAAACCCGGTGCCACGGCCTATTAGTGTGCGTCAATATTATATGTTAATAATTTATTTAACCACTTCTTATTAACTGTGCAACTTAAACTTGAAATAGATGCTAATGACACTAGACACTGAAAAGCTATTGATAAACTTCTAAGTAAATGTACAAATCACATCGTTTAAATTAAACAGTTATTTTTAAATTATTTTAATAAACATATTTAATATATGTAATAAATAATAATAATAATAAATAATAAGTAATAAATAATAAATATTAAAGTTATGTATCTAATGATATTTATTAAATCATTAACTGTCACATCTTCAGCTACTTTGCCACATACTGCATAACCGTGACGCAGTTGGCTGCGCTGCATGACTCATGAGCGTGTGCCCAACTAGGTCCGCTTTTATGCAAATACTTTTTGCTCCCGCTCCGCTTTTCTGATTGGTTATACAAGCTATGGCGTCACTTAATCTACAGGCTTTTTTTATTTTTATTATTATTAATGAACATTTATTGTACATACATATGAATACAACATTAAATTTGTCACATGAACATACGAGGGAGTGGGAGGGAAAGGGGGTGGTATCAATAAGTCAGTTCATATCAAGTTTGTGTAGTAAAGTGTTCATCGTAGAAAGAAAGAAGCATCATTTTTTTCTTGTTGTTAATTCTTCAAAGCGTGGATAAGAGGTACTGAAATTCAATGATAAACATTTTAAATATAGGTTTTTCTTTTTTGAATTTCTGTTTGTGAATGTAATGTTTGGATACAAGTATAAAAAAAATTGGTAACAAATTCAATACATTTCTGTTTGTGTGTAAAATAAAAAACAATATCTCTTTTTGTAAAAATGTAAGAATTATCAAGAAAAGCAAGGTGATTAGATAACATCAACCAGAAATTACGTACGTACTCACATTCATAAAAAATATGCAAAATGGATTCATCATCTTTGTTACACAATGAGCATTTTTGGTCAATGTCTATGTATTTGGAAAGCAATAGATTACATGGGTATATCTTATGAAGTATTTTAAACTGAGTCTCTATTATCCTGTTAGAGATGCAAAACTTGTATGGTAACAACCACGTCTTTTTCCAATCAACATCTGGAATCAGATTGTCCCAAAAAAATTTCCCTCGAGGAGAGCTCTTATTTTTACTATGTATCACATTTCTAATTAATTTGTTGTTACATTTTGTATCAGTGAGCAAATTTCTATCAATGGGGAGTGTAGGATTATAACAACTCTTTTATAAATGAAGAATGACATTTCATAAGTTGTACAATACCAGAGGGAATGGCTTTACAAACAGTGATAAATTCATGAGCACGTATAGGAAAATTAAAATAAGACATGAAGTTTTCATAAGTCAAAATGTTACCATGCTCATCAAAAAGGTCAAAGATAAAAGAAACACCATGTGCATGCCAAGTAGGGAAGAAGATGGATTTGTTTTTAACAGTAATGTCTTGGTTGTTCCATAAAAGTGATTTGTGGGGAGAAAAGTTATGAACATAGATCAGTTTCCAAGATAATAGAGCTTGTTTGTGGAATTTGGACAAATGGAGAGAAAGTTTAGAAGGGGAGTAGTTACATTTGAGAAGAAATTCTAGACCGCCACATTTTCTAAATATATTGTGAGGGATAAAATACCACAATGATTTTTCACCCATTAGTAAACATCTTTTTAACCAGTTAATTTTAAAAGTGTGGTTGGTATCAATAAAATTAATGATTTCGAGGCCTCCATCTGACCTATTGTTTGACAAGACAGATTTTTTAAGCTTATGTTGTTTGTTTCTCCAGAGGAAGTTTAAAAAGATACGATTGATGTTGTTACAAGTGGATTCTGAAACAAAGAGGGATAGAGAAGGATATACAAAACGTGAGAGACCTTCTGCTTTTGACAGAAGGACTCTGCCAATGATAGAAAGGTCCCTCTGGAGCCAGTTGTTAAAAATGCTTTTTGTAATTTTCATTCTGGGAATAAAGTTCAATTCTTGTCGCATTTTAGGGTTCTTACATATGTGGACACCTAAATATTTGACAGTGTCTTTTACAGGAATGCCATGTGTATATTTTTCATTTGTGTTATAAAGGCAGAGGGCCTCACATTTATTTAGATTTAAATTTAGACCAGAAGCCTGAGAGAATGAATGAATATTTTGAAGTACAAGTGGAATTTGATTTTTGTCTTTTAGGAATAATGTTGTATCGTCAGCAAGTTGAGAGATTCTAATTTCTCTATCAAATATGGTTAAACCTTTTGGGTTGTTAAGGATCTGAATTGACATGAGTTCCACCACTAAAAGAAAAAGGAAAGCTGATATAGGGCACCCTTGTCTCACACCTCGATTTATATTAAATCTTCTGGACGTGTTGTTATTAATGATCACAGAGCTGTTAATATCTTTATAGAACATCTTGACAGCAGATATAAACCTAGGACCAAAACCAAAGATGTTTAAGGACGCAACATCTTGTGTCGAACGCTTTGTAGAAATCTAAGAATAAAATAATGGCGTCTGAATTAATAGAGTCCGCATAATCAATTAAGTCTAACACAAGTCTTATGTTGCAGCTAATATGCCGTCCTTTCATAAATCCAGTCTGTGTCTCATTGATAAGATGGTGTAGTCCTGTTTTGAGTCTGTTTGCATAAATCAAAGTAAGTAACTTGTATTCGGTGGTAAGCAGACTTAATCTACAGGCAGGCAGCTATGTGAGACTGCTATGATGTCCGTTTAAGGAGACAATGGTCCCGTACACACTGCATATTAATTCGGTTGTCACTTCACCTTTTAATGCTTAATCCTGTTCTGTACACACACAGTTCAGTAATTTACGGGACTCACAACCGCATTCTACAACCGAATTAACTCCCGCAAAATGCAGGTAGTGACTACCGCATTTACAGATATTCCACGCTGTGTGTACACAACCGAACTCAACTACTGGTTGTTGACGATGACGTCACGGGACTTCCGCCAATAGCCGTGTAGGGCGCCTGCTAGATTTTACCTCAGAGACAGATTGCAGGATGGCGGAGAGAGGTTTGTTGTGGAGCGACCAAGAAACAAAATTGTTAATTGCAATATGGGCAGACAAAAATATTCAAAGAAAAATGGACAGTACCAAACGAAATAAAATGGTTTTTGAAGAAATAGCAAAAAAAATGTCAGAAAATGGTGTTTCAAGAACTGCAAAACAGTGTAGAATAAAACTGAAGGCGTTGAAGACTGATTATTAGGGCTGTTCGCTTCCGGATTTTTTGGAATCGATTCCGATTCCGATTCCTGTTTCTCGAATCGAAAGAATCGATTCCAAGAATCGATACCTCACTGCTATTTTCGATTCTTTTTCTCTACGAACAGTGTCTCACATTGGCCCGTCTTACCGTGCCACACAACGAGAAACACTCTATACCGGGCGTGTCAAAGCGACTGTTGCAAATCCATTTGTCCTTCCTATTAGATGTATTAATTGCGAGTCATAAATAGAACGAGACATTTGCTTAGGGGATTTGTCACGTCGTGCTTCCTGCGTCAGTTAGACAGTGTAAAGACTATGTTCACCATATACATATATGCGGTAGATTTTATTTACATGCATTCCTACACACACACACAATGTTTGTGGATAGATTTTTAATTTATTTGTGGCAGCCTACATATATTTCATCCAATATCATAAAATAGCAAAAATTCCTAAAAGCATTTAAACCTAAAAACAGTTCAGGAACAGACTCATTACACATACAAACTTTTATGCCCTTACACACAGAACACTTCACTTTTTGAAAATATGCTCACTTCCCAGCTCCCATAGAGTTAAACATTTGATTTTTACGGTTTTGGCAGTACCACTTTTATCATAGTTTAGCATAACCCATTTAATCTGATTAGACCATTAGAATCGTGCTAAAAAATAACCAAAGAGTTTTGATATTTTTCCTATTTAAAACTTGACTCTTCTAAAACAGTCAAGTGTTAAATAGGAAAAATATTGAGCAACTTTCGTCGTTTTTGAGCATGATGCCAATGGTCCAATCTGATTCAATGGATCACGCCAAGCCACGACAAAAGTGGTACCGCCAGACCCGAAGATCAACTGAATGCATTCCAAAACAGTAAAAATGAAATGTTTAACACTATGGGAGCTGTAAAATGAGCACATTTCCAAAAAAGTAGCGTGTCCTTTTAATAAATAAAACTTTTTTTAGGCCTTTACACATGGAACCTTTTAGGCCATACACAAAATCTTTTTAGGCCTTTACACATGGAACCTTTTAGGCCTTTACACACGGAACCTTTTAGGCCTTAACACATAAAATCTTTTTTAGGCCTTTACACATGGAACCTTTTAGGCCATACACAAAATCTTTTTAGGCCTTTACACATCGAAACTTTTAGGCCTTTACACATGTAACCTTTTTTTAGGCCTTTACACATTGAACCTTTTAGGCCATACACAAAATCTTTTTAGGCCTTTACACATGGAACCTTTTAGGCCTTTACACATGGAACCTTTTAGGCCATACACAAAATCTGTTTAGGCCTTTACACATGGAACATTTTAGGCCTTAACACAAGGAACCTTGTTTTAGTCCTTAACACAAGGCAACTTTTAGGCCATACACAAAATCTTTTTAGGCCTTTACACATGGAACCTTTTAGGCCTTCACACACGGAACCTTTTAGGATTTAACACATAAAATCTTTTTTTAAGCCTTTACACACGGAACCTTTTAGGCCTTCACACATAAAATCTTTTTTTAGGCCTTTACACACGGAACCTTTTAGGCCTTCACACACGGAACCTTTTAGGCCTTAACACATAAAATCTTTTTTTAAGCCTTTACACACGGAACCTTTTAGGCCTTCACACATAAAATCTTTTTTTAGGCCTTTACACACAGAACCGTTTAGGCCTTCACACATAAAATCTTTTTTTAGGCCTTTACACACGGAACCTTTTAGGCCTTAACACATAAAATCTTTTTTTAAGCCTTTACACACGGAACCTTTTAGGCCTTCACACATAAAATCTTTTCTTAGGCCTTTACACACAGAACCTTTTTAGGCCTCAACACACTCATAACCTAGACCAATTACATATTGTAATGCAAAAACATCATCCTTTTCACCTGAGAGCTCTTTAGGCAAGAGCGGCGTTTTGAAATAAGCTCGCCAGATTTCGAAAATACACGCTCACTTGGCACAGATGTTGCCATTATGGCCAAGTATTTCTTTGTAAGTGTCTGTAAGTTTGGGAACTTTTGTCCCTGTTCTTTCCAAAAGTCCAATGCCGAAGACATTCTGCTAATATTTGGCTGCGAGAGGTACAATTTCACTTCAGTGATGGTATCCACATTAGTGTTTATTTGCTGTTTTACCTGAAAGAGATAGAGAGAGAAAGAGAATATAGTGGTGCCTTTTCTCTATGGAACATAATTAAAAAACACGGACAACAATACATCGATATTAACCTGATTGGCCTAAAACAATACTCTGATTAAGAAACTAAAATGTAAACAGCGATTACAAATTACCTTAATCCGGCTAAATCATAATCGAAGTAAACGCTAATATAATTAAAGGGAATTGTTCACCCAAAAATGAATATTCTTCATCATTTCATCACACTGTTGCTCTAAACCTGTACAAGTTTCTTTATTCTGATGAAAAGAAAATATTTTGATAAATGATGGCAAGCACACAGCTGATTGCAACCATTGACTTTCATAGTAGGAATAAAAAAAAGATGGAATTCAATAACACCTGTGTGCTTATCATCAACTATCAAAATATCTTTTTCATCATTTATCACAATACTTCTAAAATATTCTATAAAAAAATTGATTACTGCTGCCCAATGTGCCCATGTAAACGTGGTTGTTTTTTAAAAAGCAGTGTAAGAAAAATTTAGCCTATTAATCCCTGAATTCAGTAGAAAAAGACATTCTAATTTTCTCATTTATTAACATTAGGGGTGTGTGACGAGACACTTAGCTCACGAGACCAGAGATTGGGTTCACAAGAACAAGAGAAGCTTTTTGCTGTATTTTAAAGAAATCCTCAATAATAAAAATAATGATTTGAAAAATATTCGGCTGGTATAGATTGAAATGTTATAACTAATCATCTTGTAATAAATTTCATTTCAGTTCTACTTTGAGTATTAATTATCAAATGCATTAAAAGACAATATACAAGCACTGTAAAAGGTTTTGCTGGATGGCTTCTCTCCTGTTTGATTTCACACGAGTCGCTTCAGACCTTACTCTACATGAATTCTGAGCTTACAGAACTTCTAAATGAGGCTGCACAAGTTTGACCTCCAAAAATTCACTCCTTGCAAGATCTCATTACACATCCCTAATAAACAGTTTTTCCAAGAATGTGATGACAAAATCTAACCTTCGAGTCAAAATCAGACCACACACAACTAGCCCCAGTTTGTTGTATGTGCTGTGAAGTTGTTGCCTCTGGTTGGGATTCCGCATTATGCTGGCTGGCCTCTGATGTCAATGCTCGTATAGCATTTTCTGCATTTGCATCAATGCCGAATGCTACTTTCTTAAACCTAGGATCTAGCAGCATTGACACTGCAAGAAATCTAAAGTTGTACATTTGGCAAATTAAACAACTTCAGTTATAAATTGATACATTTCTGTGTGTGTGTGTGTGTGTGTGTATACAAACTAATCTATACAAACCTAGTTGATTCATAGTCACCACACCTTTTGGTCAGGTGCTTGTTTAAAGAGCCTGCAAGCCTATGACCAACAGACTCCGGAGCATACGAGTTTGCCATATTTCTTGTCAGTTTTTGCAGGTTTCGCACCAACACAATCAACTTCGAGGATGTGACATTGCTTTCTGCAGACATTTCCTCTGTCACCTCCAGGAATGGTCTCAGGACCTATACAAAAACAGTTAAGATAAATATAAAACAAACTTTGTTTAAAATTAAGGTTAAACAATGGTTTTACTGCAAACAAGCCCCACAAACAAAGTCTATATATAAAATATGATACAAAGTATGGTCACCTCAATTGCATCAGCCATTGCAGCCCAGTCCTGGGGGAAAAACATGGGTAGGTCCATGTTGCTCATTGCTGCAGAGAGGGGTTCCCGGAGGTTAAAAAACCTCTCTAGCATTAAATAGGTGGAATTCCACCTAGTTTCAACTTCCTGGAGAAGGCGCAGTTGGGGCATTTTCAAGTCTTTCTGCAAGTTGTCTAACTTCTCTTTTGCTGTGCAACTGGATCTAAAAAATCCTACCACTCTCCTCACTTTGGATCTCAAGTCATCAAGTTCAGTGACTGCAGCAAGACTGTCTTTTACAATAAGATTGAGAGTGTGCGCAAAGCATGGCAGATGTCTCATGTTCAATTTTTTTACTGCTGCAACCACATTTGCTCCGTTGTCTGTAGTTACACAAAAAACTTTGTCCTGAAGACCCCACTCCAGAATGATACTGCGGAGGTGTGTAGCTATGGCATCAGCTGTGTGTCTTCCTTCAAATCTAACAAAGAAATAAGATATACTCAGCTCAGATTATTTATTGTACCTTTTTTTTCTGACAGTGTACCTGATTTCACATAAAAGCTTTCTCCCAATATATTAATATGCAGCTTATAATGATAATGATATGCAAATAATATGTGAAGAAGTAGCGTTCAATAAATGTTTTTAAAATGCGTTAATAAATCCAAAACCCAAATGACAGGGCTACATGTCCGTATGGAGGTTTCCAGGTTAATAAACCATTGCCTAAAAGACAAAGCTGGCAATTCTGGCTATACTTTCGTTATTTTAATAATTTCTTTATTTTATTTGTAGATCACTTGGGGTTATCTGATTTACCTTTTTTGCTTGTGTTTTGTTTCCGTGCACTTTACACATATTTGTTCTGCTCCTTGTTACTTCAGGCCTTATTTTATTTAAATTTTTGTATATATTATAAACGTAAATTCAGATCAATTTTAAGTCTGTAAATTTAGGATTGCTTTTCTTGTATCAATGTTGTGCTGTTGCGTGCTGGCACATGCAATTTAACGGAACGCTAGGTGCGCTCTGCGTGTCATATTTAGGAGTTCATCAAACTAAACTTATTTTTTTTTCTTTCGAGAGGTGTAAGTTTTAAAAATGTATTTAAAACATGGTGGATGTCTTGTTAAAAGTTAAACTACAAAACAGTTAAGCTTTTTATTTAAATTTCAGTGATGACATGAAACATATCTGCACCGAAACTATTTAGGCTATGCCTGACACGACTGTCTCTCTTGTGATTAATAGCCTATTATGGTCGTTGTTCACTTTCAAATGATTGAAAAGAATTCCTGAAATAAATAATATAAGAATCATCAGGTGTTTCTGTACATAAAGTGAATACAGAGATTCTCAAAGTCAGCAAGCAGGTATTTCTGTGCAAAATAATAAAGCATTATCTAACGTTTAATTAATTGTATATGAAGTTAGTTTTTATCATTCACAGTAACAATCACAAATTATATTTCATTTGTCATTTTTTGGTCAAGACTGCTTTGACGCGCCAAATCGTAAAATTAAATAAAATGGTTGAATTGTAGCCGGGGTTTCCAAGGCAGGATCACATTTGTTATTTATTAGGTTTTGTTATCAAAATGTTTTTGTTATATCTTTGTGTGATGTTCTGTAGATGGTCTAAATGGAATTAAAAAATATTAAGTTTCCAAAATGACTTTAACTGATTAGGATACACAGTACTTTACTCTGCATTATTACTCCGGGATTGCAGAAATACATTTCTTAGCAGTTGAAAAAATATATTTTACCCTTCAACCTCCAGTAATTTGGACTGCAGAGAGAAATCATCAGAAATGTAATGTGCTGTCACAGAAATATATGATTCCATTGCAACAGATGTCCACAGGTCAGTTGTGAGACAGACACTTTGTACAGCCTGAAAAGAAATTGTAAAATGCAAAAATTATTTTTAACCTGCTCAATCATTTTGAGCCACTTTGACACAGGAACACATTTAGGTTTTTAAGAAATTAATTTAAAAATAAATGTTTAAATGATTGTTTTTTACAATCAATCATAATAGTCACTAGAATGATTAGAAGACATTAATTTTATTTAAATGAAAATAAAAATGTTTCTGGGCCAAAACCACTCAAAATTATAGAGCAGGCCACATGTAGTCAAAACTGACTGTCACTGTTATTTCAATAAATAAGAATTCTGTCATTTGCATTCATCAGTATATGGTGATTACTAAATGATTAATCAAATTATGAATATAGCCATCTAACATTTTTCATTTAGGAAAGCATAAAACAAAACAGAATATTGAAATGGGAAAAAATGACAAACAGGAAAAGTTACTCAGACGTACAGTGAGCTGGTCCTTCAGAGCTTGTTTTTCTTTCGAATATCTTTCCAAAATTAGTTGTTTTGTTGTTTGTCTGCATGGAATCCTGTACTTTGGATCAAGTGTATTCACGAATGCTCGAAAACCTTTATCTTCCACAACAGATAGTGGCTGCATGTCCTTAATTATGAACTCAATTAACTTTTGATCCAGGTTTTTTTTTGGAAGACTTTGAGCTACAATGAAAGATCATATAAAGAAAACAGTGAGCCAGAGAAAAGACATTTTAAATCTTGTGCTAAAAATAACCTAAACTAACCCACTAAGAATCAAATTACTTAACTCTTTCCCCGCCACTGATGAGTTATCTCGTCAATTAAGAGAAGATATTTGCATAAAAACAGTGTTCCTGATGACGCTTTACGTTAATATGTAATACCGCAATTACCCACTAGATGGCAGACTTGCCCCATTTATAAAAAAAAACTGAAGCTCTTTTTTTTACTAATTTTCTGATCTCTAACAAAATTCCTTCACAAAAATGCAATTATTTCAGCTTCTTGCTAATTTTTTTAAAGAAAAATACCCATATTTAAAAGTTTATAAGCAGAGAAAAAATATAGATAGGATAGTGTTTGTTTGTTTGAAATCAGAGGGTCTGTTCTTTCATTTGATATATTTGTATGTTTATATATTTTTAGAAGAATTTTTTTCTGGAAGGCATTTTGGTGAAACAAATTTTCAACTTTTTTTGGGCAACTTTTTAAAAAAGGCTGGCGGTGAATGAGTTAAGCACTATTATTGACATCTTTTTGTATTTTTATGGGGTAATTATACTGTATTATTTGCTTATTTCCCCTATACCAAATAATCTTAATAATTAGAGTAAACACCTACCAGGGTATGGCATCTTGGCTCCAAACTGTTGTTCAATTGATGGCTGGATCAAACGCTTTTTCGTGGCAGGCGGAGTTTCTCCCTCCGCATCCTCCTTTTGGAATTGCGATTAGAAAAATAAAAACCCTTCCTGAGTTAATGCTATGCTACCTAAATCTGACTAAGTTAACCACAATCGTTAGTAATTTATTAAGCAGTTTGATTTACATTCCCGTCTTTTAAACCTTCAAATTAAGATGCTTAAGTGTCTGAGGTAAAATTAAGATTAATTAGTAATTGTTACCTGATCCTCCTCTGTCACCTCCTTTTTGTGAACGGCCCTAAGATGTTTAATCATTGGGGATGTTGTTTTATTATATGCCAACTTTTTATCGCAAATTTGGCATTTCACTTCATTTTTTGCAGATTCTAAAGTAAAGTAGCGCCAGACTACTGATGCTGACCTTGGAGCCATTTCTTCGCATGAGAGTCGACTCAACTCGACTCGAGTATGTGATTAACTGATTTGATTACAAGTTAACAAGTAGTAAGCTCAAACCCCGCCCAGTAACCGATTCTAAAGATTTCATTGGGTCAGTAACTGCGCTGATTGCCTAATAGAAAGACAGAGCGTGTTTATTATAATCTGAAAACCACGCCCACCGGGGAAAACAATCCAACTGTCTCCATTTACTTTGCGAATGGGCGTGGTTTTCAGATTATGACGCGTTGCGCGCTGTCTCTAAGGGGAAATAATAATCAGCCTAAGAGAACCATACTCTGTCACCACTGGATCCATTTATTTAGTCTGAACTGAACTTTATTTCTTTTGCAGGGGTCCGTTCTTCGTACGTCGCTTACTACATCCAAGATCAAATGATCAAATTATGATCTTGCTTATTCGGTTCTTTAAACACCCCTGCTGTTGATGATTAGTATGACAGGATTGAATTATCTGAGAATATTGCGCGTTCGTGCACCGCATGAAAAGGCAACACATATCTGATCAGCAGCGCTGTGATTGGCTGGTTGTTACAATGGACAAGAACACGCCCATTTTTAACCCCTGCAGTGCGCGAGCTATGGATAGAAGGTTATTTTGAAAATTTAATGATGCTGAATTTGTAAACCTACCTAAAAGTATTTTTGTACATATAATCACCCAACATAATGTAAACTATTTTGTGAAAATATAATCTTGATATCTTTAATATTCATGTCAAGATTAAGATCAATGCTTGTAATCAAACTTTGATGCTCCTAAAGTAGGCCTACTTTAAGTCTCTTTTAAAAACAGTTAAATGCCTGTTTATAACAGCAACCAAAAAAAAGCAGAATAAATAACAGGTGGTGGTCCTGCATCTTCATGTGATGTCTCTCTCATCTCTTGAGGAAGTTGCTCTTTCTTAAACCCACAGCCAATGCAACACTTTAATAGCTGATAAATTAAATTTGAATTGTAGTTTATTATAAGATGGTGTTTTCCCCTCTTTTGTGCAGTTGAAAATAATACACCAATACTTTCAGCAGTTTCCAAGAATGTGGTAAATGAAATATGATGTGCAATTAGTGAAAGTAAATGTTATTCTACACCAAAAGATTATAAAGTGCAACTCTTTAAATAACAATTTATCTTCAATGCACTAAATAAGTTTACTTCAATTGCAATGTTCTCATATAACTGATTTCTGACTGCAACAATATTAACAGGAGTCCATATTAACTGCTAAGTCTGTACAGAAAGGTGCAGTAAAGAAGATACCCATGTAAAAATGTGTAAAATAAAAAAAATTGTTTATTGGCATTTTTTTGTCACATGAAAGGGACAGGGTAACATCTTTGTAAAAAGAATTTTAAAGAATAGATAGCATACAAATTACTAAATAAATTATTAAATGACTTTATTAAATCAATTTTCAATAATATTGTCATACGTTTTTCTTGTCATTTGTTTAAGAATAATAATCAAAACGTCTGCTTTACAAAAACAAGTTCCACAAGTACAGCTTTTTTATATTATATATATTTTAAATAACATCGTTATATTCAATCTAACCTTTTTTATTACGTGTTGAATTTGAAAAGCTCTTCATATTAATCGTGCATCTTACGCAGATTGCGCTCGTATAATGGAGAATACATGAATGCGTCAGACTTTACGTATCACCTCTGATTAAAAAGGTGCGATCTAATCTTGTTTACATGAAGTAAACCTGCTCCCGAGCATCTTACGGACCGGTTGCTATGACAGCAACTTGAGGATGAGCTTCGAAGAACCAAATAATCCAAGATCAAGCCAAATCACCATTAAAATCCAGCTAACGGAGTAATCCACGTACGAAGAACGGAACCATGGCCGCGATTTGTATTAAAAATCAATCTTAAAGAGGAGTCGATTCTCCTTAATGGAATCGATTCCCCTTATGGAATCGATTCCAACCTTTGGAATCGACTCTCGATTCTCAATGCCTCGGAATCGAAGAATCGATTCTTTTTGGAATCGATTCCCAGCCCTACTGATTATAAAAAAATTATAGACCACAATAATCGTTCTGGGCGGGAGAGGAGAACGTTTAAGTTTTTTGAAGAGATGGATCGGGTTTTGCGGGATAACCCTAGCTGCCACCCAGCATTTGTTTTCGATTCATCATCAGAGATTGACGTTACCGGCGAAGACGTTTCGTCGCCCGAGAGCGATATGGAAAATCCTAACGGTAAGTTCCCGTTAATTGGTTTGCTAATAACAAAATCGTTAACTTTATTATTAGTAACGTCACTCTCACTACTTTGGTGTAGAAGAGTCGACTGTGGAAGTGTGCTCGCCCGGATGTTCAGTCTCTGCAGCGACCTCAGGTAAGATGCAGTCTTTTTAAATCGGCATTTTATGCTTCATAACTGTACGATATAGTGTATCCTTTTACTAGTATGATGTGTGTGTGTGTGTGTGTGTGTGTGTGTGTGTGTGTGTGTGTGTGTGTGTGTTCACTAGGAGGAGAAGAGAGTAGCTGCAGCGCCAGTAATTCAGGTGCATTACAAACAGGTAACCTTAATTGTCTAATAAACTTGCATATTAGTGAAAATACACACGCATATTCATACATATCCTCCAGTTTCCTTCAAACCAATAGCATCTTTTAATGACATAAGCGTACTTGGGTTAAGTATAATATAAGTTAATTTTTTTGGGCACACACAGTTTACTGCCCCACTTGCACTCATACTGTACTTTTATTGATTCATGCCCGAGCACGCTTTTATCATTAGGACTCAACTGTTTTGAAGAAAACACTATGTAAAGCACTCTCCCAACACTGGAGCCCATCATGTTAAGTTTGGGGCTTCTATTTTGAGTCGTTTGAGACAGGATGAAACACAGCTCTTTCGCCATGTCTATAATATTGCTTAAATAATCTATTGCTCAGACGTTCACATAATCGTGCTGTGTGCATCAGAAGGTTTTTACAGAGGCAGATGAAGTTGAATGACTTGTGCACTCACACTTCCCAAACCGTGCCCGAGCGTGTGTGATCCTCAAAGCCTGGTTTGTTTGACAGGTGTGATCGCTCCGTCTGTACCTGGGCATTATTTGGTTAATCGCGCCTAGCCCAGTTGGAGAGGTGGGCTCGGATGCGGAACGCAAAGTGTTAGCGCAAATTGCACAGTTCAAAAGGCAAGATGCCATTTGCGCAACAGTTATTTAAAGGAACACGCAGACATTTTGGGATTTTAGCGTATTCACTGTATCCCCCAGAGTAAGATAAGTTCATACATACCTTTATCATCTCTGTGTGTGCCGTAACTCTGTCTGACGCACACACAGCTAGATAAGCTTAGCACAAAGACTGGAAGTGAATGGCTCCAGCTAGCACACTGCTCCCAATAAGTGACAACATAACGCAAACATTTTCCTATTTATGTGTTGTAATTTGTATAGTCACACTGTGTACAAATAACAAAGTCCTATGAGACATAGCCATCTTTTAACAGTATACATACTGGGAACTATATTCTCAGAAGGCGAAGCACTGCTACTTTGGCGGAGTTATTTGCTCGCAGCACCCGAGAAGCCCCTGGTGAGGAGCAGAGAGTTCGGTCACAGTTGCAAGTAGCAGTTCTTCGACTTCTGAGAAAATAGTTTTCCATATATATATACTGGTAAAAGATGGCTGTGTCTCATAGGACTTTGTTATTTGTACACGGTGTGACTATACAAATCACAACACATAAATAGGAAAATGTTCATGTTATTTGGTCACTTATTGGGAGCAGTATGCTAGCTGGAGCCATTCACTTCCAGACTTTGTTCTAAGCTAGGCTAGCAGTGGGTGCATCAGGCAGAGTTACTGCACGCACAGAGAAGATAAAAGTATCTATGGACTTATCTAACGGTGAATAAGCTAAAATCCCAAAAATGTCGATGTGTTACTAACACTTTATCTACTTTTGTAAAAACCTTCTGATCCACCATAATGGTAAGGTGAACGTCTGAGTGGCATAAGCGATGATTTGACTAAGCAATATGATGGTGACAGGGTGAGAAGGCTGTGTGTCATTGCGTCCGAAATTGCTCAAAATAAAAGCCACAAACTTAACCTTACGATGGGCCTTCAGTGTTAATAATTAGGGCTGCATAATAAATCGCATGCGTTTGTGGTGCGCATCTCGTCAGTACAGCTGGCTCCTAGATTAGTAGTAAATCGCAATAGAGCGCATTTAGGCCCAATCCCATTTCTCTGTCTTACCCCTTCCCCTTAAGTTTTGCATATTCACTCTAATTTGAATACCACACCCACCAAGGGGGAAACAATCTGTCCGTCTCCATTGAATTTGTATTGCGAGAGGCCGCCTCCTTGTCATTTCTGGCTTATAACAAAAACAGAATAATGCCTAAAAACTGCTGTGTGACAGGGTGTACAGCTAACGAGCCAAAAAAAAACCAGAAATAGGTTTTTATAAGCTGTCGACCCCAAAAATATAAAAATGTAAACAAGGTGCTCATCACAATGTCAAGCAATGCTTCGGTCACTTTAACAATGGCAGATGCTTAATAGTGCTCAAACGGTTTTGAGGAAAATGATAGAAAGAAACTTGAATGCATTATAAGTCGGTTTGAATAATAGTCTCTGCCAAATGCAACACATTTTAAACTTGCAAGAAGTGAGATCATATTTAGTCTAGTTAGTGTGTCATTTGTGTATGTATGTGACTAGTAACTTTTGTTTCAGAATAAGTGTCTTAGATGGATGTTCCTCTATGACCGTGTTCTTCACATCCAACCCTGGAGAGCCGGTGCCCTGCAGAGTTTAGCTCCAACCTTAATCAAACACACCTACCTGTGATTTTCTAGTGATCATGAAGACATTCCCTGTGTCTCAATTCGTTCCCTAGCTCCCAAGGTCGTGAATCAGTATATCGTGTACACAGGTTCAGGCACTGGTAAGGACCCTAGCTCACTTGACATTGGGACACTGTTCCCTTTTTTTTTTGTCACGTGGCTGCTTAAACACGTTGTGATAACTCACAGCTGTTTCTCTTCAACATCCAGCAAAATCAACATATCTCCGACTTAATTTTAAACAGTACATTGTAAAAAAAACGCTGTCATTATTCTCTTACACATCCGTGCATGAAATTGGAGGAAAATAATTATAATTTTAGATGTATACGTTTATTTTACAATTTAAAATAAATATTATTATTTTAAATATTGAGTAGATTGTGGTCCCTTACTGTGTAGCGATTTGTGTTTATATTTAATATACGGAATTTGCGATTGAGACAGCCCTTAAAATGGCCGACTCCCTGATCAGTGCCCTGACTACTGAACAAGGGAGCTGATTGAGACACACGGATTGATTAGCTTGCTCAGGTGTGTTTGATTAAGGTTGGAGCTAAACTCTGCAGGGCACCAGCTCTCCAGGGTTGCATGTAAAGAACACTGCTCTATGCCAGTGGTTCTCAACTCCAGTCCTCGGGACCCACTGCTCTGCACATTTTGGATGTCTCTCATATCTGACACACTCAGTTCAGTTCATGGAATCTATCCTAACGAGCTGATTATCTGAATCAGGTTTGTTAAATAAGGGAGACATGCACAATATTCAGAGCAGTGGGTCCCGAGGACTGGAGTTGAGAACCACTGCTCTATGAGGTAGTAACTGGTCAAATGTATTTCTTTAATTTACATTTTATTTTACATTGTAGGAGAGACTGTGGATCAAGGAAGCCGTAACCCAACTGCTAGACATGCTGGTAAATCCATTTTTGTTTTTACATAGTCTTTAAATATTCACATAAACAATTGATATGTTATATAACAGCTCTCTGGCTTTGCTCTTTGAATTTAAAACACTTAAAAATTTAATTAACAGGTATTTGTAACAGGTTTCCATTGAAATTTGTCAAATCACAGTGTATCATCTTTACACATTTAAACTTAAAACAGTTAAACAAATATAAGTTAAAGTAAATCTCTAAATATGATTGTGATTTGCTTAGGTCGAACCAAGAAAAGAAAATTGGACCAAATGCGGTCCTTGATGGATGAATGGGGCCAAAGGTTCATGAGTGCTTCCTCAAAAGAGTTTGAAGAATTGATGAGGAGGGAACAACTTAGAGATGAAGAGGAACGGCAGGAAAGGGAGTGCAGGATGTCTCTTATGAGGGCCCTAACGAACTCCCTGCAGGCACAAACACAACATAGCTACCATCACACATCACAAAACATGTATTTGAATGCACAACCACCGCACATCCACTCACACACATCACGCCTTCAATATATGCCAACCAACCAACATCAACCAGCTTACTCTAGTTATGAAGCCACTACTTCAGCTCCACATATCAACACACCAGACTCATTTTATTGCCAGTTAGAAGAAGAGTAAAAACTTTTATAGTAGTAGATCTCTAACCTGTTCAGGAAATTACTCTAGGAAAATGGCTTTCTATTTCTCTTCTGGGTAATTTATTTCTTTTTCTATTTTTCTTCTGGATAATTTATTTCTTGTTCTATTTTTCTTCTGGATAATTTATGAATAATTGTTTATATTGAATTGTTATGTTAAGTCAATACATAAACATAATATAAAATGTACTGTAAGTGCCTAATGCCTAAACATTAATATTGTCATCACATGGAATCAAATAAAGATGTTATGAAGCAGTGTTGAATTTTTTTGCTTATTGCAGCTGAAATATAACAGGGTTGTATTGGCACAGTTACAAAGTAGCATGGTTATTTGGCTATTATTATGCATTTAAGTTTAAAATAATTCTAGGGTTAATGTACTTTTAAAACGTAATACATATTATTGGTCACCATGTTTTAACTTTAGACTCAACCAATTGAAAAAGTGGGCGGGACATATGAGGGTCTGGAAACAAATTCTGATCGGGATAGTTTGTTAATTTTACCGCGAGATGTTGTGTCAGTGCAAGTCGGATAGCCTGTGCTTCCTCTCTAGCCTCTGGGTCAACTTCGTCGACGTCCTGTTGATGCGTTTCTGTGATGTTGTCTTCCAAAGGTATGGTTTCGCCCGCTCGTTCACAGAAATTGTGCAAAACAGCACAAGTTAACACCACGCGACAGATTGCCTTGATGGTGTGCTCGCATCTGTGTGCAAGGCTTCTCCACCTTCTTTTAAGTCTTCCAAAAGCCATCTCTACTGCCATCCTGCTTTGGCTTAATTTAAAATTAAAGTGCCTCTGAGCATCTGTTAAGTGACCATTGTCTGAATATGGCTTCTGTATCCAACTGAGTAGGGGATATGCTGGATCAGCTAATATTAATAACGGGATGTCGACGCCTTCAATGCGTTTTGAAGGGATGGGTGGAAACAGAGTGCCCCTCTGTGCCTTTCTGTACAATCCGGAGTTTACAAACACTCGGGCATCATGCACACTACCTGGCCAGCCTATGCACACGTCCCTGAATATTCCTTTGTGGTCAACTACTGCCTGCATGACGATGGAGTAAAACCCTTTTCGGTTATAGTAGGCCGTTGCATTGGGGCCATCAGGGCGATCTATTTGTATGTGGGTACCATCCAGACAGCCAACTACTTGTGGAAATCCCCACTGATGGAGAAAATAATCTATTATTTGCTCGGACTCATTGGCATTTGGGAAGGACACAAAAATGGGTTGTAAATGTTGGCAGACAGCTTTGCAGAACTCCCGTGTGATTGCATGCACCGTTGATCTTCCTAAACCAAAAAGATGAGCTATGGTTCGGTATTCTACCTGTGTACCTAACCGCCACAACGCAACAGCCACTCTCTTCTGGACACTGACAGCCTTTCTTAGATGAGTGTCTTTCTTCATTAGGTGAGGAGCAAGCAAATGACAGAGCTGGAGGTATGTGTTTTGACTCATTCTTAAGTTTTGAATCCAGTCTGTCTCCCTCCACCTTAGCTGCTCCCACCAGCCTATGGGTCTAGGAGCAACCCAAACAGTACGGTCGAGTGAGAGCAGGTTGTTTAGTAGAAATAACTTAAATAGCAGAAAAAAATAACGACGCCTCTGTCGATAACGGTTTAATATTATTTGGCGGATGTTATCACGAATTTTCTGTCAGTAGTTTCTGTAATCTGCAGCTAAAACAAAACTCGATATACGGAGGGCTTCAATTGTTTTTGATAACTAAAGTACGATGCTATGGTTAAATTGTTGCCGTTTCGGGAGTGAGTCTTGTTCCGTACACACATGGAACGTTCATTTAGGGGATTCACTCCCGCATTTTAATGCGGTTGTCACTCCCGAAAGGAGAGGGGGTTCAATCTTCAGCTGGCTGGCAGGGGCAGCCACTGGCGGGTCACGTGACCTGCCAGTTGCTGATTGGAAGCTGCCTATAGCGGGGATGGTTGGTCACGTGACGGGTCAGATCACGTCACCTGCCATCCCCGCCACTGGCAGGTCACGTCACCTGCCATCCCTGCCAGTGTTAGCGATTTCTTAAAGGTGATCGTTTGACGTATTTGGCAGTGATATGCTTTGTTTTTTATTCATTCAGTATGTTTAATGTGTCTATGCGTGTTAGTTATTTGAATATGTACTTGGATTAAAATGTATTTTCATGCATTCACAACCAGTAGGACGAGCGGTGCAGCCAGCGGCAGAGTGACGAGGCTCCTAGTGTGGCGCCTTTCTTTTCTGTTCAGAACCGGATTTGTTTGCTTTGTCTAATGAATCTGTTTTATGTGTCAGTCAAATGGCTATTAAGGCTTGAATTGGAAGCTCAGTGCATATAGATGCTACCCGCCTGCTCCCGCGTACATTGTAATATCAAATGAAATATTTCCAACAGGCAGCTGACCAGCCACTATTGTGGGCGGACTTTTGACGGGCACACTCCTGCCTTCCGCAAAAGGAATTATATAATTATATAAAATTATATGTATGCACTCACAACCACTGAACTTTGACGCGCACCCTCCTGCTCTCAACAAAAGGATTTATATTATTTTTACTCTGCATTTGTGCTTATGGATGTCTTCCGATGTCTTAAGGTGCTTAAAATCAAATGCTCTGTAATGGATGCATTCACAGCCAGCCAGTGAGAGAAATCATCTGTACTGGATGCATTCAGCCGCCACCATTTTGCGCAAACTTTTGACTGCTCTTCACAAAAGCAATTATATTACTTTTATTCTTCATTTGTGCTTATGGATGTCTTCCGATAAAACATCATCATTTTGTAAACATTTATCATGATTAAGGTGCCTAAAATCAAATGTTCTGTAATGGATGCATTCACAGCCAGCCAGTGAGAGAAATGATCTGTACTGGATGCATTCAGCCGCCACCATTTTGCGCAAACTTTTGACTGCTCTTCACACAAGGAATTATATTATTTTTATTCTGATTTTGTGCTTATGGATGTCTTCCGATTAAACATCATCATTTTGTAAACATTTATCATGTTTAAGGTGCTTAAAATCAAATGCTCTGTAATGGATGCATTCACAGCCAGCCAGTGAGAGAAATGATCTGTACTGGATGCATTCAGCCGCCACCATTTTGCGCAAACTTTTGACTGCTCTTCACACAAGGAATTATATTATTTTTATTCTGATTTTGTGCTTATGGATGTCTTCCGATTAAACATCATCATTTTGTAAACATTTATCATGTTTAAGGTGCTTAAAATCAAATGCTCTGTAATGGATGCATTCACAGCCAGCCAGTGAGAGAAATCATCTGTACTGGATGCATTCACTGCCACCACCGTTTTGTGCAAACTTTTGACTGCTCTTCACAAAAGCAATTATATTATTTTTATTCTTCATTTGTGCTTATGGATGCCTTCCAACAAAACATCATCATCTTGTAAACATTAATCACGATTAAGATGCTGTCTGTATGATTCTCGATGTGCCAGTGGGGATTGTGATAGCTGAAGATTGGACGACTCTTCAACCCCTTAACTCTGTGCATTCCCTTAATTAGAATAGAAATTGAGATTGTTATTACATATGTACAATTTGGATATATGTTTCGATATTGCTGCAAGTATTGTATTTTTACTCTTATTATTTATATTTTGAGTAGCACTTAAATGTGTTACTGCGAAAAAAAATATATTTCTGTTATCTTTCAGTAATTATTTGTATTATTAAGAGTTTACAGTGCAGATGGATTACACCCATTCAAAGCATATGTTGAACATTTTAGAAACTTAATATCTTTAAGAAAATGTCTTTATTCTATGTGGGTTTGTAAACATTTACAAAATACAATCGTTGCTAATTAGGAAAACCAATACATTATGTGGTCTGTGATTTTATTAATGCACTATATAATTTTGAATCTATACTGTCATCTAAAATATGTTCAGAATTGTTACAGCAGAGTTAAAGATATATATCGGAGCAAGAAAGTGGCTGGTTGAGCTGTGCATCCAGTTGAGATCATTTGCTTTTAAGCATCTTAATCGTGATAAATGTTTACAAAACGATGATTGATAAATGAAAGACATCCATAAGGACAAATGCAGAGTAAAAAACAATATAATTCCTTTTGTGAAGAGCAGGAGGTCGTGTGTTAAAGTTCGCGCAATATAGTTGCTGACTGAGGTGGCTGTAAATCCAACCAGTTCAGATCATTTCTATTTTAAGCACCATAAACACGATAAATGTTTACAAAACGATGATTGATTATTGGAAGACATCCATAAGGACAAATGCAGATCAAAAAAACAATACAATTCCTCCCGTGAAGAGCAGGAGGTTGTGCTTTAAAGTTCGCGCAATACAGTGGCTGACTGAGGTGGCTGTAAATCCCACCAGTTCAGATCATTTCGTTTTTAAGCACCATAAACACGATAGATGTTTACAAAACGATGATTGATTATTGGAAGACATTCATGGGGACAAATGCAGAGTAAAAAAATTATATAATTCCTTTTGTGAAGAGCAGGAGTTTGTGCTTTAAAGTTCGCGCAAAATAGTGGCTGACTGAGGTGGCTGTAAATCCAACCAGTTCAGATCATTTCGTTTTTAAGCATCATAAACACGATAAATGTTTACAAAACGATGATTGATTATTGGAATACATCCATAAGGACAAATGCAGAATAAAAAAATCATATAATTCCTTTTGTGAAGAGCAGGAGGCCGTGCGTTAAAGTTCGCGCAAAATAGTAGCTGACTGAGGTGTGGTCCATCCAGTTTAGATCATTTGTTTTTAAGCGCATTTAACGTGATAAATGTTTACAAAACCATGATTGATTTTTAGAAGACATCAAGAAGCACAAATGAAGATTAAAAAAGGTGATATATTCCTTTTGTGGATAGCAAAACAGTGACTGAGCTGGCTGTGATGCATACAGTTCAGATCATTTGTATTTGAGCACCTCGGATGCGGAAAATCTTTACAAAATGATGATTGATTATTGGAAGACATCCATAAGCACAGATGCAGAGTAAAAATAATATAATTCCTTTTGTTTGGGTGTGCATTAAAGTTTGCACAAAACAGTGGTGATCTGCATGTTGAAAGTGTTTTGTTTGATGTGGTGATGTAAGCGGGAGCTTCAACTCCAAGCCCCAACAACCACCTGACAGACACACACAAAAAAATCCATATTACAAAGCAAATAAATCCGGCTCCGAACAGAAAAGAAAAGCAACAAACCAGGCGCTTCATCACTCCGCCGCCGGCTGCAGGTTACTGCTCCTCCTACCGGTTGTGAAAGCATGAAAAATAGTTAGACATTAAACACACTGAATGAAAGCATATCACTTCCAAATACGTTAAACTACTTTTAAGCAATTGCTGCCAGTGGCAGGGATAGCGGCTGCCAGTGGCAGCCACCAGTGGTTGAGTGGCAGGTCACGTGACCTACCAGTGGTTGAGTGGCAGGTCACGTGACCCGCCAGTGGCTGCTCCTGCCAGCCAGCTGAAGATTGAACCCCTACAGCCCGAAAGTTTGCAGTGTGTACAGGACCAATATCATCTTAAGGTTCATGTTTAAATACGAGGAATAGTGATCTGTAATAAAATTTACCAAAAATAATATTAATTTTACCTTTTATTTAATCAGTAATAGAGGAGAGGACAGAGAGGAGAGAGGGGTTTGAAAGAGGCAAATGACCACGAGTCGGGAATCGAACTCGGGTCGCCGAAAAGTGCAAAAGCACCACATGTCCAAGCGCTACATCATCGGCTCCGACAGATTAATAAAAAAGAATGTGTTATTTCGTTATTTCTTTTTGTGAAATAGAAAATACAGAAAACATGTAGTCCATGGTTACACCAAATTAACCTTTCAATAACACTCCCTCTTAATGTATTTATTTACTTATTATGATGATTATCGTTGTTATTATCAGTTCTATTATTTTAATCTTCTTTTCTTTTGTGGTTTTAGTGTATTTTTTTAAATGAATTACTTATATATTAGGCTAAGTGCGGGGTGTAGAGATATGTGAATATAAATATATATATATTTTGAAATGTAAAAACAAATGTATCTAACGTTACTTATTGATTCTGTTCATGCGATTTTGTGTTTTTAATCTTTTGTGTGTGTGCGCTGTTTATTATCAAAAAAAAAAAATGTAATGTTTTGAATCGAAAGTCATAATAAACAAGCATGAGGTGGTAATGTACACTATTATTAAACGTATGTCATCTATAACACTTACAGTTATTTAAAATGCATAGCTGGTGACAATTTTACAAACATTTTAATTATTCTTCTTAGAAGCTCAGACTGAAATATACAATGATCCCCGTTTAAATCTTTAAATATTTGTCTCTATGTTTGCTACCTCATTTATTTCAAAACATTTTAAACGTAAAGATTGTAAATGGATTTTTCTATGATAAAAAACAAATGTTAATGTCTAACACAGTTTGTTATGAATGCGAATCTGTTCATAGACGAACATTTGCCTCAAAAGATGTTACATTTAAACTCATAACAATCCAATTTTTATTTAAAGTTAAAACCAATACAATAATAAACGTCCATTTTCCGGACAAAATATATGGCGTTTTATTTACTTATTAAGGTCAACACAAATAGCAAGCAGTACAACAAATACTGACGTGTAATTATTAAGCATAAATAATATAATAGTTTAAAAGATGTGATCATTTACTTCTCAAATGTTACAAGAAAATATCTGAAGGGCGCTGTATGCAAAATATTTCTTCTTAAATTTGTAAACTTTGGACTTGAACTGAAGGGAATTTTATTGTTGAAGAATTTTTATCTAATATAGAAAGATAGACATTTCACGATAAAACTTATATTTATAAAGCAATTATATAAATATATATTTATAATGAAAATATATTATATTTTGTTAAAAAATATATGTTTCTGTTTTGTGGTTGCCATGGTTTTACTACAGTAACCATGGTTAATTTTCGCAAGGGTGACGCTGCAATGCAGTGATTATTACGTCGAGTTTCAGAGGCTATATAAGTCAGCACGCCCTTCATTATTTCGTGGGTTTTACAGTTCGGCGTGTTTTGGTACTTTCTCGAGTCCAAGGCTATTTTCAGCGTTTTTCGTGCTTTTTTGTGGTGTTTGTTCTGCGTGTTTGTTTGTCTTGTGGATTTTGTGTTTATCATGAATCCCGTTATCGTTGTTAAACGAGGATCGCGGAGCTGTCTTTCAGCAGACGAGTTTCTTGCTGAGTTGGACAAAGGGTCGACTCTCCTGTTTATCAAGGAGAATCGGCCCACTGTTTCAATCAGCAGAGCCGTTTCTGCTCCTCAGTTCATCGAGCCCTCCGTACCTGTTTTACAGGAGGAGGCGCTCGGTGAACCGAGCAGTCCGCATCAGGATGCTGAGGCTTCGGTGAGGTCCGGTATGATCACGCCACCTCCTCCAGAGTCGACAGCAGAGGAAGCCTGTAAGTTCATACATTTTCACCTGTAATCTGTATAAGTTCAACATTATCTGTGACTGATGTTAAAAAAAAAACACTGAGTGAAATGTGTGTGAGAGAGAGAGATAGAGACACCTTTAGCCAAAGGACTTTTTAAATGATTCCTTAATCATTCCCTTATGAATACTGATCATTACTTTTTGCAGTTAATGTGTAGTCGATGTGGTTTTTGTAGGATTGATTAATAATAAATGAATTTTTTCTGAAAATAACAATTATTTGAAGCTTTGAAGTGTTTTGCTGTCCTTTAACACACTGCCACTAAATCTCAGAATGACAATCCTGGACGATATGCTGAATTAAATGATGACGCTTGGATCCTTAATTTTTATCTGTTCTTTTCACTTATAGGTCCAGAGGAGAAAGCTGTGGTCGAGGATGAAGACTTTGAGGAGGGGGGTCAGAGTCTTCATCCCACCATGAGCTATCTTCTGAGTCTGGTACAGGCTATGACACCAGGTCTCTCACCAAAGGGTAAAATAAGACTTACACAACATTAAAACTCTTTGTAAAGGATGTCTGTAATTATGTGTCTTATATCAGAGCTGTACATTTCCAAGATTTTAGCTCTAATTTACTGACTTATTGCTTTGATATATTTTAAGGAGTTCCTCTGTTGTGGATATCTGTAGGGAGGTTGAAGCCCTCAGCATCCAACCAGCACCTCTCTCTCTGCCTTGGGTCGGCCAGGTCCCCAGAGCTGGAATGAAGCTACCAGCTCCCGTGGAAGGTGTGGACAGACTTGATTTAGTATATTTGTGAAAATAATTTCGTTGTCATCAAGTTGTTTCATTTAACCTCTTTGCTTTGTTCTCAGAGGGTTCTCCGCAGTTGAGTGACCTTTCTTACACGGTGGACCACAATGCTTCATATGAGGTGTCCACACCTCCATCCGCCGAGGCAGCCGGCACACATCAGGTGAGATCCTGTCTGCTTGTGTCATCTTCAGAGAGTTTTTATAGAGATGAATTATGTAATTTCAAAAGTAAAACATTACATTTCAATACCAACCAGAGTGTTAACTGATGATTGTGTGATTTCTAGGAGGATGCTCACGACTCGGTGACATCCGAAGTGAGTTCATCTGACGGAGCCGCCGCTCCTCAGACTCCTGCGGTGCCTGCGGTGCCAGAGGAAGCCTGTAAGTTCATACATTCTCACCTGTAATCTGTATAAGTCCAAAAATATCTGTGACTGATGTAAAAAAAAAAACACTGAGTGAAATGTGTGTGAGATAGAGACACCTTTAGCCAAAGGACATTTTAATGATTCCCTAATCATTCCCTTATGAATACTGATCATTATTTTTTTGGAGTTAATGTGTAGTCGATGTGGTTTTTGTAGGATTGATTAACAATAAATTAACATTTTCTGAAAATAACAATTATTTGAAGCTTTGAATGTTTTGCTGTCCTTTACCACACTGACACTGAATCTCAGAATGACAATCTCGATATGCTGGATTTAAGGATGATGCTGGGATCCTTAATTTTTATCTGTTCTTTTCACTTACAGGTCCAGAGGAGAAAGCCATGGATGAGGATGAAGACTTTGAGGAGGGGGGGTCAAAGTCTTCATCCCACCATGAGCTATCTTCTGAGTCTGGAACAGGCTCTGATATCAGCTCTCTCACCAAAGGGTAACATAAGACTTACACAACATTAAAACTCTTTGTAATGGATGTTTGTACTCATGTGTCTTACACCAGAGCTGTCCATTTGCAAGATTTTAGTTTTTAGCTCTAATTTACTGAATTATTATTTTGATATTTCAGGAGTTCCTCTGTTTTGGATGACTGTAGTGACGTGGAGCCACTAAGCATCCAACCAGCACCTCTCTCTCTGCCTTGGGTCGGCCGGGTCCCCAGAGCTGGAATGAAGCTACCAGCTCCCGTGGAAGGTGTGGATGGACTTGATTTAGTATATTTGTGAAAATCATTCTGTTGTCATCAAGTTGTTTCATTTAACCTCTTTGCTTTGTTCTCAGAAGGTTCTCCGCTGTGGAGTGACCTTTCTTACACGGTGGACCACAATGCTTCATTGGAGGAGTCCACACCTCCATCCGCCGAGGCAGCCGGCACACATCAGGTGAGATCCTGTCTGCTTGTGTCATCTTCAGAGAGTTGTTATAGAGATGAATTATGTAATTACAAAAGTAAAACATTACATTTCAGTACCAGCCAGAGTGTTTCACAGAAACTTACGCATAACCTAACTGATGATGATGTGATTTCTAGGAGGATGCTCACGGCTCCGTGAGGTCCGACTCTGATGTGAGTCCAGCTGATGGAGCCGCTGCTCCTCAGACTCCTGCGGTGCCAGAGGAAGCCTGTAAGTTCATACATTGTCACCTGTAACCTGTATAAGTCCAACAATATCTGTGATTGATGTTCAGTGATTTACAGAGTATGAAAAAAACACTGAGTGAAATGTGTGAGAGATAGAGACACCTTTAGCCAAATGACTTTTTAATGAATCACATACTAATATTATTCCCTTGTGTAACCTCATCATTATTTTTGCAGTTAATGTGTAGTCGATGTGGTTTTTGTAGGATTGATTAACAATAAGTGAAAATTTTCTGAAAATAACAATTATTTGAAGCTTTGAAGTGTTTTGCTGTGCTTTACCACACTTACACTGAATCTCAGAATGAACATCCTAGACGATATGCTGGATTTAAGGATGATGCTGGGATCCTTAATTTGTATCTGTTCTTTTCACTAACAGGTCCAGAGGAGAAAGCCGTGGTTGAGGATGAAGACTTTGAGGAGGGGGGGTCAAAGTCTTCATCCCACCATGAGCTATCTTCTGAGTCTGGAACAGGCTCTGATATCAGCTCTCTCACCAAAGGGTAACATAAGACTTACACAACATTAAAACTCTTTGTAATGGATGTTTGTACTCATGTCTCTTACATCAGAGCTGTCCATTTGCAAGATTTTAGTTTTTAGCTCTAACTTACCGAATTATTATTTTGATATTTCAGGAGTTCCTCTGTTTCGGATGACTGTAGTGACGTGGAGCCACTCAGCATCCAACCAGCACCATTTCTGCCTTGGGTCGGCCGAGTGGTCCCCAGGGCAGAAATGAAGCCTGCAGCTCCCGTGAAAGGTGTGGAGGCACTTGATTTAGTTTATTTTTGAAAATCATTTTGTTGTCATCAAGTTGTTTCATTTAACCTCTTTGTTTCGTTCTCAGAAGGTTTTCCGCAGTGGAGTGACCTTTGGTTTACGGTGGAACCGAAGGCATCTCGTGAGGAGTCCACACCTCCTCCCGCAAATCCACAGCCTCCAACAGGGGTCCTCTCCTCCCCTCCTCCTGCACCTGCTCCACAGCCTCCAGCAGGTGTCCTCTCCTCCGCTCCACCTGTACCTGCTCCACAGCCTCCAGCAGGGGTCCTCTCCTCCCCTCCTCCTGCACCTGCTCCACAGCCTACAGCAGGAGTCCTCTCCTCCCCTCTTCCTGCACCTGCTCCACAGCCTGCAGCAGGGGTCCTCTCCTCCCCTCCACCTGCACCTGCTCCACAGCCTCCAGCAGGGGTCCTCTCCTCCGCTCCACCTGTACCTGCTCCACAGCCTCCAACAGGGGTCCTCTCCTCCCCTCCTCCTGCACCTGCTCCACAGCCTCCAGCAGGGGTCCTCTCCTCCCCTCCTCCTGCACCTGCTCCACAGCCTGCAGCAGGGGTCCTCTCCTCCCCTCCACCTGTACCTGCTCCACAGCCTCCAACAGGGGTCCTCTCCTCCCCTCCTCCTGCACCTGCTCCACAGCCTCCAACAGGGGTCCTCTCCTCCCCTCCTCCTGCACCTGCTCCACAGCCTTCAGCAGGTGTCCTCTCCTCCGCTCCACCTGTACCTGCTCCACAGCCTCCAGCAGGGGTCCTCTCCTCCCCTCCTCCTGCACCTGCTCCACAGCCTGCAGCAGGAGTCCTCTCCTCCCCTCCTCCTGCACCTCCTCAGCCCCAGGCGCCTCCGTCCTCTCAGGTAGATTGTAAGCATTATCAGTGAAAATATTAATGAAAAAGTATGTAAATGTATTAAACATGATTCTTTTATTTACAGCAAAACAACACAGACGCTGTGGAGGACATGGAGGTTGATGGTTCATCTTCTCAGTAAGTTTATCAAAGTCTCTTTAAATTCATCTGTAACCAGTCTAGTATTAAGTTTAGATGTGTTTTTAAATCTTTTACAGTAAACGTAATTTTTTTTATTGTTTAAATGTTTTTAGAAAAAGTTCTTGACAATATATTTTAATGTTTTTTTAGACCTTCACCTCCAGATGGCTTGGCAACTCCGGTTGCGCCTCCTCAACCTCCGCCTTCGTCCTCTCAGGTAGATTGTGAACATTATTAGTGTCAATATTAATGAAAACGTAGTTTCATGTAAATGTTTTAAATCTCTGATTGTTTTACTTACAGCAAAATACCGCTGACGCTGTTGAGGGCATGGAGGTTGATGGTTCATCTTCTCAGTAAGTTTATCAAAGTCTCTTTAAATTCATCTGTAACCAGTCTAGTATTAAGTTTAGATGTGTTTTTAAATCTTTTACAGTAAACGTAATTTTTTTTATTGTTTAAATGTTTTCAGAAAAAGTTCTTGACAATATATTTTAATGTGTTTTTAGACCTTCACCTCCATATGGCTTGGCAACTCCGGTTGCGCCTCCTCAACCTCTGCCTCCGTCCTCTCTGGTAGATTGTGAAAATTATTAGTGCCAATATTAATGAAAAAGTATGTAAGTGTATTAAACATGATTGTTTTATTTACAGCAAAATATCACAGACGCTCTGAAGGACATGAAGGTTGAGGACAGTTCCTTATCTCAGTAAGTTTATCAAAGTCTTTCTAAATGCATCTGTAACTAGTGTGGTATTACCTTTAGCTGTGTTTTTAAATCTTTTACAGTAAACTTTTTTATTGTTCATATGTTAGCAGAAACAGTTCTTTAACATTTTATTAAATGTGTGTTTATAGACCTTCACCCTCACATGGATCGTCGGCCGCAGTTGCGCCTCCTCCAGCAGGGGTCCTTTTCTTCCCTCCTCCTGCACCTGCTCCACAGCCTCTAGCAGCAGTTGCACCTCCTCAACCTCCGCCTTCATTTTCTCAGGTAGATTGTGAACCTTATTAGTGTCAATTTTAATGAAAAACTAATTTCATGTACATGTATTAAACATGATTGTTTTATTTACAGCAAAACAACACAGACGCTGTGGAGAACATGGAGGTTGAGGACAGTTCCTTATCTCAGTAAGTTTATCAAAGTCTCTCTAAATTCATCTGTAACCAGTCTAGTATTACGTTTAGTTGTGTTTTTAAATCTTTTACAGTAAACTAAATATTTTATTGTTTAAATGTTTGTAGAAACGGTTCTTAACCAATTTTTAAATGTGTTTTTAGACATTCACCTCCACATGGTCTATCAGCCGCAGTTGCGCCTCCTCCAGCAGGGGTCCTCTCCTCCCCTCCTCCTGCACCTGCTCCACGGCCTCCAGCTGCAGTTGCACCTCCTCTGCCCCAGGCACCTCTGTCCTCTCTGGTAGATTGTGAACATTATTAGTGTAAATATTAATGAAAAAGTATGTAAATGTATTAAACATGATTGTTTTATTTACAGCAAAATATCGCAGACGCTTTGCAGGACATGAAGCTTGAGGACTGTTCATCTTCTCAGTAAGTTTATCAAAGTCTCTCTAAATTCATCTGTAATCAGTCTAGTATTACCTTTTAGCTGTGTTTTTAAATCTTGTACAGTAAACTTTTTTTATTGTTCAAGTGTTAGCAGAAACAGTTCTTTAAAAAAATGTAAATGTGTTTTTAGACCTTCATCTCCAGATGGCTTGGCAACTCCGGTTGCGCCTCCTCAACCTCCGCCTCCGTCCTCTCAGGTAGATTGTAAACATTATTAGTGCCAATATTAATGAAAAACTAGTTTCATGTAAATGTATTAAACATGATTGTTTTATTTACAGCAAAATATCGCAGACGCTTTGCAGGACATGAAGCTTGAGGACCGTTCTTCTTCTCAGTAAGTTTATCAAAGTCTCTCTAAATTAATCTGTAACCAGTCTAGTATTACCTTTAGCTGTTTTTTTAAATCTTGTACAGTAAACCTTTTTATTGTTTAAATGTTAGCAGAAACAGTTCTTACAGTATCTTTATTTGTATGTGTAGACTTTCACCTCCTCAAGGTCAAACACCTCCTCTTGCGCCTCCTTCTCTGTCTCCGTCCAGGAAGCGTCGGGCTCCATCTCCTCAACAGGTAGATTTAAACTGAAGCCTTTAGCAGAACTTAATGTTAATTTCAGTTTGTTTTAATATATGTGTATTAAATCTTAATTACAGCAAAATAATGGAGTCAGAGATGAGATGGAGCCAAAACCAAAGAGGGCCAAACTGTGCTTAACAGCAAGCGATCTTAAAGCTCAGTAAGTTTATCATTGTCTGTCTGTTTTAGACTTTACCTTTTTATTTGCACAAATGTTTACAGAAACAGTTCTTGACATTATATTTAAATGTGTTTATAGACCTTCACCTCCCAGTAGTCTGTCGGCCACAGTTGCGCCTCCTCAGCCCCAGACGCCTCCGTCCTCTCAGGTAGATTGTGAACATTATTAGTGTCAATATTAATGAAAAACTAGTTTCATGTAAATGTATTAAACATGATTGTTTTGACTTACAGCAAAAAAATGCAGATGTTGTTGAGGACATGAAGGTTAATGACCGTTCCTTATCTCAGTAAGTTTATCAAAGTCTCTCTAAATTCATCTGTGACCAGTCTAGTATTACGTTTATATGTGTTTTTAATTTTTTATTGTTTAAATGTTAGCAGAAACAGTTCTTACAGTATATTTATTTGTATGTGCAGACTTTCACCTCCTCAGAATCAAACGCCTCCTCTTGCGCCTCCTTCCCTGCCTCCGTTAATGAAGCGTCGGGCTCCATCTCCTTTACAGGTAGATTTAAACTGAAGCCTTTAGCAGGACTTAATGTTAATTTCAGTTTGTTTTAATATACGTGTATTAAATCTTAATTACAGCAAAATAATGGAGTCAGAGATGAGATGGAGCCAAAGCCAAAAAAGACCAGACTGTTTGGGCCATTGGATGAGGTCACGCTTCCTCAGGCTCCCTCATCTTTTCAGGTAGATTTCACCAAAGCCCTAAACATTATTAGTGACAATTTCATTATGAATTTAATTTATTAAATCTATGATTGTTTTATTTACAGCAAAATAAAGCCGACGCTGGGGAGGTGGACTCTTCTTCTGTTTCTCAGTAAGTCTTTATTTCAACCTTAACCTTTGTTATATTACATTTAGTTTTTGATTTGAGATCTTTTATGATGTTTTAGATCTTTTAGTGATCTTTTAATTGTTTGCTGATGCAATTCTCACAGTACTTTTATATTTTTTTATCTAATCGCAGTCAGCCAATCCAGCAAGTGCCCGTCTCTCCTCCTCCTCAGCGTCGCTGTCTAAAGCGTCCGGCTCCTTGTACTGCTCAGGTAGATTTATACCAGTGAATTTGATTGTTTTTTTTAGTTATTTAATGTCTTATATCTCTGTTCGCTTTATTTGCAGGAATTATCTGAAGACATGGTCTCTCCATCCAAAAAAGCAAGACTTAACGGATTGATTTAAAAATACCAAGAAGAGGAGCATCAACCTCACCTCCTCAAACCCCACCGCAATGTGGAGAAAAGAAATAAAAATATTTTTTTATGAAACAGAGACTAGTGCAGAAAACAAACATTATTTGTGACACATTCATTATAGTTATTTATTGTGACAAACTTAAATGTAATGTATATGTAATCAGGTTTTACCAACATTTCCATCACCCACTAGAAAGCAAGCTTACTGTAAACCTTATAAGACAAAGACACAAGTTAGGTTGAAATCACTGGGAGAGAAACTTCACTAAAGTTTCTACATTCTGCTTTAATTCCTATAGTAACACTAAGCAGGACAGATCACAGATTAGTTCAGGCAGTAAACTGTAAACTAACTTAAAATCAATTCAAGATCTTTACATCTTCTAACTGAATACAATCTTAAAAGATCAGAAGGTTTTAGAAACGTCTCCCTACAGCTTATGACGTATACTGTAATATATCAGATATTTCTGACTGCAGCAATAACTTAAACGTAACACTTATTTTTATTATTATAAGCAAACATGGAAGTTGATCGGTTATGACATGGACGGCTAATGAAAACTTGACCGTAAATCATTTCTGAAGAGTTTGTTTTTTAATAAACACAGTAAATAATCTTTTATTTAATATCTAAAGGTGAAAACATCTGTAAGGTTTACACTGTAAGAGAGATCTGTACATGAAGTGTTGACTGTTAATGTGTGTATATAGCACATGATTCACATTGTTTTCTTTATCACATTTCATGCAGGGATCTTGATGGCCACATAAAGGAGGTGACCTATAAAGCAGCACAACATTTTATTCATCTGTTTCAGAGGTAAGTCATTTTATTAAAAATGTTACTTTGTAAAGTCACTGTTTTATTATTATTTGAAGTCATTTGAAATGATAAACATCCAGTGATGCTCTGAATGAACTGAGATTTATTCATAAAAACATTAACACACAGTGTTTCTGCTCATCTCATGTTATTCTTGATAGAGTAGTTTTGCATCCTTTATCTCTGAAGAGTCTTTAGTTTGATCAGATTTATAAAAGACAGATCAGCTGAACCCCTGGAGGTGAACCGCAGACGGAGCGAGTCAAGAGTTTAGTTAATGACACTAAGCTTTATGGGATGTCTGCGCATGCGTGCACTTATGATGAGGGTTCAGCAGGCATTGAAGCACATATAATAATGTTAAAGCAGTTTTATATCATTTACACTTGCAAATATCGATTGATGTCTATCTCTGTCTAAGAAAATGTATTTTTTTATTATTTGAAAATAAAATATTTTTTAATAAAATTTATTGTTATGTGATTTGTTATTGGACTAAATATTGTACATAATTTTGTTAATTATTAATATATCTTCAAGTAGCGGTGGATGAATAAATTAAACACAAGTTACAATTCCATCAGTTAATGAATGTTACAATGCAGTACATTTCCACATCAATTCTGTCGATTTATAAACAAACTCATCGCTCTCTTTAACTTATTAGATAATATGAAATGAATCTCAATTTATAATAAATGTGTGTGTAAATACATTGTCATTATTGAGCCAAAAATGTTAACATATGATACTTAAGTGATAATGCTGACATGATACAGTAAATGGGTATAACAGATAGAAACACGTGATGCTAAATAGTAATTGATTATTTAATAAGGGACAGAACAGAAGTTAGGCGTGTGCATTTAAAGGGATAGTTCACCCAAAAATGAAAATTCTGTCATAATTTACCCTCATGTTGTTACAAACCTGAATAAATGTCTTTGTTTTGATGAACCCAAAGAAAGATATTTTGAGAAATGTTTGTAAGCAAACCATTAGTGGACCCCATTCACTTCCATAGTAGGAAAAAAGTATACTATGGAAGAAAATGGGGCCCACAAATGGTTTGCAAACATTTCTGAAAATATCCTTCTTTGTGTTCATCAGAACAAAGACATTTATTCAGGTTTGTAACAACATAAGAGTGAGTAAATAATGACAAAAAAATATTTTTGGGTGAACTATCCCTTTAAGCTGACCCACACAATGATACAGGTCTTTCTTTTCACAGATTCTTAGTGTCCTCTGTACATTTGGGATGTAGTTGGTCTTTTTCTAAAGCTAAAGATATTTGGATACATTAAATGATAAAGGACATATTAGAACATAAAGAACATGTTACTATGGGCACTAATGTAACATTTCCATCCTCCACTTCTGTCACAGCAGATTGTTCAATGCTAATTAATTATTATTATTATTATTATTATTATTATTATTATTATTATTAGTGTAGTGTACTGAAAAGCATTACACAAAATTATTGAAAATCTGTTAGGACTGTAAAGTTTGCAGTTGCTCTAAAAAACCATAGCTCTCCATTCCTGTTCCTGGAGGGCACCACCTGTCCTTTAAAATTCAGTTCCAACCCCAATCAAACACATCTGAACCTGATAATGATTATTTACTTATGAGATATTTCCAGCATGACACTTTTCTCCTATTATTTTTAATTAATCATACTTTTATAGATTTATTAAATGTAACATATGATGTATAGATAACACGAAAGATCCTGTGTAGTGTGACAAAGATGTGTAATATTCTTCAAATAAGAAAGGATTTTCACGTAGGTTAGGTTAACATCATTAAAGTATATTCTACTACTCAATACTCATAATAACATGATCATCATACAGCAGATACTACAAATACTGTGTTTAATTATTTTATACTCAGTTAATGCTGTGATGCCTTTCATTCACTTTTTCATTTCAAGTCAATGTTTTTCTATTACTTTTGTACGAATTCCCTGCGGTGCATTCAGTAACCGCTAGTGGGCGTAACAACAACAAACTAACGGCACGAATAGGAAACACAGACAGAGGGAGAGAAAGAGGGAGACTGCTGGAGATTCATCTGCTTTATTATCTACAAACTACAAGCATTTCATTCATTCATGCATAGAGACTTTTCATTGTGAAAGGTAAGACAGATTGTAGGTCTAAATATTTGTTAAACATTTAATGAAAAGGTTGTTTATTTTATATGATTATTTTAATATGATATGAAACGAACATTTTATCGTAATGCTTTAATTTCAGTCCTAAATTCGCTTTTTATAATATTTTTTTTTAATAAGGTAAGTTATATTTTAACCAATCATAAGAGCAATGTTATTTGCACTCGCACTGGTTTCGGTTTCGTTTGTTGTTAAATAGACAAATACCTGGAAGAAATCTGAAAAAATGCAAAACAAAGCTCGGGTCCTTAGGAGGACATATAACCATTTCAGCAATATATTACAGCAACCGTTACATGTTTTATTTATTTATTTATTTATTAATATACATTTGGATTTGCTTACATGTTAATGTATATTATCTCTTGTTTTGTTCTTCAGGACACATGGCTTACCCCCTCTGGACCAAAAATGACTTCCTCACATCTAGCTTAACCAATATACAAAAGCAGCAGCTCTGTGTGTTGTTGGGTGATGTGGATCTGACTCTTCTCTTCAAAGCGTCTGTTCATGGATATAATGCTGCTGCTTTCCACCAGCTCTGTGACCGTCAGGGTCCAACTTTACTCGTAGCCTACAACTCTTCAGGCCACATATATGGTGGATATACGAGTAAAGATTATACTCAGTGTTGCCAGAATATTATTGATTCTGAGGCCTTTCTTTTCTACTTTCCTACTCATGGCGGGAACCCTGTCACCATCAAAATTAATCATGGATTTGTACGGATTGATGACTCAAATGGGCCCAGTTTTGGCCGAGAGTTATTCTTCATGCATAAAAATCAACCTTATGTATATGATGAGAGACAGATGGGATATAGACGCGGCACATTTAATTATAATCCCTCAACTCTGTATGGAAACGACGCTCAGCTTTGTGAATGTGAGGTGTACAAGGTGAAGAAGAGTAAGTCTATCATCAGAAAAAAAGTTTTATCACTACTTCTAATAATAATAATAATAATAATACATTTAGGACATACATTTAATAATTTATTATCATAGTTTATTCAAACATATATTCAATATTTGTCTTCCAGTTGTTAATCCTACAGTCCCTCAGGTCACTGCAGGTCCAGTCAAGGAGAAGCCATGGAGAAATATTCTGTGGACAGAAAAGTATGTTTTCACAAAATGTTGTTTCACTCTTTTGCTCATTTCATAATCTGCAACTGCTTTGTCACGCACTATTGATACTTGATAGTAGCAAAAATTAATTGTGCACTAACTGCTATTGTAGACAAAAGCAAGACCTCATGAAGTGCATCAAAGATTATAAACCCCTGGTGTCCTCTATGAACCGGGTTCGAATCTTAATGATTGGTCCTGTAGGTGCTGGAAAATCCAGTTTCTTCAACTCCATTAACTCCATCTTCATGGGTCGCATGACCAACATGGCAGGATCTACAAGCACCAGTCTCACCACACAGGTGCAATAAAAGCTTCCTTTATTAAAAAGAGTGTTAAATATCTTTTCATGACTTATAGTTTTGGTCCCTATATTCTCTTTTAGTTTCGCAGATATCCACTGAAAGATTGCCGTGATGGAAAGCCATTGCCATTTGTGTTGTGTGACACTATGGGACTGGAGGAGCAGACAGGTGCAGGTCTGGATATTGAGGACATCAGCAGCATTCTTCAGGGTCTCATACCAGATCGATATCAAGTAAGATAAACATTAAGATGATACTGTTGTATCCAAATGAACTAGTTGAAGTTTTATGTTGGTTCTTAATGTACTTTACCATAAATTGTTTTGCTTCAAGTTCAACCCCATGGTACCATTTCATCGTGATGAGCAAAAGTCCCCCAGACCTTCATCTCTACAGCAGAAGATCCATTGTGTGGTTTACATGATAGATGCCACCAAAATCTCCCTCATGTCCAGCAAACTGGAGGAAAAACTTGCAGCCATACGCAAAAAAGTGAACTCGCTGAGTATGTGCATTTATAAAACACGTGATTCCGGTTCTTAATGCTGATTGGTCAATAGCTGTGATTTTCACAGAGTGACTATTGTGTTGCATATTAAGCTGCTGATATCTCTGCTTAATTAAACATTTTTCAGGTGTTCCTCAGATCGTCTTGATGACTAAAGTTGATGAGGCGTGTCCTCTGGTGGAGGAGGATCTTCAAAAGGTTTATGTCAGTTCCTACATTAAGAAAAAGGTGAGATCTTATAGAGCTGAAACTGTGTGATATGGAGCTGAAAGTGTGTCAGATGGACTGAGAGATTTGTATTGACTCTACAGGTACAGGAGGTCAGCTCTCGACTGGGTGTTCCTGTGTCTTGTGTGTTACCTGTGAAGAATTACAGTCAGGAGCTTGAACTGGACCTCAACTGTGATCTCCTGCTTCTCACCGCTGTACAGCAGATGCTCAACTATGCTGAAGATTATTTGGATGATGTTGATGCCAATGTTGCTTAAAGTTATAATTTTTTGTTGTTGTTAACTTGCACACTTCATTTCCAGGACTTCGTCCAGCAGTAATGTAATCATTATTATTTTTGTAATACTATTACTGTCCAGGTAGATCATCACACTGCAATTCAGACACAACGCCCATGAATGATGATGCTGATATACTGAATAATGTTGAAGTTTCCAGCTAATACATGTGAACTTGACATTGCCATGACAAAAAGCTGATAGTCCATTACATTTCAATGCCTTCATTTCAATTGTAGTACACAAAAAGATGCAGTATTGATCAGGGGTCGCCGTGATTTCGCCAAGTGGGATGTGATCCTGGATCAACATTTTTTGTTGATCCTGGATAAACATTTTAATCAAAGATAACCCAACCTACCCTTAACTCAAACCCTAACCATTTTTAAACCCTCAAATTAGTTTGAAATAATAGTTTAAGGAGTATTTCTTAAAAGCCCCTAACCAAATCCTAAACCTAAATCTAACATGCACACTAATCTTAATCCTGCAATCTGATTGGTAAATGAAGATGTTGATCCAGGACCAACGATGGAGTTGATACGGGATCACATCTTACTTGGTGAAATCACGTTCACCATTGAGGTCATTGTAATTTAAATATGTATAAGTAAAATGTTATATAATTTAAGTGCTGTAAGTTGTGAATTAGCCATAAATATGTTATTTCCAGAATATATGTTTGAAACGGCACCTGTGAATGTGTGTTTCATTTGTTTTATTAAATGAACTTATTTCAACACTACGGGGCTGTTTCACGGAAAGGTATTAAACTAGTCCTAGACTAAAATAAATGTAAGAGCTGTCAAAACTGAATACAGCTTGCACTGACATATCTTAAAATACATCAGTACTCTTTGTTTTGCATCAAAATGTGCACTAGTAATTTTTTATCAAGGCATGTTTGTTACAACTACTTATATTTCCTAATTAAACTAAAGCCTAGTCCTGGTTTAACCTAATTCCTGTCCGGTAAACCACCCATACAAGTTATTTGAGACTTTAAAAAAAATGTTGATTTGTAAGTAATGAAAATAAACGTAACGTGGGTACTGGGTAAAGCAAACTACGGATGCCAATATCATTAAGTGCTTTTTAATATCACATTTCAATAATATCCATTACAGGATTCAATTTGTTTTAGTGGTCAAAATCACCATTTTAAATAGTTTACAAAAACTGCTTTTGCCCTTGTTAATTTTAAGGTAGTAACGCTTGCTTTTATTGATTTATGTAATGTAAGAGATAATACATAGATTAAACACTAAAGCTCCAGCATAGAGCATTGTAAAGAAGATGTGTAAAAGGATCCTATAGTTGTTTAATATCTTGTTACTGAATACTCATAATAACATCATACAGCAGACATCAACTAATCAGCTTGTACAGTACCTACTTATTTTATGCGAAAATGCATTTTTAGTTTACCTGCCTGCATTCACCAACCGCTAGGGGGCGAAAAACAACTTGGGACAAATGGGAGATTGTATGAGGTTCATCTGGTTCATTTCTGATTGGTTAACAAGCTATGATGTCACTTAATTCTGCAGGCAGCTATGTGAGACTGTTATGATATCTGTTCAGGAGAACTTACTCAGTTTTTAAAGGTTCATGTGTAATACGAGGAATAGTAATTTGAAATAAAATTAACCAAAAAGAATATTGAGGAAATAATTTTGCTTTTTTATTTTTATTTATAACGGCAAATAACCACTAAATACCTATATATTAAGTGCAGGATGTAGAGCTTGAAATATGTGAATATAAGTGTATTTTTTATTTATTTTTTAAAATGTAAATACAAATGTATGTAACGTTACTCATTGATTCTGTTCATGCGATTTTGTGTTTTTTTTTTATCTTTTTTTGTGTGTGCGCTGTGTATTATCACAAGATAAGAAATATTTAAAAATTTTAATTTGTGTAAAGCATCAAATGTTTTGAATCGAAAACCATAATAAACAAGCATTAACTGAAGTGAAAATGTACATATTATTATTACACGTATGTCTACCTTTATGGCTCTGGTTAGGCATTTTGGCTTCATCCAATCAAAACCTAAGGTGTAAAAAATGACAACCCGTTTACCCAATGATTACGCTCCCTGGACATTTAAAGTTCTCAAACCTTATCTGATTGGACAATACAGTAAAAGTCGGTGTCATTTTGCTTAGAAGAAATTAATGGAGCAGGAAGACATGACTTTTCAGTGATAAGAATTGATATTTAATTGAAGATGAACATGATCGATCATACTAACCGGAAGCGCGCATGTAAACAATGGTGGATCGTTCGGGAATTTCCCCTAATTTTCATTGTTTTGGATTAACATGTGGGATGCATTTTGAAGAGTGGAGTGGACCCTTACTGGTGTTTCTTGGATTCGTTCGAAATTATCAGAACCATATGAGATGATATGTAAGTAACGTTACTAACATTCATATTAATAATATTATTCGGTCCGTCTGCATCATTTAATCCACTCCTGATTGCAAAAACAAGATCAGAACATAAACAAAGTACAGATACCCATAGATGCGCCCGCCCACATGACGGTGCGGGATACGTTTAAATTATTGTGTTCAGTTTCAGTTTTTTACACTTTTTGTGTTGTGAGATTTTATTTTAAGATTTTTAAAGTGTCACGACAGCCAAATTACGTCAAAGTACCGCGAGAGAGAGTAGTGAAATCATACGGAGGAATCGCTCTCGCGGAACTTTGACGTCATCCGACTGTCGGTTCTTCCAGCGCTGCATGAAGTCAAACAAGCCTAATCTTTCTTGAACAAAAATTCACAAATTACAACAACATCAATAATTGTCACTAGACTTGCTGATATAATTTTAACAATAATTAATTTAGATTAAACTGGATATGTACATTTGTGGAAAAACCCGGTGCCACGGCCTATTAGTGTGCGTCAATATTATATGTTAATAATTTATTTAACCACTTCTTATTAACTGTGCAACTTAAACTTGAAATAGATGCTAATGACACTAGACACTGAAAAGCTATTGATAAACTTCTAAGTAAATGTACAAATCACATCGTTTAAATTAAACAGTTATTTTTAAATTATTTTAATAAACATATTTAATATATGTAATTAATAATAATAATAATAAATAATAAGTAATAAATAATAAATATTAAAGTTATGTATCTAATGATATTTATTAAACCATTAACTGTCACATCTTCAGCTACTTTGCCACATACTGCATAACCGTGACGCAGTTGGCTGCGCTGCATGACTCATGAGCGTGTGCCCAACTAGGTCCGCTTTTATGCAAATACTTTTTGCTCCCGCTCCGCTTTTCTGATTGGTTATACAAGCTATGGCGTCACTTAATCTACAGGCTTTTTTATTTTATTTTTTTATTAATGAACATTTATTGTACATACATATGAATACAACATTAAATTTGTCACATGAACATACGAGGGAGGGGGCGGGAAAGGGGGTGGTATCAATAAGTCAGTTCATATCAAGTTTGAGTAGCAAAGAGTTCATCATAGAAAGAAAGAAGCATCATGTTTTTCTTGTTGTTAATTCTTCGAAGCGTGGATAAGAGGTACTGAAATTCAATGAGAAACATTTTAAATATAGGTTTTTCTTTTTTGAATTTCTGTTTGTGAATGTAATGTTTGGATACAAGTAAAAAAAAATTGGTAACAAATTCAATACATTTCTGTTTGTGTGTAAAATAAAAAACAATATCTCTTTTTGTAAAAATGTAAGAATTATCAAGAAAAGCAAGGTGATTAGATAACATCAACCAGAAATTACGTACATACTCACATTCATAAAAAATATGCAAAAGGGATTCATCATCTTTGTTACACAATGAGCATTTTTGGTCAATGTCTATGTACACTGTAAAAAATGTCTGTAGAAATTACAGTATTAATGGGTATTACTGGCAACTAGCTGCCAGTAACTTACTGTAGATTTTACATTTATGTTATTTACTGGAAACATTTTGTTCAAAGTTAAATGAACATGAAACATTTTTTGACTTTATCTTCTACAGTATGTTACTGGCAACCAGCTGCAAAATTACAGCAAATTTTTTAGAGTGATTTGGAAAGCAACAGATTACATGGGTATATCTTATGAAGTATTTTAAACTGAGTCTCTATTATCCTGTTAGAGATGCAAAACCTGTATGGTAACAACCACGTCTTTTTCCAATCAACATCTGGAATCAGATTGTCCCAAAAAAAATTCCCTCGAGGAGAGCTCTTATTTTTACTATGTATCACATTTCTAATGAATTTGTTGTTACATTTTGTATCAGTGAGCACATTTCTATCAATGGTGAGTGTAGGATTATAACAACTTTTTTGTAAATATGAAGAATGACATTTCATAAGTTGTACAATACCAGAGGGAATGGCTTTACAAACAGTGATAAATTCATGAGCACGTATAGGAAAATTAAAATAAGACATGAAGTTTTCATAAGTCAAAATGTTACCATGCTCATCAAAAAGGTCAAAGATAAAAGAAACACCATGTGCATGCCAAGTAGGGAAGAAGATGGATTTGTTTTTAACAGTAATGTCTTGGTTGTTCCATAAAAGTGATTTGTGGGGAGAAAAGTTATGAACATAGATCAGTTTCCAAGATAATAGAGCTTGTTTGTGGAATTTGGACAAATGGAGAGAAAGTTTAGAAGGGGAGTAGTTACAGTTGAGAAGAAATTCTAGACCGCCACGTTTTCTAAATATATTGTGAGGGATAAAATACCACAATGATTTTTCACCCATTAGTAAACATCTTTTTAACCAGTTAATTTTAAAAGTGTGGTTGGTATCAATAAAATTAATGATTTCGAGGCCTCCATCTGACCTATTGTTTGACAAGACAGATTTTTTAAGCTTATGTTGTTTGTTTCTCCAGAGGAAGTTTAAAAAGATACGATTGATGTCGTTACAAGTGGATTCTGAAACAAAGAGGGATAGGATATACAAAACGTGAGAGACCTTCTGCTTTTGACAGAAGGACTCTGCCAATGATAGAAAGGTCCCTCTGGAGCCAGTTGTTAAAAATGCTTTTTGTAATTTTCATTCTGGGAATAAAGTTCAATTCTTGTCGCATTTTAGGGTTCTTACATATGTGGACACCTAAATATTTGACAGTGTCTTTTACAGGAATGCCATGTGTATATTTTTCATTTGTGTTATAAAGGCAGAGGGCCTCACATTTATTTAGATTTAAATTTAGACCAGAAGCCTGAGAGAATGAATGAATATTTTGAAGTACAAGTGGAATTTGATTTTTGTCTTTTAGGAATAATGTTGTATCGTCAGCAAGTTGAGAGATTCTAATTTCTCTATCAAATATGGTTAAACCTTTTAGATTTGGGTTGTTAAGGATTTGAATCGACATGAGTTCCACCACTAATAGAAAAAGGAATGCTGATATAGGGCACACCCTATATTTATATTAAATCTTCTGGACGTGTTGTTATTAATGATCACAGAGCTGTTAATATCTTTATAGAACATCTTGACAGCAGATATAAACCTAGGACCAAAACCAAAGATGTTTAAGGACGCAAAGAGGAATTCATGTTCGACGGTGTCGAACGCTTTGTAGAAATCTAAGAATAAAATAATGGCGTCTGAATTAATAGAGTCCGCATAATCAATTAAGTCTAACACAAGTCTTATGTTGCAGCTAATATGCCGTCCTTTCATAAATCCAGTCTGTGTCTCATTGATAAGATGGTGTAGTCCTGTTTTGAGTCTGTTTGCATAAATCAAAGTAAGTAACTTGTATTCGGTGGTAAGCAGACTTAATCTACAGGCAGGCAGCTATGTGAGACTGCTATGATGTCCGTTTAAGGAGACAATATCATCTTAAGGTTCATGTTTAAATACGAGGAATAGTGATCTGTAATAAAATTTACCAAAAATAATATTAATTTTACCTTTTATTTAATCAGTAATAGAGGAGAGGACAGAGAGGAGAGAGGGGTATGAAAGAGGCAAATGACCACGAGTCGGGAATCGAACTCGGGTCGCCGAAAAGTGCAAAAGCACCACATGTCCAAGCGCTACATCATCGGCTCCGACAGATAAATAAAAAAGAATGTGTTATTTCGCTATTTCATTTTGTGAAATAGAAAATACAGAAAACATGTGTCATGGTTACACCAAATTAACCTTTCAATAACACTCCCTCTTAATGTATTTATTTACTTATTATGATGATTATCGTTGTTATTATCAGTTCTATTATTTTAATCTTCTTTTCTTTTGTGGTTTTAGTGTATTTTTTTTAAAAATTAATTACTTGTATATTAGGCTAAGTGCGGGGTGTAGAGATATGTGAATATAAATATATATATTTTGAAATGTAAAAACAAATGTATCTAACGTTACTTATTGATTCTGTTCATGCGATTTTGTGTTTTTAATCTTTTGTGTGTGTGCGCTGTTTATTATCAAAAAAAAATATTTAATGTTTTGAATCGAAAGTCATAATAAACAAGCATGAGGTGGTAATGTACACTATTATTAAACGTATGTCATCTATAACACTTGCAGTTATTTAAAATGCATAGCTGGTGACAATTTTACATACATTTTAATTATTCTTCTTAAAAGCTCAGACTGAAATATACAATGATCCCCGTTTAAATCTTTAAATATTTGTCTCTGTGTTTGCTACCTCATTTATTTCAAAACATTTTAAACTTAAAGATTGTAAATGGATTTTTCTATGATAAAAAACAAATGTTAATGTCTAACACAGTTTGTTATGAATGCGAATCTGTTCATAGACGAACATTTGCCTCAAAAGATGTTACATTTAAACTCATAACAATCCAATTTTTATTTAAAGTTAAAACCAATACAATAATAAATGTCCATTTTCCGGACAAAATATATGGCGTTTTATTTACTTATTAAGGTCAACACAAATAGCAAGCAGTACAACAAATACTGACGTGTAATTATTAAGCATAAATAATATAATAGTTTAAAAGATGTGATCATTTACTTCTCAAATGTTACAAGAAAATATCTGAAGGGCGCTGTATGCAAAATATTTCTTCTTAAATTTGTAAACTTTGGACTTGAACTTAAGGGAATTTAATTGTTGAAGAATTTTTATCTAATATAGAAAGATAGACATTTCACGATAAAACTTATATTTATAAAGCAATTATATAAATATATATTTATAATGAAAATATATTATATTTTGTTAAAAAATATATGTTTCTGTTTTGTGGTTGCCATGGTTTTACTACAGTAACCATGGTTAATTTTCGCAAGGGTGACGCTGCAATGCAGTGATTATTACGTCGAGTTTCAGAGGCTATATAAGTCAGCACGCCCTTCATTATTTCGTGGGTTTACAGTTCGGCGTGTTTTGGTACTTTCTCGAGTCCAAGGCTATTTTCAGCGTTTTTCGTGCTTTTTTGTGGTGTTTGTTCTGCGTGTTTGTTTGTCTTGTGGATTTTGTGTTTATCATGAATCCCGTTATCGTTGTTAAACGAGGATCGCGGAGCTGTCTTTCAGCAGACGAGTTTCTTGCTGAGTTGGACAAAGGGTCGACTCTCCTGTTTATCAAGGAGAATCGCCCCCCTGTTACAATCAGCAGAGCCGTTTCTGCTCCTCAGTTCATCGAGCCCTCCGTACCTGTTTTACAGGAGGAGGCGCTCGGTGAACCGAGCAGTCCGCATCAGGATGCTGAGGCTTCGGTGAGGTCCGGTGTGATCACGCCACCTCCTCCAGAGTCGACAGCAGAGGAAGCCTGTAAGTTCATACATTTTCACCTGTAATCTGTATAAGTTCAACATTATCTGTGACTGATGTTCAAACAAAAAACACTGAGTGAAATGTGTGTGAGAGAGAGAGATAGAGACACCTTTAGCCAGAGGACTTTTAAATGATTCCTTAATAATTCCCTTATGAATACTGATGATTACTTTTTGCAGTTAATGTGTAGTCGATGTGGTTTTTGTAGGATTGATTAATAATAAATGACATTTTTCTGAAAATAACAATTATTTGAAGCTTTGAAGTGTTTTGCTGTCCTTTACCACACTGCCACTAAATCTCAGAATGACAATCCTGGACGATATGCTGGATTAAATGATGACGCTTGGATCCTTAATTTTTATCTGTTCTTTTCACTTATAGGTCCAGAGGAGAAAGCCGTGGTTGAGGATGAAGACTTTGAGGAGGGGGGGTCAGAGTCTTCATCCCACCATGAGCTATCTACCGTGTCTGGAACAGGCTATGACACCAGCTCTCTCGCCAAAGGGTAAAATAAGATTTACACAACATTAAAACTCTTTGTAATGGATGTCTGTACTTATGTGTCTTATATCAGAGCTGTCCATTTCCAAGATTTAAGCTCTAATTTACTGACTTATTGCTTTGATATATTTTCAGGAGTTCCTCTGATGTGGACATCTATAGGGAGGTTGAAGCCCTCAGCATCCAACCAGCACCTCTCTCTCTGCCTTGGGTTGGCCAGGTCCCCAGAGCTGGAATGAAGCTACCAGCTCCCGTGGAAGGTGTGGACAGACTTGATTTAGTATATTTGTGAAAATAATTTTGTTGTCATCAAGTTGTTTCATTTAACCTCTTTGCTTTGTTCTCAGAGGGTTCTCCGCAGTTGAGTGACCTTTCTTACACGGTGGACCACAATGCTTCATATGAGGTGTCCACACCTCCATCCGCCGAGGCAGCCGGCACACATCAGGTGAGATCCTGTCTGCTTGTGTCATCTTCAGAGAGTTTTTATAGAGATGAATTATGTAATTTCAAAAGTAAAACATTACATTTCAATACCAACCAGAGTGTTAACTGATGATTGTGTGATTTCTAGGAGGATGCTCACGACTCGGTGACATCCGAAGTGAGTTCATCTGACGGAGCCGCCGCTCCTCAGACTCCTGCGGTGCCTGCGGTGCCAGAGGAAGCCTGTAAGTACATACATTCTCACCTGTAATCTGTATAAGTCCAAAAATATCTGTGACTGATGTAAAAAAAAAAACACTGAGTGAAATGTGTGTGAGATAGAGACACCTTTAGCCAAAGGACATTTTAATGATTCCCTAATCATTCCCTTATGAATACTGATCATTATTTTTTGCAGTTAATGTGTAGTCGATGTGGTTTTTGTAAGATTGATTAACAATAAATGAACATTTTCTGAAAATAACAATTATTTGAAGCTTTGAATGTTTTGCTGTCCTTTACCACACTGACACTGAATCTCAGAATGACAATCCCGATATGCTGGATTTAAGGATGATGCTGGGATCCTTAATTTTTATCTGTTCTTTTCACTTACAGGTCCAGAGGAGAAAGCCATGGATGAGGATGAAGACTTTGAGGAGGGGGGTACAAAGTCTTCATCCCACCATGAGCTATCTTCTGAGTCTGGAATAGGCTCTGATATCAGCTCTCTTACCAAAGGGTAACATAAGACTTACACAACATTAAAACTCTTTGTAATGGATGTCTGTTCTCATGTGTCTTATATCAGAGCTGTCCATTTCCAAGATTTTAGTTTTTAGCTCTAATTTACTGAATTATTATTTTGATATTTCAGGAGTTCCTCTGTTTTGGATGACTGTAGTGACGTGGAGCCACTAAACATCCAACCAGCACCTCTCTCTCTGCCTTGGGTCGGCCGGGTCCCCAGAGCTGGAATGAAGCTACCAGCTCCCGTGGAAGGTGTGGATGGGCTTGATTTAGTATATTTGTGAAAATCATTCTGTTGTCATCAAGTTGTTTCATTTAACCTCTTTGCTTTGTTCTCAGAAGGTTCTTCGCAGTGGAGTGACCTTTCTGACACGGTGGACCACAACGCTTCTTTTGAGGAGTGCACACCTCCATCCGCCAAGGCAGCTGGCACACATCAGGTGAGATTCTGTCTGCTTGTGTCATCTTCAGAGAGTTGTTATAGAGATGAATTATGTAATTACAAAAGTAAAACATCACATTTCAATACCAACCAGAGTGTTTCACAGAAACTTACGCATAACCTAACTGATGATGATGTGATTTCTAGGAGGATGCTCACGGCTCCGTGAGGTCCGACTCTGATGTGAGTCCAGCTGATGGAGCCGCTGCTCCTCAGACTCCTGCGGTGCCAGAGGAAGCCTGTAAGTTCATACATTGTCACCTGTAACCTGTATAAGTCCAACAATATCTGTGATTGATGTTCAGTGATTTACAGAGTATGAAAAAAACACTGAGTGAAATGTGTGAGAGATAGAGACACCTTTAGCCAAATGACTTTTTAATGAATCACATATTAATATTATTCCCTTGTGTAACCTCATCATTATTTTTTGCAGTTAATGTGTAGTCGATATGGTTTTTGTAGGATTGATTAACAATAAGTGAAATTTTTCTGAAAATAACAATTATTTGAAGCTTTGAAGTGTTTTGCTGTCCTTTACCACACTGACACTGAATCTTAGAATGAGAGTCCTGGACGATATGCTGGATTTAAGGATGATGCTGGGATCCTTAATTTGTATCTGTTCTTTTCACTTACAGGTCCAGAGGAGAAAGCCGTGGTTGAGGATGAAGACTTTGAGGAGGGGGGGTCAAAGTCTTCATCCCACCATGAGCTATCTTCTGAGTCTGGAACAGGCTCTGATATCAGCTCTCTCACTAAAGGGTAACATAAGACTTACACAACATTAAAACTCTTTGTAATGGATGTTTGTACTCATGTCTCTTACATCAGAGCTGTCCATTTGCAAGATTTTAGTTTTTAGCTCTAATTTACTGAATTATTATTTTGATATTTCAGGAGTTCCTCTGTTTCGGATGACTGTAGTGACGTGGAGCCACTCAGCATCCAACCAGCACCATTTCTGCCTTGGGTCGGCCGAGTGGTCCCCAGGGCAGAAATGAAGCCTGCAGCTCCCGTGAAAGGTGTGGAGGCACTTGATTTAGTTTATTTTTGAAAATCATTTTGTTGTCATCAAGTTGTTTCATTTAACCTCTTTGTTTCGTTCTCAGAAGGTTTTCCGCAGTGGAGTGACCTTTGGTTTACGGTGGAACCGAAGGCATCTCGTGAGGAGTCCACACCTCCTCCCGCAAATCCACAGCCTCCAACAGGGGTCCTCTCCTCCCCTCCTCCTGCACCTGCTCCACAGCCTCCAGCAGGTGTCCTCTCCTCCGCTCCACCTGTACCTGCTCCACAGCCTCCAGCAGGGGTCCTCTCCTCCCCTCCTCCTGCACCTGCTCCACAGCCTGCAGCAGGAGTCCTCTCCTCCCCTCCTCCTGCACCTGCTCCACAGCCTCCAGCAGGTGTCCTCTCCTCCGCTCCACCTGTACCTGCTCCACAGCCTCCAACAGGGGTCCTCTCCTCCCCTCCTCCTGCACCTGCTCCACAGCCTCCAGCAGGGGTCCTCTCCTCCCCTCCTCCTGCACCTGCTCCACAGCCTGCAGCAGGGGTCCTCTCCTCCCCTCCACCTGCACCTGCTCCACAGCCTCCAGCAGGGGTCCTCTCCTCCCCTCCTGCACCTGCTCCACAGCCTCCAGCAGGTGTCCTCTCCTCCCCTCCACCTGCACCTGCTCCACAGCCTCCAGCAGGGGTCCTCTCCTCCCCTCCTGCACCTGCTCCACAGCCTCCAGCAGGTGTCCTCTCCTCCGCTCCACCTGTTCCTGCTCCACAGCCTCCAGCAGGGGTCCTCTCCTCCCCTCCTCCTGCACCTGCTCCACAGCCTGCAGCAGGGGTCCTCTCCTCCCCTCCACCTGTACCTGCTCCACAGCCTCCAACAGGGGTCCTCTCCTCCCCTCCTCCTGCACCTGCTCCACAGCCTCCAGCAGGGGTCCTCTCCTCCCCTCCTCCTGCACCTGCTCCACAGCCTGCAGCAGGGGTCCTCTCCTCCGCTCCACCTGTACCTGCTCCACAGCCTCCAACAGGGGTCCTCTCCTCCCCTCCTCCTGCACCTGCTCCACAGCCTCCAGCAGGGGTCCTCTCCTCCCCTCCTCCTGCACCTGCTCCACAGCCTGCAGCAGGGGTCCTCTCCTCCCCTCCACCTGCACCTGCTCCACAGCCTCCAGCAGGGGTCCTCTCCTCCCCTCCTGCACCTGCTCCACAGCCTCCAGCCAAGGTCCTCTCCTGCCCTCCTCCTGCACCTGCTCCACAGCCTCCAGCTGCAGTTGCACCTCCTCAGCTCCAGGCGCCTCCGTCCTCTCAGGTAGATTGTAAGCATTATCAGTGAAAATATTAATGAAAAAGTATGTAAATGTATTAAACATGATTCTTTTATTTACAGCAAAACAACACAGACGCTGTGGAGGACATGGAGGTTGATGGTTCATCTTCTCAGTAAGTTTATCATAGTCTCTTTAAATTCATCTGTAACCAGTCTAGTATTAAGTTTAGATGTGTTTTTAAATCTTTTACAGTAAACGTAATTTTTTTTATTGTTTAAATGTTTTCAGAAAAAGTTCTTGACAATATATTTTAATGTGTTTTTAGACCTTCACCTCCAGATGGCTTGGCAACTCCGGTTGCGCCTCCTCAACCTCCGCCTCCGTCCTCTCAGGTAGATTGTGAACATTATTAGTGTCAATATTAATGAAAACGTAGTTTCATGTAAATGTTTTAAATCTCTGATTGTTTTACTTACAGCAAAATACCGCTGACGCTGTTGAGGGCATGGAGGTTGATGGTTCATCTTCTCAGTAAGTTTATCAAAGTCTCTTTAAATTCATCTGTAACCAGTCTAGTATTAAGTTTAGATGTGTTTTTAAATCTTTTACAGTAAACGTAAATTTTTTTATTGTTTAAATGTTTTCAGAAAAAGTTCTTGACAATATATTTTAATGTATTTTTAGACCTTCACCTCCAGATGGCTTGGCAACTCCGGTTGCGCCTCCTCAACCTCCGCCTCCGTCCTCTCAGGTAGATTGTGAACATTATTAGTGTCAATATTAATGAAAACGTAGTTTCATGTAAATGTTTTAAATCTCTGATTGTTTTACTTACAGCAAAATACCGCTGACGCTGTTGAGGGCATGGAGGTTGATGGTTCATCTTCTCAGTAAGTTTATCAAAGTCTCTTTAAATTCATCTGTAACCAGTCTAGTATTAAGTTTAGATGTGTTTTTAAATCTTTTACAGTAAACGTAAATTTTTTTATTGTTTAAATGTTTTCAGAAAAAGTTCTTGACAATATATTTTAATGTGTTTTTAGACCTTCACCTCCATATGGCTTGGCAACTCCGGTTGCGCCTCCTCAACCTCTGCCTCCGTCCTTTCTGGTAGATTGTGAACATTATTAGTGCCAATATTAATGAAAAAGTATGTAAGTGTATTAAACATGATTGTTTTATTTACAGCAAAATATCACAGACGCTCTGAAGGACATGAAGGTTAAGGACAGTTTCTTATCTCAGTAAGTTTATCAAAGTCTTTCTAAATGCATCTGTAACTAGTGTGGTATTACCTTTAGCTGTGTTTTTAAATCTTTTACAGTAAACTTTTTTATTGTTCATATGTTAGCAGAAACAGTTCTTTAACATTTTATTAAATGTGTGTTTATAGACCTTCACCCTCACATGGTTCGTCGGCCGCAGTTGCGCCTCCTCCAGCAGGGGTCCTTTCCTTCCCTCCTCCTGCACCTGCTCCACAGCCTCCAGCAGCAGTTGCACCTCCTCAGCCTCCGCCTTCGTTTTCTCAGGTAGATTGTGAAGCTTATTAGTGTCAATTTTAATGAAAAACTAATTTCATGTAAATGTATTAAACATGATTGTTTTATTTACAGCAAAACAACACAGACGCTGTGGAGAACATGGAGGTTGAGGACAGTTCCTTATCTCAGTAAGTTTATCAAAGTCTCTCTAAATTCATCTGTAACCAGTGTAGAGTTACGTTTAGTTGTGTTTTTAAATCTTTTACAGTAAACTAAATATTTTATTGTTTAAATGTTTGTAGAAACGGTTCTTAACCAATTTTTAAATGTGTTTTTAGACATTCACCTCCACATGGTCTATCAGCTGCAGTTGCGCCTCCTCTGCCCCGGGCACCTCTGTCCTCTCTGGTAGATTGTGAACATTATTAGTGTAAATATTAATGAAAAAGTATGTAAATGTATTAAACATGATTGTTTTATTTACAGCAAAATATCGCAGACGCTTTGCAGGACATGAAGCTTGAGGACCGTTCATCTTCTCAGTAAGTTTATCAAAGTCTCTCTAAATTCATCTGTAATCAGTCTAGTATTACCTTTTAGTTGTGTTTTTAAATCTTGTACAGTAAACTTTTTTATTGTTCAAGTGTTAGCAGAAACAGTTCTTTAAAAAAATGTAAATGTGTTTTTAGACCTTCCTCTCCAGATGGCTTGGCAACTCCGGTTGCACCTCCTCAACCTCCGCCTTCGTCCTCTCAGGTAGATTGTAAACATTATTAGTGCCAATATTAATGAAAAACTAGTTTCATGTAAATGTATTAAACATGATTGTTTTATTTACAGCAAAATATCGCAGATGCTTTGCAGGACATGAAGCTTGAGGACAGTTCATCTTCTCAGTAAGTTTATCAAAATCTCTCTAAATTAATCTGTAACCAGTCTAGTATTACCTTTAGCTGTTTTTTAAAATCTTGTACATTAAACTTTTTTATTGTTTAAATGTTAGCAGAAACAGTTCTTACAGTCTCTTTATTTGAATGTGTAGACTTCCACCTCCTCAGAGTCAAACACCTCCTCTTGCGCCTCCTTCTCTGTCTCAGTCCAGGAAGCGTCGGGCTCCATCTCCTCTACAGGTAGATTTAAACTGAAGGTTTTAGCAGAACTTAATGTTAATTTCAGTTTGTTTTAATATATGTGTATTAAATCTTAATTACAGCAAAATAATGGAGTCAGAGATGAGATGGAGCCAAAGCCAAAGAGGGCCAAACTGTGCTTAACAGCAAGCGATCTTAAAGCTCAGTAAGTTTATCATTGTCTGTCTGTTTTACACTTTACCTTTTTTATTTGCACAAATGTTTACAGAAACAGTTCTTGACAATTTATTTAAATGTGTTTTTAGACCTTCATCTCCCAGTGGTCTTTCGGCCGCATTTGCGCCTCCTCAGCCCCAAACGCCTCTGTCGTCTCAGTAAGTTTATCAAAGTCTCTATAAATTCATCTGTAACCAGTCTAGTATTAAGTTTAGCTGTGTTTTTAAATCTTTTACTGTAAACTAAATATTTTATTGGTTAATTATTTGCAGAAAAAGTTCTTAACAATATTTGTAAATGTGTTTATAGACCTTCACCTCCCAGTGGTCTGTCGGCCACAGTTGCGCCTCCTCTGCCCCAGACGCCTCCGTCCTCTCAGGTAGATTGTGAACATTATTAGTGTCAATATTAATGAAAAACTAGTTTCATGTTAATGTATTAAACATGATTGTTTTGACTTACAGCAAAAAAATGCAGATGTTGTTGAGGACATGAAGGTTAATGACCGTTCCTTATCTCAGTAAGTTTATCAAACTCTCTCTTAATTCATCTGTAACCAGTCTAGTATTACGTTTATCTGTGTTTTTAATTTTTTATTATTTAAATGTTAGCAGAAACAGTTCTTACAGTCTCTTTATTTGTATGTGTAGACTTCCACCTCCTCAAGGTCAAACGCCTCCTCTTGCGCCTCCTTCTCTACCTCCGTCCAGGAAGCGTCGGGCTCCATCTCCTCTACAGGTAGATTTAAACTGAAGCCTTTAGCAGAACTTAATGTTAATTTCAATGTTTTTTAATATACGTGTATTAAATCTTAATTACAGCAAAATAATGGAGTCAGAGATGAGATGGAGCCAAAGCCAAAAAAGGCCAGACTGTTTGGGCCATTGGATGAGGTCACGCCTCCTCAGGCTTCCTCATCTTCTCAGGTAGATTTCACCAAAGCCCTAAACATTATTAATGACAATTTCATTATGAATTTAATTTATTAAATCTATGATTGTTTTATTTACAGCAAAATAAAGCCGACGCTGGGGAGGTGGACTCTTCTTCTGTTTCTCAGTAAGTCTTTATTTCAACCTTAACTTTTGTTATATTACATTTAGTTTTTGATTTGAGATCTTTTATGATGTTTTAGATCTTTTAGTGATCTTTTAATTGTTTGCTGATGCAATTCTCACAGTACTTTTATATTTTTTTATCTAATCGCAGTCAGCCAATCCAGCAAGTGCCCGTCTCTCCTCCTCCTCAGCGTCGCTGTCTAAAGCGTCCGGCTCCTTGTACTGCTCAGGTAGATTTATACCAGTGAATTTGATTGTTTTTTTTAGTTATTTAATGTCTTATATCTCTGTTCGCTTTATTTGCAGGAATTATCTGAAGACATGGTCTCTCCATCCAAAAAAGCAAGACTTAACGGATTGATTTAAAAATCTCAAGACGAGGAGATCCAAACTCACCTCCTCAAACCCCACCCCCATATGGAGAAAATAAATAAAAATATTTTTTTATGAAACAGAGACTAGTGCAGAAAACAAACATTATTTGTGACACATTCATTATAGTTATTTATTGTGACAAACTTAAATGTAATGTATATGTAATCAGGTTTTACCAACATTTCCATCACCCACTAGAAAGCAAGCTTACTGTAAACCTTATAAGACAAAGACCCAAGTTAGGTTGAAATCACTGGGAGAGAAACTTCACTAAAGTTTCTCCGTTCTCTTATAGTATCTTATAGTATCACTGAGCAGGACAGATCACAGATGAGTTCAAGCAGTAAACTGTAAACTAACTTAAAATCAATTCAAGATCTTTACATCTTCTAACTGAATACAATCTTAAAAGATCAGAAGGTTTTATAAACATCTCCCTACAGCTTATGACGTATAATATATGAGATATTTCTGACTGCAGCATAACACTTATTTTTATTATAAGCAAACATTAAAGTTTATTGGTTATGACATGGACAACTAATGAAAATTTGACCGTAAATCATTTCTGAAGAGTTTGTTTTTTAATAAACACAGTAAATAATATTTTATTTAATATGTAAAGGTGAAAACATCTGTAAGGTTTACACTGTAAGAGAGATCTGTATATGAATTGTTGACTGTTAATGTTTGTATATAGCACATAATTCACATTGTTTTCTTTATCACATTGCATGCAGGGATCTTGATGGCCACATAAAGGAGGTGATCTATAAAGCAGCACAACATTTTATTCATCTGTTTCAGAGGTAAGTCATTTTATTAAAAATGTTACTTTGTAAAGTCACTGTTTTATTATTATTTGAAGTCGTTTGAAATGATAAACATCCAGTGATACTCTGAATGAACTGAGATTTATTCATAAAAACTTTAACACACAGTGTTTCTGCTCATCTCATGTTATTCTTGATAGAGTAGTTTTGCATTCTTTATCTCTGAAGAGTCTTTAGTTTTATCAGATTTATAAAAGACAGATCAGCTGAACCCCTGGAGGTGTATCACGGACAGATCGAGTCAAGAGTTTAGTTAATGACACTAAGCTTCATGGGACGTCTGCGCATGCGTGCACTTATGATGAGGGTTCAGCAGGCATTGAAGCACATATAATAATGTTAAAGCAGTTTTATATCATTTACACTTGCAAATATCGATTGATGTCTATCTCTGTCTAAGAAAATGTATTTTTTTATTATTTGAAAATAAAATATTTTTTAATAAAATTTATTGTTATGTGATTTGTTATTGGACTAAATATTGTACATAATTTTGTTAATTATTAATATATCTTCAAGTATCAGTGGATGAATAAATTTAACACAAGTTACAATTCCATCAGTTAATAAATGTTACGACACATTTCCACATCAATTCTGTCGATTTATAAACAAACTCATCACTCTTTTACTTATTAGATAATATGAAATGAATCTCAATTTATAATAAATGTGTGTGTAAATACATTGTCATTATTGAGCCAAAAATGTTAACATATGATACTTAATTGATAATGCTGACATGATACAGTAAATGGGTATAACAGATATACATGAACACATGATGCTAAATAATAATTGATTATTTAATAAGGGACAGAACAGAAGTTAGGCGTGTGCATTTAAAGGGATAGTTCACCCAAAAATGAAAATTCTGTCATAATTTACCCTCATGTTGTTACAAACCTGAATAAATGTCTTTGTTTTGATGAACCCAAAGAAAGATATTTTGAGAAATGTTTGTAAGCAAACCATTAGTGGACCCCATTCACTTCCATAGTAGGAAAAAGTATACTATGGAAGAAAATGGGGCCCACAAATGGTTTGCAAACATTTCTGAAAATATCCTTCTTTGTGTTCATCAGAACAAAGACATTTATTCAGGTTTGTAACAACATAAGAGTGAGTAAATAATGACAAAAAAAATATTTTTGGGTGAACTATCCCTTTAAGCTGACCCACACAATGATACAGGTCTTTCTTTTCACAGATTCTTAGTGTCCTCTGTACATTTGGGATGTAGTTGGTCTTTTTCTAAAGCTAAAGATATTTGGATACATTAAATGATAAAGGATATATTAGAACATAAAGAACATGTTAGTTTGGGCACTAATGTAACATTTCCATCCTCCACTTCTGTCACAGCAGATTGTTCAATGCTAATTAATTATTATTATTATTATTATTATTATTATTATTAGTGTAGTGTACTGAAATGCATTACACAAAATTATTGAAAATCTGTAAGGACTGTAAAGTTTGCAGTTGCTCTAAAAAAACATAGTTCTCCATTCCTGTTCCTGGAGGGCACCACCTGTCCTTTAAAATTCAGTTCCAACCCCAATCAAACACATCTGAACATGCTAATGATTATTTACTTATGAGATATTTCCAGCATGACACTTTTCTCCTATTATTTTTAATTAATCATAACTTTATTGATTTATTAAATGTAACATATGATGTATAGATAACACGAAAGATCCTGTGTAGTGTGACAAAGATGTGTAATATTCTTCAAATAAGAAAAGGATTTTCACGTAGGTTAGGTTAACATCATTAAAGTATATTCTACTACTCAATACTCATAATAACATGATCATCATACAGCAGATACTACAAATACTGTATTTAATTATTTTATACTCAGTTAATGCAGTGATGCCTTTCATTCACTTTTTCATTTCAAGTCAATGTTTTTCTATTACTTTTGTACGAATTCCCTGCCGTGCATTCAGTAACCGCTAGTGGGCGTAACAACAACAAACTAACGGCACGAAGAGGAAACAACACAGACAGAGGGAGAGAAAGAGGGAGACTGCTGAAATTCATCTGCTTTATTTATCTACAAACTACAAGCATTTCATTCATTCATGCATAGAGACTTTTCATTGTGAAAGGTAAGACAGATTGTAGGTCTAAATATTTGTTAAACATTTAATGAAAAGGTTGTTTATTTTATATGATTATTTTAATATGATATGAAACGAACATTTTTATCGTAATGCTTCAATTTCAGTCCTAAAGTCGCTTTTTAGAATATAATTTTAAATAAGGTAAGTTATATTTTAACCAATCATAAGAGCAATGTTATTTGCACTCGCACTGGTTTCGGTTTCGTTTGTTGTTAAATAGACAAATACCAAGAAATCTGAAAAAATGCAAAACAAAGCTCGGGTCCTTAGGAGGACATATAACCATTTCAGCAATATATTACAGCAACCGTTATATGATGTTTTATTTATTTATTAATATACATTTGGATTTGCTTACATGTTAATGTATATTATCTCTTGTTTTGTTCTTCAGGACACATGGCTTCCCTCCCATCTAGATTAACCAAAAAACAAAAGCAGCTGCTCTGTCCCATGTTGGGTGATGTGGATCTGACTCTTCTCTTTAAAGCGTCTGTTCATGGATATAATGCTGCTGCTTTTCATAAGAACTGTGATTGTCAGGGTCCAACTTTACTCGTAGCCTACAACAGTTCAGGCCACATATATGGTGGATATACGAGTAAAGATTATAATCAAAGTAGGCAGAATATTATTGATTCTGAGGCTTTTCTTTTCTACTTTCCTATTCATGGAGGGAACCCTGTCACCATCAAAATAGCTCCTGGATATAATGTACGGATTGATGACTCAGATGGGCCCAGTTTTGGGCAAGAGTTATACTTTATGCATAAAAATCAACCTTATCTATATGATGAGGGACATATGGGATATAAACGCGGCTCATTTAATTATGATGCCTTAAATCTGTATGGAAACAACACTCAGCTTTGTGAATGTGAGGTGTACAAGGCGAACAAGAGTAAGTCTATCATCAGAAAAAAGTTTTATCACTACTTCTAATAATACTACATTTAGGACATACATTTAATAATTTATTAACATAGTTTATTAACACGTTCAAACATCTATTCAATATTTGTCTTCCAGTTGTTAATCCTCCAGTCCCTCAGGTCACTGCAGGTCCAGTCAAAGAGAAGCCATGGAGAAATATTCTGTGGACAGAAAAGTATGTTTTCACAAAATGTTGTTTCACTCTGTTGCTCATTTCATGCTGTTAAACTAATGGTTTAACTGCTATTGTAGACAAAAACAAGACCTCATGAAGTGCATCAAAGATCATAAACCCCTGGTGTCCTCTGTGAACCGGGTTCGAATCCTAATGATCGGTCCTGTAGGTGCTGGAAAGTCCAGTTTCTTCAACTCCATCAACTCCATCTTTATGGGTCGCATGACCAACAAAGCCATGGCAGGATCTTCAGGCACCAGTCTCACCACACAGGTGCATTAAAAGCTTCCTTTATTAAGAAGTGTTAAATATCTGTTAATGACTTATTGTTTTGGTCCCTATAACACGTCAATGTTCTCTTTTAGTTTCGCACATATCCACTGAAAGATGGCCGTGAGGGAAAGCCATTGCCATTTGTGTTGTGTGACACTATGGGACTGGAGGAGCAGACAGGTGCAGGTCTGGATATTGAGGACATCAGCAGCATCATTCAGGGTCTCATACCAGACCGATATCAAGTAAGATGACCATAAAGATGATAGGGTTGTATCCAAATCAACTAGTTGAAGTTTTAAGTTGGTTCTTAATGTACTTTACCATAAATTGTTTTGCTTCAAGTTCAACCCCATGGTACCATTTCATCGTGATGAGCAAAAGTCCTCCAGACCTTCATCTCTACAGCAGAAGATCCACTGTGTGGTTTACATGATAGATGCCACCAAAATCTCCCTCATGTCCAGCAAACTGGAGGAAAAACTTGCAGCCATACGCAAAAAAGTGAACTCGCTGAGTATGTGCATTTATAAAACACGTGATTCCGGTTCTTAATGCTGATTGGTCAATAGCTGTGATTTTCACAGAGTGACTATTTGTATCTGTTGTCATTTTTGTGCCATATAAATGTAAATTTGTGTTGCATATTAAGCTGCTTATATCTCTGCTTAATTAAACATTTTTCAGGTGTTCCTCAGATCGTCTTGATGACTAAAGTAGACGAGGCGTGTCCTCTGGTGGAGGAGGATCTTCAAAAGGTTTACGTCAGTTCCTACATTAAGACAAAGGTGAGATCTTCCAGAGCTGAAACTGTGTCATATGGAGCTGAAAGTGTGTCAGATGGACTGAGAGATTTGTATTGACTCTACAGGTACAGGAGGTCAGCTCTCGACTGGGTGTTCCTGTGTCTTGTGTGTTACCTGTGAAGAATTACAGTCAGGAGCTTGAACTGAACCTCAACTGTGATCTCCTGCTTCTCACCGCTGTACAGCAGATGCTCAACTATGCTGAAGATTATTTGGATGATGTTGATGCCAATGTTGCTTAAATTTATACATTTTTTGTTGTTAACTTGTACACTTCATTTCCAGGACTTCGTCCAGCAGTAATGTAATCATTATTATTTTTGTAATACTATTACTGTCCAGGTAGATCATCACACTGCAATTCAGACACAATGCCCACGAATGATGATTCTGATATACTGAATAATATTGGAGTTTTCAGCTAATACCTGTGAACTTGACATTGCCATGACAAAAAGCTGATAGTCCATTAAAATTACATTTCAATGCCTTCATTTCAATTGTGGTACACAAAAAGATGCAGTATTGATCAAATTGTAATTTAAAGATGGATAATTAAAATTGTATATTATGTTATTTCCAGTGTTTCAAATTGCATCTATAAATGCGTATTTTATTTACTTTCTTATGTTTAATAAATTAACTTATTTCAACACCACTATAAAATACAAATCTACAAATTATTTAAGACCTGCGAGCAAATGTTGATTTGTAAGCATTGTAAATATGTATAAAAGGATAGATATAGACATACAGTTTATTGTATAATATCCTGTTACTGAATACTCATAATAACATCATACAGCAGACATCAACTAATCAGCTTGTTCAGTATGCCACTTAAATACTATTTTTAATCCTACTTTTACAAAATAAAAAAAATGAACTTCAAAAATTGCATCAAAATTTCCTTTTTTTTATTAGTTTCCCTGCCGTGCATTCACCAACCGAACAGAAAAGCAGTTATAACATCTGATTCCAGCTCCACTCTTTTAAGTATACAGTATTCTTACTCAGCATCCAGGAAAGACATTTTATTAGAAATTTTACAACTGGCTAGTGGAATGCAAAAGGCAGGTTTTAAGTTTTCTCTCTTCTCGGTTCCAGCGCACAAGGGTGTGGGGGGAATGAGTTGCCTGATAAATTTGCTAAGAAAGCTGCAGTTAATGATAGTCTGGAGGTGGAGATTAAACTCAGAAAGGCAGAGGTTAAAAGTATAAATAAAGCAAGAACTTATGAGAAATGGGAGTGTATCTAGGAGAAATACAGAAAATATATTTTCTTTTTTGTTTTCCTTTTTAAGGGATAGGGCTTTTAAAAAGAATCTAATTTATAGAAAAACTGCTATTCCTGTTCCACACTCCAGTCCAGCGGTGGCGGTAATACACCTTGTAGTGTCAACCGCCAAATAAAAAAACAAAAGAAGAAAAAATTTACTAACCGATAGGGGGCGAAAATCAAATTGGCAGTGGCACCTTTCTTTTACTGTCGTGGCACCAGCTTGTCACAAATGGGAAAAACAGACAGAGGGAATTAAAGTGAGAGCGGGAGATTCATGGGGTTTATCTGCGTTATTCATGTAAACTATACGCATTTCATTGATTCATGCATAGAGAGCTTGCATTGTAACAGGTGAGAATGACTGCTTATCTAAATATTTAGTTAAACATTCAATAAAAACCGATGTTCTGTTTTATTTGACTAGGATTATATAATACACACAATTGTACTGACATGCGTTTTTTCAACCCTGAAAGTCGCATGTCCGCTTAAAAATATTAATAAGTTACATAATTAATATTTTAACTAACGGATAGTGATGAAAACACTGTTAATTTATTTCGTAAACCGACTTCCGATTTTGCAGGCTGGTTTCTAATTAGGCATCAACACGCGTCTTGACGCAGTGTACGCTGACGTCAAAAGAAATTACAGGGTTCCCACAGGATTTTGAAAGTTTATGAATCTATGGAAAAAAATCAAGGCCCTTGGAAGTTTTTGAAAATATACATGCATAAATACAGGTCATTGAAAGTGCTTGAATCTATTTTATGCAAGAATTTTCTGGAAAAAATCCATATAATTCAATGTTTAGTGTAGGATACTATCATAAAAATTCTAGACTTTTTAAGCACACGTGCTAAACTGTTCGCTTTAAATGCTTATATCTTCTGTATGCGAATGTTAATTCATACCAAAATGCTTTTTTGCATAGCTGTGTTTGACACTTGAAAACGTCTCGTGTTACGTATGTAACTGTTCTTCCCTGAGAAGGGAACGAGGCGCTGCGTCTCCCTTGCCATACTTCCTGTGTCCATGTAACGCCGTCTTTAGCAATATTTCAGATAGCTATATACTTCCTGGCTCCCAGGACACCCTGTCTTTGTCGTTAAGCCTGACCATTAGTTGAATTTGATATACACATTCAGATGCAATTACACCTGGAGGCGTCCCCAAAGTGTCACCGCAGTGACACAGCGCGAGTTCCCTCGAAAGGGAACTGTAACAATGTATCTTAAAAAGGTTACACGATGTAACCTTGCTCTCACTTGAAATGTGTCCCCACATTTAGTCATTGACTTTGAGGGTATTGGACCTGGAAAGTCCTTGAAATGTCATTGAATTTGAAGTTAACTAAGCTGTGTGGGAACCCTGTAATTAGACATACACAAGATTTCAAACTCCCAATTTTATCCTGAAATCTTTTATATGAATATATATATACATATTTGCATTTGTTTATGTGTTAATGTCTTTTATTTTGTTCTTCAGGACACATGGCTTCCCTCACACCTAGATTAACCACTAAACAAAAACAGCAGCTCTGTGCCTTGTTGTGTAATGTGAATCTGACTCTTCTCTACAAAGCATCTGTTCATGGATATAATGCTACTGCTTTCCACCAGCGCTGTGACCGTCAGGGTCCAACTTTACTCGTGGCCTACAACTTTTCAGGCTACATCTTTGGTGGATATACGAGTAAAGATTATACTCAGTGTGGTAGGATTATAGCTGATCACGAGGCTTTCCTCTTCAACTTTCCTCTAAATGGTGGTGTCCCTGTCTCCATCAAAATAAGTAATGGGAGTCGTGCACGTCTTGATGACTCTGGAGTGCCCAACTTTGGTGAAGAGTTGTACTTTATGTATAACAATCAACCTTTGGTACATGATGATGAAAATTTGGGATATGCAAGTTTCACGTTCGATTTTGATCCCTTAACCATGTATGGAAGCGACTCTCAGCTTCGAGAATGTGAGGTGTATAAAGTTAAGAAGAGTAAGTCAGAATAAAGTTTTTATAAATACTTATAATAATACATTTAGGACTTCATTAACATTGTTTATACTTTGACAGCACATTTAAATCATCATTCAATATTTGTCTTCCAGTTGTCTCACAGGTCACTGCAGGTCCGATCGAAGAGAAGCCATGGAGAAATATTCTGTGGATACCCGGGTATGTTTTCAGCAAATGTTGTTCTCAACCTGTTGCTTATTTTATGCACGCAAAAAACACTAAATAAGAAGTTTTAACTGTTTCCGAAGACAAAAACAAGACCTCATGAAGCGCATCAAAGATCATAAACCCCTAGTGTCCTCTGTGAACCGGGTTCGGATCCTAATGATCGGTCCTGTAGGTGCTGGAAAGTCCAGTTTCTTTAACTCCATCAACTCCATCTTCATGGGTCGCATGACCAACAAAGCCATGGCAGGATCTTCAGGCACCAGTCTCACCACACAGGTGCAATAAAAGCTTAATTTATTAAGAAGAGCGTTAAATATTTCTTCATGCTTTGATTTGGTCCCAATTTCACATCAATGTTCTCTTTTAGTTTCGCAGATATCCAGTGAAAGATGGCCGTGATGGAAAGCCATTGCCATTTGTGTTGTGTGACACTATGGGACTGGAGGAGCAGACAGGTGCAGGTCTGAATATTGAGGACATCAGCAGCATTCTTCAGGGTCTCATACCAGATCGATATCAAGTAAGATAAACATGGAGATGATACGGTTGTATCCAAATGACCTAGTTAAAATAAGTTTTAAGTTGGTTCTTAATGTACTTTACCATAAATAGTTTTCTCTTAAGTTCAACCCCATAGCATCATTTCATCCTGACGAGCAAAAGTCCTACAGACCTTCATCTCTACAGGAGAGGATCCATTGGTGGTGTTTGTGATAGACACCACCATAATCTCCCTCACGTCCAGCAAAGTGGAGGACAACCTTGCAGCCATATGCAAAAAAGTGAACTCGCTGGGTAAGTTGTACCATGATTCTGGTTCTTAATGCTGATTGGTCAATAGCTGTGGGTTTTTTGTGTCGTGGCAGCATCTTCAAAATGTATACATGTGTGTTGCATATAAAAATAAATTCCTCAATATTGTTTTACTGATCAATTTTCAGGTGTTCCTCAGATTGTCTTGATGACTAAAGTGGATGAGGCGTGTCCTCTGGTGGAGGAGGATCTTCAAAAGGTTTATGTCAGTTCCTACATTAAGTCAAAGGTGAGATCTTATAGAGCTGAAACTGTGTCATATGGAGCTGGAAGTGTGAGAGATGGACTGAGAGATTTGTATTGACTCTACAGGTACAGGAGGTCAGCTCTCGACTGGGTGTTCCTGTGTCTTGTGTGTTACCTGTGAAGAATTACAGTCAGGAGCTTGAACTGAACTTTAACTGTGATCTCCTGCTTCTCACCGCTGTACAGCAGATGCTCAACTATGCTGAAGATTATTTGGATGATGTTGATGCCCATTAGAGCAAATGCCTATTAAGTACTACTTGAGGTTATACTGTAAATTGTGAAGTGTATGTGAATATTTGTTTTTGGGCTAAGAAAAAAATCATATTTATGAGTATGATGTTCATAATAAGGTAACTTGCTGGAATAGTGTGAAGTTAAACACAACCTAAAAATATTTTACGTTTTTTTTGTATACTGCATTTACAGAAGTCCAACCATTAATACTTAAGTATGGTGAAGTATACAGCAGATAGTAGCGATCTTGACATTGCCGTAGCAAAAAGATGTTAGGTTATAACAATTACATTTCAAATCCCTGATTTAAATAGAGGTGGCAAACATGCAGTGTTGTAAAAAAAAGAAATAAAATCTAATACAATTCAAGTTCTGTTGAGAATAACCTGTAAATTTGTTATCTGCATGCAACAAACGGGGAGTCTGTGTTTGAAATTGCACTTATACAAATACAAATGCAATTGTAATTTCATTTTGTTTCAATATGTTTAATAAACAATCTTTGAACAAGAGTTTTATTTTCGTTTAAGATTTTTTAAAATAAAGCCTACATTTATTGTTTTTTTAAATGTAACATATACTATAATATACAAATTCATATATAACACTAAAGCTCCAGCACAGCGTAGTGTTGCAAATATGTGTAATATTTTTGAAAAGTGATTCTGCTACTTAATACTCAAAATAACATGATAATTATACAGCAGATGCTACAAATAATATATTTAATATTATACTGATTTAATGCAGTGATGCATTTTATTCACTTTTTTAATTCAAATCAATGTTTTTTTATTACTTTTGTACGATTTCCCTGCCGTGCATTCAGCAACCGCTAGGGGACGTAACAACAGCAAACTCCAGCAGCACACAGATAGGAAACACAGACGGAGGTGAGTAAGAGTCTGGGGCCTGGGCGACTGCTTGAGGTTCCCTGGCATTTAATTGATTTATGCATAGAGACTTTTCGTTGTGAAAGGTAAGACAGATTGTCGGTCCAAATATTTAGTTAAACATTCAATGAAAAAGGGTTTTATATGATTGGGAAATTAAACACATTTTTATTGTAACGATTTAATGTCAATCCTGAACGTCGATTTTCTACGGAAGCCGAAAGGGATCGTGTACTATTTTTAATTGTTGCTTGCTTGTTTTCTCGCGATCTCGACTTAATTTTTTCATGATCTCGAGATAACAAAAGTTGTTTTCTTGTGATCTCGACATAACAAAAGTTGTATTCTTGTGATGTAATTAAACCTTACGTGTAACTTACTCGATAAATGTTGTTTTGTTTGTAGACAACAAAAGCCTTTTTTGTTAAATTAGCATGGATGGACATATTAGATATGGATAAGGGATTCGATTTTTCAGTGATTGACAATTTAATATTGGTGAATTTAGGGACCGTCTCTAAAGTTACTCTATAATATACAGGTTTCTACTTTTACAAACGTTTAAAATGAACGACTTAAAGTCAACAAACAGTCATAAAACCAAATGTGTGCATGTGGTTGTCAGCTATAATGCACACTTTTTAGATTTTTGATATTTATCCAAATAAACTGTTAAATACTATTACGTGTACATTATATTGCTTTAGAGATGGGCCCTAAATTCACTGGTCAACTTTATTTATTTATTTAAGTCTTGGCATTTATTCAAAATACACGAAATATTATGGACAGAATTTTTATTTTGTTTAAAGGGTCTAACAAAAGAGTTAAAGTAAAAACTGTTTTTTTACTGTTCTTAAGTATTTTAAAGTAAACATACTTGCTAAAACACATTGGAATGGTTTCCATTACAAATACCATTATATAAACCATACTGTTGAAACCATTACAAAATGTCTTATTGTAGTGTTTTATTGGTTCCCATCCACCCTATAACATCCCACCAATATAATCCAACAGAGACCATTATAGTTTCATTAAAACCAGTACAATTCCCATTAAAAACAATTAAAAACAATTTGAAATACAGCAACGTTAATATGATGTATTATTTATATTTTGATATACATTTGGATTTGCTTACATGCTTATGTAGATTATCTCTTGTTTTCCTCTCCATTACAGATGGCTTCTCGCACATCTAGATTAACCAAAAATCAAAAAATGCAGCTCTGTGGTTTGTTGGGTAATGTGGATCTGACTTTTCTCTACAAAGCGTCTGTTCATGGATATAATGCTGCTTATTTCCACCAACGCTGTGACCGTCAGGGTCCAACTTTACTCGTAGCTTACAACAGCTCAGGCTACATCTTTGGTGGATATACGAGTAAAGATTATACTCAGAGCGGGCAGTACGTTACTGATGAAGATGCTTTCCTGTTCAGCTTTCAAGGCAAAGTCCCTGTGCGCATCAAAATTAACAGTGGACATCACGCACGTCTTGATGACTCCAGAGGACCCAACTTTGGTCAACAGTTGTACTTTTGCTATAATAACCAACCAACTGTAATTAATCAAGGGGTCAGTGCATTCAACATTAATACTGCATTAATGTATGGGAACGATGGGAACCTGACTGAATGTGAGGTGTTTAAAATTGAGCAGAGTACGTCCATCATTTACTCCGTTATTTATAGTTTAGAACTTCAATCTTACTTATATTGTTAACATTAGCCCAATAAGAAGTTATATAACAAATCTTACATTGTTTTAGTCTCTCAGGTCAGTCCTGAGAAGAAAGCATGGAGGAACGTTGTGTGGACAACTAAGTAAGTTTTCACCCATTTTCTTTAATTTCTCATTTTGGTAATCTGACATCAAAACTCTTAAATTATAAATATGTGATCTTTGTAGCCGAAGAGAAGAGCTTGTGAAATTAATAAAGACCCATAAGGTGTCCTCTGTGAACCGGGCTCGAATCCTAATGATCGGTCCTGTAGGGGCTGGAAAGTCCAGTTTCTTCAACTCCATCAACTCCATCTTCATGGGTCGCATGACCAACAAAGCCATGGCAGGATCTTCAGGCACCAGCCTCACCACACAGGTGCAATAAAAGCTTCCTTTATTAAGAAGAGTGTTAAATATCTCTTCATGACTTACTGTTTTGGTCCCTATAACACATCAATGTTCTCTTTTAGTTTCGCAGATATCCACTGAAAGATGGCCGTGATGGAAAGCCATTGCCATTTGTGTTGTGTGACACTATGGGACTGGAGGAGCAGACAGGTGCAGGTCTGGATATTGAGGACATCAGCAGCATCATTCAGGGTCTCATACCAGACCGATATCAAGTAAGATGGAAACAAAGATGATGTAATTTCCTAATAATATGAATGAAAATTAACATGTATTCCTTGAATCATTACTCTACATTTTTTAAATTCAGTTCAATCCTGTGGCACCATATGAACCCAATGAGCAAAAGTCCTCCAGACCTCCATCTCTACAGGAGAAGATCCACTGTGTGGTGTTTGTGATAGATGTCACCAAAATCTCCCTCATGTCCAGCAAACTGGAGGACAAATTTTTTGCTATTCGAAGAAAGTTGAACTCACTAGGTAAGTAAGACTATTACTTTTCATGTATTTGTAAATTAGTATTGGTAAAAGTAAGAGTTTTTCGTAATAAGCTAAGTACAGGTACAGGAGGTCAGCTCTCGACTGGGTGTTCCTGTGTCTTGTGTGTTACCTGTGAAGAATTACAGTCAGGAGCTTGAACTGAACCTCAACTGTGATCTTCTGCTTCTCACCGCTGTACAGCAGATGCTTCGCCTTGCAGACGACTACTTTGATGATATCAGTCCAACGGAGGGCAAGCCATGATAAATAACAACTGTAAAGTTTTTCTGAGTTCTTGCAGTTGAAAGCAAATGTATTTTCTTTGCAGCATTTTTAGTATTGGACAATAGGCTTGTCTGTTCTGTCTCTTTTGTCATTCAAATCCATTCAAGACATTTGTGAGAAACATTAAAAGTAAGATCACTTAAGCATCATGTTACATACAGAATGATAATCATATTTGCTTTATTAAGTTGCTTTTTATAAACACATACTGTAGTCCCAGTCCTGGGTGCTGATTGGTCAACAGCCATCCCTCATTCATGTATCACTGCACTTTTGTTTTGTTTGCTCTGCTGCAACATTCGGGTGCAATGTTTTCTAATGAATGTGTGACATTTAAGGAACTGTATGTAGGATTGTGGCTAAAACTGGTACTGCAATCACACAACTGGTGGCCAATACACAACATGACAACATAAACATCAGATGAGGGCTGCAACTCCACTTTTTAAATGACAATATCCTGGCCGGGCCACTGTTGTCAGTGATATAAGTATTTGAAATGAAAATGATTTCTCAATGTCTAGTGACATATCAGGGCCATTTTATGATTAATTGATATACATTTCTTACATACTGTTCCTTTAAATGTTCCAATAAAATAAAAGAAATGTATGTCTTAATATTTGCGTGGCAACTATTTTATAACAATGCACTGGAGGGGTGAGCCATATTGTGACGATTTCAAAAATATTGCAGGTTCAGGAGATTACTGTTTTATTTTTGATGGGAAGAACTTCCAAAGCATCCACAGAAAAACTCATTAAATGTCCTTGCACGTTTGCTTTGATTCATCACTGTGCAGTCAGTGACCTTGCACCGTAGTATTACATTTTCTAAAAACACAACACAGAAAATAAATTACAAGTGTAACGGTTGTGAGAGACTCCTGCTGCTCCGGTAGAAACTGTATCCTTGCCCCTGAGCGGAAATTCTTGTAGTTTAAATGTTTATCATCTTTAGTTGTAATTTTAAAATGCTGCCTATTTTAGCAAAGATTTTATAAAATATGATATTATATTATGTGAAAAAAAATTACAATTAAAAACATTTGAAGCAGGACTACTTTATCAAGCGTAATGTGTCGAAGCAGTGAGCAGATCGTAATGAGGTCTCCTTATATGAAACACCTGACTCCACCAATCAGACTCCTTTCAGAATGTTTGAAACATTTCTTTAATTAACACACTAACAAACTGATGAACTTTCTGACATTTCTTATTTTCGCTCAGCTGTGCAAATTAAAATTAATAATTGGCAGGTAAACATTATAAATATCACAATTAAATGTAAAAAATAATTCAATTTGATTTAAAATGTTTTATACTGATCAGATCCTATCTGTGATATTGTTTGCTCTTTGTATAAAAGTGACTATCAACCAAAAGTAATAATTTTAAGAGTTTAAATGTATATAAAATGTATTTTACGCATGAAATTATTTTGCCCACATAGGTCCCATATGGGTCCCATATTATCATCCAACAGGGGCATACCTATATGGGACCCACATAGTCAACCCACATGGGACCCATATATATTGCCCATGTTAAGCCCATGGCCACATGAAACCCATTTTGCCCATATGGGACCCACGTGGGGCCCACATATCAATGTTAATTAAATGTACAAAAAATAATGCATTTTTATTTAAAATGTTTTATACTGATCAAATCATATCTGTTATAATATTTGCTCTTTGTTTAAAAGTGACAATCGACCAAAAGTTATTATTTTAAGATTTGAAATGTATGTATTTCAAGCGTAAAAATGTTTTGCCCACATAGATGCCATGAGGGCCCCACATTATTATCCCACATGGGCAAACCTATATGGGGCACACATAACCCATGCTGCCCACGTGGGGCCCACATATCAATGTTGGCTGGGATGTTAAAATGGCCAACTTTACAGTAGAAAATAATGTTTACAGCCTGGTACAAAAATAATTTTTGGTCTGTATGTTTGCCCTTCAATTTTTTTAAAGAAAACAACATGATAGAGCAGGTTTGTCTTTTGAGTAACACCTTACTTTTACTTTCACATTTAATCATTTAGCAGACCCTTTTATCCAGAGTAATTTATAGTCCCATAACAAGTCATTCTTCTTAACAAGGCAAATCAAATAAAAAGTGCCAGTTATACAAGGTTTCAAGTCACATCCTGAGAACAGAAAGCATTTTATTTTTCCACAAACAGCAAGTGTTCTTATAAAGTTATTAAAAAATCTTTGGAAAAAAAACGAAATTGTATGTATGATTTTTACAAAAAACAGTTTTTATCCTATGAAAGTAAAGTTAAGCAGAGGTCTTAATATTTATACCATAAATACTGGTGATAGGCTAATGTACAGTATGTAACTTGTATAATAACATTTTTGTAAGGGTTTTGCGTTGCATTTAGTTCTGTTCATTGTTAATCATCTTGTTTAGTTCATTTGTTATCTCATTTCATCATTATTAGTTTCACCTGTTTGATTATTAGTTAAGTTCTTACACCTGTGTTTAATTAGTTTGCTCACCCTTTATATTCTGCCCTCATGTGTCTTTCCCTTGTCAGTCGTTGAATGTGCATGTTATGTGAAGCTGTTCCTTGTCGTCATTGTATGTTTGAATAAAATTCCAGTGTATATAGCAAGAACTTGATCTCCTCGTCATCATCGTTGTATTTTAGTATTAGTAGTAGTAGAGAACGTGACAATTTTATGTGGTAAGTTACTGATAAGTGATTATACTGATAGTATTTTTCTGTCTTGCAGAAACCTAATCTTAAAAAAAAACATGATACAGGCTTAATATTGATTTTTTTTTTTTAAAGAAAACAACATGATGGAGCAGGTTTGTCTTGGGTGTAACACCTTACTTTTACTTTCACATTTATTCATTTAAAAGACCCTTTTATCCAGAGTGACTTATAGTCCCATAACAACAAGGCAAATAAAAAGTGCCAGTTATACAAGGTTTCAAGTCACATCCTAAGAACAGAAAGCATTTTATTTTCCACAAACAGCAAGTGTCCTACAAAAGGTAAGTTATAAAGCCTATACAATATCTTTAAACTATTACAAGTTATATACAAATCATTGTGTTGCTTGTCAGCTATATGGTCTATTTTATTTTATTTTTTCAGTATTTTATTCTGATGGCTTAATGCATATAATGTAATTTAATGTAACTTGTATAATAACATTTTATGTGGTAAGTTACTGATTAGTGATTTGATAGTATTTTTCTGTATTCTGTCTCACATATAGGCCTAATCTTAAAAAAACATGATAGAACAGGCTTAATATTGAATTTTTTTAAGAAAACATGATAGAGCAGGTTTGTCTTGGGTGTAACACCTTACTTTTACTTTCATATTTATTCATTTAAAAGACCCTTTTATGCAGAGTGACTTATAGTCCCATAACAACAAGGCAAATAAAAAGTGCCAGTTATACAAGGTTTCAAGTCACATCCTAAGAACAGAAAGCATTTTATTTTCCACAAACAGCAAGTGTTCTACAAAAGGTAAGTTATTAAGCCTATACAATATCTTTAAACTATTACAAATCATTGTGTTGCTTGTCAGCTATGGTCTAGGAACAAAACAGCTTTCTATTTATTGTAATGCTTTTTATTCAAACATTACAAAGTATCTCTGTTCTAAGACTGCCATTATGAAAATTAACCATTTTTAATTATACTACCATATAAATAGTTAAACCACAAAATAACAGTGGTTATTTATGGTAATGGTAATCAATTTGTCAAAAAAGGGGTTTAGTTTCTTATTTAAGTTAGATTAGAAATATGACAGATAACACAATATGGAAAGAACTTCAGGCAAACTTTCAGAATGTAGTTTAGTATGGAAAACGGTTCCCTAACGTTAGTTTTTAGGTTCCAGGAACATTCCCACAAAAACAAACATACATTATTATTTAATTTCCATAGGAAACAAAAACAAACCTTTGAAATAACGTCCTGGGACTGCCGTACCAAAAAAAAACTTTGGATAAAACGAAATTGTATGTATGTAAAAAAAACTCTTTTTATCCTATCAAAGTAAAGTTTATACATACTGTAACAGTCATTATTCCTGACATGTCAAAGCAGATTTATCCAGGTCTAAATATTAATACCATACATACTGATGATAGGCTAATGTATAAAACCATGTGAATGATTTAGCTAAAGGGTAGCCTGAATTACTAAGCTAGGCAGTGATCCAAATGCTGTGGGGTAAACTCAACCAGCGGTTCAACCTACTCCACGAGGAACTGAAACCACTGAATTTGTTTAGGCGAAAAATGTATTTCTGTGTAGTCTCACACAACTCATTTGTTCATTTTTAAATATTTTCATGCCAAGATGTTACAATTTTCATTCATTTTATGCATTTGGCATAGAAAATAAGTTACCTTTAAAAATACATTCAAGAAAAATGTTCAGGTTTAAACAAAAAATGTAAGTGATGTAATTGGACATGGATCAACTTACCCCTCAGCTGATGTGTATAATGTGATTTAATGTGTAGATGTAACTTGTATAATAAAATTTTATGTGGTAAGTTACTGATTAGTGATTATACTGATATTATTTTTCTGTATTCTGTCTCGCATATGCCTACTCGTAAAAAAACATGATAGAACAGGCTTAATATTGAATTTTTTTAAGAAAACAACATGATAGAGCAGGTTTGTCTTGGGTGTAACACCATACTTTTACTTTCACATATATTCATTTAAAAGACCCTTTTATTCAGAGTGACTTATAGACCTACAAGTAATTCTTCTTAACAAGACAAATAAAAAGTGCCTGTTATACAAGGTTTCATCACATCCTAAGAACAGAAAGCGTTTTATTTTCCACAAACAGCAAGTGCATTTTTCGATATATATTTTGGCACTTTTTTATATATTTTAAAATATATTTTAAAAATAAATATATTGTAAAGCACTTTAATACACGTCACATTGGAAGAAAAACTATTGGAAATACAAACCTGGTTTGAAAAGATTCAAATGAAATATATTTTGAATGGCTTAGTATTGTATATTTTATACATACTTATAAATTTTATACTTTATACATTTAATACAAACATTTATATTTTGTCCAGGAAAGTCTGTATGGGTTGTAAGATAAGAAAACGTATCAGTTGCCCTTGAAATACATTTTGAAATATATGTTAATACATAAAGGTTAAAACTAAATATATTTTTAAATTCAAAAATATATTTAATTAGGCTGTATTTTCTACAAAATGTATTTAGCATATATTTCAAACATATTTTTGGCCAGAAGAATTCATTTTATATCGATAGGCTGTCAGATGTAGCCAATGTTTTGAAAAATTGGGTATGGAAATAAAATAAAATAAAAAATGAAAATACCAAAGTGTTACATATTCATGAAATTTACCAACAGAATGCATTAAAGCTTAACCAGTCAACATTTAAAGCGGTTTAAAAATGTTCATCCAACTTATCCTATGACAAGAACGGGTTTTGGATATTTGGACACTTTAAGGAAAGATTTGATCCACTTCCAATTACTTGTGTTTCAGAGGCGTTACCATGAATACCCAGCCACATAAATTACCTGAAGAGAAGAAAAAGCAGCTCTGTGCCTTGTTGGGTGATGTGGATCTGACTCTTCTCTACAAAGCGTCTGTTCATGGATATAATGCTGCTGCTTTCCACCAGCGCTGTGACCGTCAGGGTCCAACTTTACTCGTGGCCTACAACAACTCAGGCTACATATTTGGTGGATATACGAGTAAAGATTATACTCAGTGCGGTCTGCACATTATTGATGAAGATGCTTTCCTGTTCTACTATCAAGGCCAAATCCCTGTGTGCATCAAAATTAACAATGGACAATATGCACGTCTTGATAACAATGGATGGCCCAACTTTGGTCAACAGTTGTTCTTTTGCTATAACAACCAACCAACCGTTTATAATCAAGGGGGTCATGCATTCAACATTAATACTGCCTTAATTTATGGGAACGATGGGAACCTGATTGAATGTGAGGTGTTTAAAATTGAGCACAGTAAGTCAAACATTCATGTACAACTAATTCTAATCTATACCTAAAATAATCTACTTAAATTGTATTTATTGTTACCATTAGCCCAATAGAAAGTTACATAACAAATCTCCATTATTTCCTATTTCTCTTCCCTAAGTCATGGAGAAACCTTGGAGGAACATGCTGTGGACAGCTGAGTAAGTTTTCATCAATTTGTGCAGTTTGTCTGTTGTTCACTTTGGTAATCTAAATTAAATCTTAATCATAAATTTAAAAAATATGATTTTTGTAGACAAAGAGAAGAGCTTATGAGGGTTTTCAAGAACCACACACCCTTGGTGTCCTCTGTGAACCGAGCTCGAATCCTAATGATCGGTCCTGTAGGTGCTGGAAAATCCAGTTTCTTCAACTCCATCAACTCCATCTTCATGGGTCACATGACCAGCAAAGCCATTGCAGGATCTTCAGGCACCAGCCTCACCAAACAGGTACAGAATCATATAAACTGGTGTCTCAATCTATGAATCTATCTAAACATGTCTACCATTTAATGTGATAGAATGTCAGGATCAGGATCTACCTCAGTTAGAAAACAAAGCATTGATGATTGCTTTTGGTTTGTAGTTTCGCACATATCCACTGAAAGATGGCCGTGGGGGAAGGTCATTGACATTTATGTTGTGTGACACTATGGGACTGGAGGAGCAGACAGGTGCAGGTCTGGAAATTGAGGACATCAGCAGCATTCTTCAGGGTCTCGTACCAGACCGATATAAAGTAAGACGGAAAAGTTTGTTCCAAAATCATTTAGTTGGCGTATAAATTGTTTTTTGTGTATTATAATTCAACTAAACTTGTGTTTTATAACTGATTTAGTTCAACCCTGTTTCACCATTCGATCCTAATGAGCAACAGTCCTCCACACCTGCATCTCTGGAGCAGAAGATTCACTGTGTGGTGTTTGTGATAGACACCTCCAAAATCTCCCTCATGTCCAGCAAACTGGAGGAAAAACTTGCAGCCATACGCACAAAAGTAAACTCATTGGGTATGTGCACTAACACAATTAAAATGTGATATAGTTGTAACAATCAGCCAATATTGGTTAAGGTACAATTGTTAAAATTTACAGTGTAAATGTAATAAGAGGTAAAATAATGAGCGTTACAAGTAAAATAAAAAATGGTGTACTTACAACATTCACACTAAGGGCTCTATCTTACACCCGGCGCAATGCAGCGCAATGCGCGACGCAAGTGTCTTTCGCTAGTTTCCACCCTAATTTTCACGTTTAGCGCCGCTATGTTTAAAGCAAGACTATGTAGTTTCCATGTAAAAATGACTTACAGCTCCCCCATGTGGTTGAAAAGCGCAACAGTGCCTGGTATCAGACACGCTTCTTCAGGCAGGGGGAGGGGCGGGGCTGTGTTTCCTACCCTCCACCGCCACTTTCAGAGTGGGTTTGTAGCAGCTAGGAGGCTGCTCAGGTTGCAGCAACTGTACAATTTGTCCAGTTAAAAGTTGTTCTATCACTGAAATAATTTTAGAGACATTATTTAAAGGTAAAAAAACTCCATAGTGTTGCTTTAAATAGCAAATGCATTTGCGCCCCCTTTGCGCCCATGAGCGTTCTGGTCTGAAAAACGAGGTGTGTTCAGGCGCATTGTTGGCGCGTTGCTATTTTGAGGCAACTAAAATAGACTACGCCATTGACCAACAAAAACCTGGTCTAAAGTCTAAAGTCAATGGCGCAATATGTTTTATGTTATTTAAAGAGCGCATTAGTAATAATATGCGCCTATAAACGGGAGGACAACGCGGGTTTGCTTAACACAAAGTACATAAATGCGCAGCAGCACAAAAATGCTTTTAAATATGAAAGATTAAAGGATTGAATTTAAGAGATTATTATTGAGTCTCTTGGACATATTTATAAATGAGGACTGATTATAAGACGTTAGAAGGCGCAAAGAGCTGCTTTACCTGCAGCCTGGTAAGTAAATAAATGCTTTGCTTTAAACAAATGCGTCTGTTTTTAAATGTTTTTTTTAAATGCTACCTCACGGATTTATTGTATATGATGACTCTGTACCTGTGGATATGGCGAGATGAGAAACATTTGTAAGTAATGCTTAAAAAAACTCTTTGCTAAAAAAACGCTGTCCAAAGTGCTGAAACGTGAGGAGAGCCGTTTGTAATTTCTTTATCTCCTGTTTGTTACAAATAAAGTATTTTTAGAGTACAAACCTTATCTTACATACTTGTAAATTATTTTTTGATGATATTGGATAGCCATACATTTAAAGCAATTAAAAGCGTGCTTTTTACTTCCATGACTAAAAGAAAACGGGTTTTAAAGGTTTTAATAAAAAAATAACAATTTCAATATAAGGGCAAAACAACACAATTATTTAACATTAATCTTAAACTGGGGATCTTCTACCTCCGCTTAGTTTTTCAGTTTACAAAGTCCGTCATCTAAATAGGGATTAGACATAGCGCCAGCGCAACTTGCTTTTAAAGGGAATGAGAGCTGTGACTCTCATTGGTTTACTGCACGTTACGCCCAAAATACTCCCATTACAATAGGACCAACCCTTTTCGTCGATGCTCTCGGCTCTAATACGATTTGTACCGTAGTTAAATTAGCAAAAGTGGATTCGGACACGCCCATTTAGACGTTGCGCTGTGCGCTTTATACAATGCGCTTAGATCGTTAAAATAGGGCCCTAAGTCTAAATCATCACAATAAAAGCATGTTAACTTAAGCTGTTAAAGGCATGGGGCCTCATTTATAAAGCATGCGTACGCACAGATTTGATCGCAAAGTCAATTTTTACAAAAACTGTCTTTGATGTGGAAAAGTGCTTAACGCCAAGTCAGGGTCTGTGCAGACGTACGCACTTTTGCTTGTCTGATTGCTGCTCGAAAAAGATTTAAACTTTAAACAGTTGCTTTTTATATGTCAATGACATTAATTTTGCATCATTTAAAGGCGGGGATTTGATACGTTCATTTTATGAATCACACATACGCAGTTTTGAGAAATTATTGTGGCTTTTTCCCCCCAATTGGTTCGTTCCGAACAGAAACAGTATTTTAACGTTTCTGGTTTTTGGTTTAACCCTAAAATTGACGTTCCTGAACTGGTTAGAACAAAAAAATAAAGTACCCAAACCGGTTAATAACATTCCATGTCAGCTGTGGGACATACAAATAAGTAGGCTGATCATTAGGACATTAAACTTAACTTATTAGTCTACTACATAATTTTCCTTAAGTCTCTATCTTGTCATCAAACATTTGAAAAAGGCTACATTATGTAAGCGGCATAACTGTATTCTGTAATTCTGACATGCCTACATTTGTTTCAGCATTATACCTGAATTAAGTCAAGGACAATTTGTGCCATGTCGTTTGTTGGCAAACAACTTAAACAAATGTTTTTATTAGAAAAAGAATACTGTGGTATTTCGAGATCATTTTGTTTGTATGTGACCTGTCAAGAACATAAAAATGGTTTGCTTGCTTTTTGAAACGCGTCTCTCCATGCACTTTTAAGTGCACTTAAACACGCGCACACACACAGATGGAGGACGAATTCCAAACGGCACTTCGAGAAGAAATTGCAGCATAAACAGTCGCTCCACATAAAGTGAAAATTACGTTGTCTTTCAGTGCTTTATTAGCCAAATGTATTTTAATGGACTACAGTATGAGACACAGTAGTGCAACTCTCTCTCAAGTTTATACATCAAGAGTTCTGATCTTTGAAGGGCATAGGGATAATCACGTTTGATTGGAGTTGGATCGGACACATTCGACCATATGTGCATCTGTGCGTACAGAACATTGCTCACTTTAGCGCCTTTTTTGCGGTTAAATTGTTTAAAATCGATTTAGTGTTAACATTTGCAAGCATTTGAAACATGTGCAAATTATCAACTTTAAAGGGATAGTTCGGCCAAAAATGATATTAAACCCATGATTTACTCACCCCCAAGATGTCCGAGTTGCATATGTCCATATTTTTCAGACAGGCACATTTCGGATGTTTTGGAGGAGGTTTTGGATCTTTCAGTTGATTGAATGTAATGTTGCGGGGTCCACCCATAGTCCACGACCTTCAAGTCCAAAAAAAGTGCATCCATTCTTCACAAAATAAATCCAAACGGCTCCAGGATGATAAACGAAGGTCTTCTGAGAGTAATCCCACGGTGTTGTTGTAGCAATATCCATATTTAAAACTTTATTAACGAAAATAACTACCTTACGGTAGCGCCGCCATCTTAGACTCCTCTGTATTCAGGAGAGAGTATTAGCGTAGTGTACGCACTTTTCTTAGTGACGTATGACAAATTCGAAGGGCGGAGGCACAGAGCAGCAGCAGAGTAACCTCCATAGGCTGCGTAAGCTCTCATCCTGAATGCGGACGCGACTAAGATGGCGGCGCTACCGGAAGGTATTTATTTACGTTAATAAAGTTTTAAATATGGATATTTCTACAACAACACTGCACGGATTACCCTCAGAAGGCCTTTGTTTATCATCCCGATTTATTTTGTGAAGGATGGACGCCCTTTTTTGGACTTGAAGGTCGTGGACCCCGTAACATTACATTTAATTAACTGAAAGATCTAAAACATTTTCTGAAATGTCCGAAAGTGTGTTTGTCTGAAAAATGATGGACATGTGCGGATCGTACAGCTTGTGGGTGAGTAAATCATGGGTTTGGTGTCATTTTTGGCCGAACTATCCCTTTAACCCATTTTAAATTGGTTTATTAATCCATGAATCGCATGTGAGCCGAACAGTGGGTAGTCATCTGTAAGGATCACGGATCAACTGCGATCCGTAACACCACTTATTTATATATTTTTTTAAAAACATCTTGAGATATTTGGTAGCCTACAATATTTACCTCTTATGCTTCTCATTTTTGCAAAGAGTAAACAATGACCTGAAGTGAACTTCACTGAGTCATATTACACAGAAATCTTGTCAAAGAACAAATAAAATATGGGTATTAACTGGTTACCATTATTTTAAATAAATTATTCTGTTCCGGGAACATATATATTTTTAAAGTTTCTGGTTTCGTTTCTGTTCCTTGCAAAACATCAAAAGTTTCTGGTTTTCATTTTCCTTCCGTGAACCGGTTCAAAGCCTCGATTGTGAGATGATCAAATTTAAGCCAATTCCTATGCAGCATTTTATAAATGAGGCCCACGGAGTCCATTTTGCACCCAGTAGCGGATCATTGCGAATCCTTCCCTGATTCATCAAGCATCTATCATATCTTCATTACTCTACTGAAAGATGAAAATACCAATTACTGGCCGTTACTGCCATCAGTGTTGGGGTAGTTACTCAAAAAATGTAATTAGTTACTAGTTACTAGTTACTTCTTTAAATTGTAATGAGATTAATTTACTAGTTACTGCATTTGAAAAGTAACTTCACTACTTATTACTTTACTTTACTTTTTCTTAATTTACCACATAGATACATGGACATGGTTTAGGCGGGGTCGGCTGATGATGAGTGACTACTTTAAATGAACGGCCAGTGCTCTAGACTAACTTTTTGCACTGGTTGCACTTAGGTGCACCAGCACAAAAGTTAGGTGCACCCTAATTTTTGACCCCATCGGATTTATAGTTCGCCCAAAAATTAAAATTCAGTATAATTTACTCACTCTCATGTTGTTACAAACCTGTATAAATGTCTTTGTTCTGGTGAACATGAATGAAAATATTTTGAGGAATGTTTGTAACCAAACCATTCATGAGCCCCATTCACTTCCATAGTATTATTTTTTCCTACTATAGAAGTGAATGGGGCTCATGCTTGGTTTGGTTATTAACATTTCTCAAAATATGTTGCTTCGTGTTTATCAGAACAGAGAAATTTATACAGGTTTGTAACAAAATGAGGGAGAGTTAATGATGACAGAATTTTTTATTTTTGGGTGAACTGTCCCTTTAACACCGCAAGTTTAGCGCCCATGGTGGTTTAATACAGAACATAAACATGTAGGCTATTTTATAATTTTCATGTTGTCATTCCATTTTCCTTATACGAGTCATGCACAGTCCCGTTTGATAACCCGCATCCGCACGATTAAAATAACAGTTGACCCGTTATCCGACATCAGCATCAATTTATTTCATACCCGTTTTACATAAAGACTGCGACCGGCCGCACCGCAAATCGTGATGTACGCAAAAACCTTTAAAGATCTTCATGCAGAACATTGACAGAAATAAGCACAGGACCATGACTGTTCAAATATATTACCATTTAATGTGAAACTTTGTGAGGGGCCGGCATATTGACAGCTGAGCGGACAGCAGTGTTTGAACACTCATAAGCGCTGCGCTTATATTTATTATTACCTTATAAATTGATGATATGATTGCAGTGATTCCAAAGGGATGTCCAAAAACACTCAAGTAGAATGTTAAATGTTTAAAGTTTAATGTCTTTTTCTCGCTGCTCTGTGTAAACTACCCTGTAAACCCACGCGGGTGATGGCATGAAACGCGTGAGGAGCTTGCATTTTGCATTACCTTAAATTACCTTAAATTATGGTCATACAAATAAAAGTAAAACAACATTCAAAACTGTAATGTGTACATTTATTTATGTAAAGTTACACTCGCAATATTAACAAAACATTGTGCTTTTTTAAATAGGTAAAAAGTGTTTTGTGCTGCATCGGTTTGGAGCACGTCACACAAAAATAAACTCATACAGTATAGGCTATAGGCTTCTTTTGAATTCGTTTTTTAATTTGCTAATTATTTAAGTGAAACACATTTCATATAGGCTTATTTATTTTATTATTTTTTTAACCAAAGAAAGACGTAATCATCACGTTCTATTCATTTTAATGCTTTTTGCGCATAAACTAAACCCTTGGGGTAATTATTTATAAATGAATCAACAACGCAAATCAAGGAATTAACTTATTTCTCTATAAGACAGTCTGGCAGGGCGGTAACAGCGATACAGCAAACACCGAAAAGTTTATAGGATTAGATTTGGAAGTAAGATTATGAAGAAAACAGCGGTCCTGACTCCTGGCTTTTTTCTATAAATTGCGCGCACGCGACATTGCTGTTCGGGTTACGTTCAAATAATTTCCTTCAAAAGAATTATGCTCTGGCTCTGACTCGATTGAGGTTCATTACCTAATTCCGTCTTCGGGATCGGACCTCTCGAGCCCTGACCGGTAAGTTAAGCAGGATCTTTCGCCACAAGTTTTGTATTGCCATGCTGGGCTTACAAATGCTCAGACAGGTTGCTCATCGCGTTGACAGCAGTTGAAAGACACTTGTCGTCTGGGCATAGTGTGCATTTCACACGAATATTTTTATACTTTCGAGCAATACGCTGAAAGCAATGTGAATATCACCCCAGTGGCTGAAACCCTCCGTCTTCATTTCCCGCTCCCCTGTGCACCAGCAGCTACGTCAAATCAATCTCTATGGCAACGGCACACGTACAGGGACACGCATGCACGCACCACTTAAACAGACAGAACTTTACACCCAGGCAAACACTGCTTGGGTAACGCAGGAAAGCGCGTTCCTATAGTCTAGTAAAGTAGTGTAGTTACCAATATTATTAGTGTAATGCGTTACTTTACTTCGTTACCCAAAAAAGTAATGTAGTTACTGTAATCCGTTACTTTGTAACTCGTTACCCCCAACACTGACTGCCATATAAACAATAACATAAGATGGATCTTATATAAGATCTTTTACACTTACACACACATAGCTAGTTTGCATAAATGTTAATGTTATATGCATTTTTGGTCATGTGTAGATAGTATGTGAAATGCCAATATAAGAAAGCATTGTTTATATTTTAAGATGCTGTGTTAAAATGAGAACACACGAATGTAAATGCTGCACAAACAAAAAGAATTGAAGATTTCCTTGTGGTAGTCTAATTGGTTGATAGCATATCTAAAATTTTCAGGTGTTCCTCAGATCGTCTTGATGACAAAAATAGATGAGGCGTGTCCTCTGGTGCAGGAGGATCTTCAAAAGGTTTATGTCAGTTCCTACATTGAGAAAAAGGTGAGATCTTCCAGAGCTGAAACTGTGTGATATGGAGCTGAAAGTGTGAGAGATGGACTGAGAGATTTGTATTGACTCTACAGGTACAGGAGGTCAGCTCTCGACTGGGTGTTCCTGTGTCTTGTGTGTTACCTGTGAAGAATTACAGTCAGGAGCTTGAACTGAACCTCAACTGTGATCTCCTGCTTCTCACCGCTGTACAGCAGATGCTCAACTATGCTGAAGATTATTTGGATGATGCTGCTATGACCTATTAGAGCAAAAATGTTTAAAATGTTGCTTTTTAAACATTTAATGTTGCTTAAAGTTATACAGTATGTTAGGGTAGATCATCTTAATGCAATTTCTCAGATACTTCGCCTTGCAGATGACTATTTTGATGATATGAGGACAAGCCCTCATAAATAGCTACTGTTTTTATCAAGTTTAGCTTCTTCTCTATTGTTTTTCTGTTTTGGCTTACTAATAAATGTAGTTAAATAACACAACCTTTTTGTCTTTTACTATTTTTGGGGTAAAGATATTCATTGTTTTGAGCATCTGTCATCGATATTTCACTATTGACACACAGTGGCGGATTTAGCAAATCGGGGGCCCAAGGCGAAGGTATGTATGGGGCATCCTTTCCGATCTATAAAAGAGAACGAAAAAAATTAGTTTACTCCAAAATGAAGATGGAAAGCAGAGAACACACAAAGTGTAGCACTACACAAACCAATAGAGAATACGTCAATGGGGCAAAAACAGCCACGGACAGTAAATGAGGGAGAAAAAATTTTAATCTGATTCTGCACAAAAACTAGCAATGCATCAAAGCCAATGTTTTTACTAATCTTTCACATGGCCAAGACTGTGATAAAAGGTAAAAAGAAATCCAGTCCACAATCACTTTTTTATATTGAAAATAAGTAATTGCATGTGTGTTTCCCCAAATCTACGGAAGAGGATTAGGGCCACTGGTAAAAAAAAAATATTTGAATTCTGACTTTATTCTCAGAATTCTGACTTTAATCTCATAATTCTGACTTTAATCTCAGAATTCTGACTTTAATCTCAGAATTCTGACTTTAATCTCAGAGTTTAAAGTCAGAATTTTGAGTTTAAAGTCAGAATTCTGAGAATAAAGTCAGAATTCAAATTTTGAGGTTAAAGTCAGAATTTTGAGTTTAAAGTCAGAATTCTGACTTTGAACTCAAAATTCTGAAAATAAAGTCAGAATTCTGAGATTAAAGTCAGAATTCTGAGATTAAAGTCAGAATTCTGAGATTAAAGTCAGAATTCTGAGATTAAAGTCAGAATTCTGAGATTAAAGTCAGCTGAGGTTGAGTTCAAGCTCCTGACTGTAGTTCTTAAAGTCAGAATTCTGAGTTTAAAGTCAGAATTCTGAGATTAAAGTCAGAATTCTGAGTTTAAAGTGAGAATTCTGAGATTAAAGTCAGAATTCTGAGATTAAAGTCAGAATTCAGAATTCTGAGTTTAAAGTCAGAATTCTGAGATTATATTTTTGTAATACTATTACTGTCCAGGAAGATCATCACACTGCCATTCAGACACAACGCCCACAAATGATGATTCTGATATACTGAATAATGTTGAAGTTTCCAGCTAATACTTGTGAACTTGACATTGCCATGACAAAAAGCTGATAGTCCATTAAAATTACATTTCAATGTCTTTATTTCAATGCGGTACACAAAAAGATGCAGTATTGGTCAAATTGTAATTTAAAGATGTATAAGTAAAATGTTATATAATTTAAGTGCTGTAAGTTGTGAATTACCCATAAATATGTTATTTCCAGAATATGTGTTTAAAATGGCACCTATAAATGTGTACTTCATTTGTTTTATTATATTTAATAAATGAACTTATTTCAACACTACCAATCTACAAATTATTTGAGACGTCTATGAAAATGTTGAATTAAGTAATAAAAAGAAACGTAACATGGGTACTGGGTTAAGCAAACTACGGATGCCAATATCATTAAGTGCTTTTTAATATCACATTTCAACAATATCCATTGCAGGATTCGATTTGTTTTAGTGGTCAAAATCACCATTTTAAATTGTTTACAAAAACTGCTTTTGCCCTTGTTAATTTTAAGGTAACACTTGCTTTTATTGATTTATTAAATGTAAGAGATAATACATAGATAAACACTAAAGCTCCAGCATAGAGCATTGTAAAGAAGATGTGTAAAAGGATCCTATAGTTGTTTAATATCTTGTTACTGAATACTCATAATAACATCATACAGCAGACATCAACTAATCAGCTTGTTCAGTACCTACACTTATTTAATGCGAAAATGCATTTTTTAGTTTAACAAATGGGAGATTGCATGAGGTTCATCCAGGTCTGGACTGGGACAAAAATTCGGCCCTGGCATTTTGGCCCAAACCGGCCCACACTACATACACTGCAAAAAATGATTTTCAAGAAAAAATGTTCTTAGTATTTTTGTCTTGTTTTCAGTAAAAATATCTAAAAAAATTGTAAGATGCTTTTCTTGATGAACAAAATGACCCAAGAAAATAAGTCTAAAATTTAAGTGCTTTTGTGCATAAAACAAGCAATCTGCCAATGGGGTAAGCAAAAAAAAATTTGAATTTTTTTTTAAACACTAAATGCTAGAAAATTTTGCTTACCCCATTGGCAGATTGTTTTATGCACAAAATCACTTAAATTTAAAATGTTTGGTCTTAAAACTAGACTTGTTTTCTTGGGTCGTTTTGCACGCGCAATTTAAAGCAACACTATGTAGTTTCCATGTAAAAATGACTTACAGCTCCCCCATGTGGTTGAAAAGCGCAACAGTGCCTGGTATCAGACACTCTTCTGCAGGCAGGGGGAGGGGCGGGGCTGTGTGCTCTACCCTCCACCGCCACTTTCAGAGTGTGCTTGTAGCAGCTAGGAGGCTGCTCAGGTTGCAGCAACAATACAATTTGTCCAGTTAAAAGTTGTTCCGTCACTGAAATAATTTTAGAGACATTATTTAAAGGTAAAAAAACTACATAGTGTTGCTTTAAGGCCACGAGACCGAAAGTCCACATGAAAGCTGTGTCCCAATTCAGGGGCTGCGACCTTCTAAGGACGTATTTTAAGACCGATTGCGTCACAGCAGCGCAACTTCAGGCTGGTAAGGACGTCCCAATTCGAAGGATGCTTAGAATGAAGCCTCAAAATGCGTCCTCATTTCTCCGCGCTGTTAAGGATAGAACTAATGGATCCTTAACAGCCGAGGAGATTCATTGCGCGCCTGCAACGGCGGCTGGATATTCTAAAATAAACAATTAAAACCTTCATTAAATAAAAGTGTGTATTTATCAAAAAAAGTTTGTCACTGTTTTAGTAGTTATGTTTTGTGTTAATATTATTATTTTTATGATGCATATATTTCTAAGGTTGATTAATTAAATTTAATATACTGTTGAATAGTTTAATCTACATCAACGTGTCATATTTTCTAAACTAAATTAATATTTTTCTGATTTCATATTTATTTTAATAAGTCAGAAACGTTTCCGCTATGTCCTGCTGACACGCGCAGCAGGTGACGCCAATTATGGGTCGTCCGAAGGTTAGACCGTCTCATTTCAGTTCTCTTCGCGGATTTCTGAGGCTGCCACCTTGAAAGACCGAGTGCTCATATTTAAGGTTGCATGCTTAGAAGGTCGCAGCCCCTGAATTGGGACACAGCTGAAGTGCGCCATTTGGGACAGGGCAATTGGCCAATGAAACCTCGTTTGCTAAAATCACATGACTTTGGCCAGTTTGAAACAAGCTCCGAACAAGGCCGTAGCCAGGATTTTTCAAATACCGAGGACATTTTTTTATTATTTACATTTTTTCCATATTACAGAATAATAATAAACATGTCCAAACTACGACATAGCACAAATGTAACTGTGTCTGTGAGAATTTTGTTGGTGATTAAAAGCATCCAAAATAAATCAATGGTTACATTTCATCATCTGAAGTGCAAGTCACCCTTTGCCTAGAAACTGCAAAACTGTGTCATTTTTTCAAGAAGCATCTTAAATTTTTAATTTAGGATGAATTTTTAAGAGTATAGAAGGAGTTTGTACATAATAAGGGCTCTTAGTGGCTGCTTTTTCTTCAATATTCAGTGTAAGTCATCTATTTCAAAAAATATATTTTTTGGTTTCTAATAACAAACATTAATCTGTTTGGCACAGCTATATTTTGTCTACAAAAGTAATTTCAAGCATTTAACCATAAGCCTTCAGATTTAATGATTTTAAGACCATAGTTAACATTTTAGTTAAGTGACCTTAAACTTTTGAGCAGTAGTGTAGGTTTTAATCTCATTGGTAGCCGTATTGCATCCCATATTGTAGGCTATTTGCTGCATAACCTTTAACTTTCTCATCTTCCCTTCTTCTCTGCTCATCTTTTGCTGGCTTTCCAAATGATAGTTAAGTTTGTTACAGCCTTTTCATTTTCATTTGCTTTATTAGATTGGAATTACAGACGTGGACAGACTCTTTCTTACGTTGCATGTTACACAAACATTCTTGCCTTTCTTGCATACTATTCTTGTGAAGAAGCAGTGCTTATTATACTTTGTGTTTGCGACCGCTACCTTTGAGCTTGTTGTACTTCCATCGCTCTGTCGTTGTGGATGTGGGGGACTCGGGCGGACTCCACGTGAGGACCGGGCTGCTTGTGATTGTCTAGCAGCACCTGCTGCTCGTTGAGTGTAGAGAATGATACATGCTCTCGCGTCAGTTCCAACCACGACAGAAAAGATCGCTAGATTTGTCCTTTTTCGCTTTTTTAAGTTGTTAAATCTAGCGACAAAGTCATCAACAAGTGGGCAACACGACACTGCTCGGACTGTGCATGTATATAGTGTATGAGCTAATCCTGCTTCTGGTTGGCTAACGATGGAAATTCAGCCAATCATCATTGATTATGTGGTTGTCCCACCCCCTCTAACATCCACAGGCAAAAAAACATTGCCTGTCAAATGATGAGAGTTTACTCGCTTCAGTGAGATTAATTATACTAATGCGCAGCATTTTAATGTCAGTAACGCTGTGGAAACGACGTTTATATATAACGCCGTTATTTCCATCACTGCACGTGATGGTCCGTAGATGCAAGGATTGTCTCGTCGGATATTTTCACATCAAAATGAAACGAAACTTCAAGAAAAAACTACCGAGGACATGACCTCGGTGTCCTCAATGGTAGCTACGGCCATGGCTCCGAACCAATGATTTGAAACAAAAGATTCGTAAATGTTTCGAAGCCTCAAGAAGCATGCTTCGAAATCACCCAAGACTAGTGCTGAGATCAGCTCATTTGCATTTTAAAGGACACACCCAAAACTGCACAGTTTTGCTCACATCTACAAAGTAGTGACTTTAACATGCTATATTAAATTATCTATATGCTATTTTGAGCTAAAAGTTGGCATATGTACTTTGGGGACACCAAAGATTTATTTGACATCTTAAAAAAGTCTTGTGGAAAGTGAAATGTCCCCTTTAAAATAGAAACCGGTACATTCTTCTCAAACTAAACTTTGGTTCCGCCTGTTTCCCGCTCGGACACTTATAGATGTGGGACGGGGAAAAGATGGCGGCGGCCATGGTACAAATGTCATGTTTGTATCGTGGGATGTTGGCGGTCAGGACCACCGGCATCCGACCTCTTATCCCAGGACTTGTGCCATCTCAGTTTAGGGCGTTTTCGGTAAAGAAAGAACCGGAGTTAGAGGAAAATCCTTATTATAGTAAATATGAAGAGAAGATCAGAAAGCTGCGCAGGTGAGTAGCTGTCAAACGCTGGTGTGGTTGAAAATAAATAACAGTTTATTATTGGTGGATCCATACTCAACTAATGTGCGTATTAATAATTTGCTGTAACGTCAGTTCAAAACCTCAAGAATACAAAACACGACTGGAAAAGCGAAGTGAAGTGAAGACTCAACCGCTCGGACAGTCCAGACAAGCCGAATTCGTGAAGTATATGGATAAAGAGGTCAGTCGTGACGTTAATATAATGTTTGATTTAATGCCTATGGATTTCAACATGTAAGACATTTCACTTGATAAATAACTTGTGCATTTTTATATTAATAAAGTTTAAATGTCAGACCAAAAGTCCATAAACTGGACAGATGATGACCACTTACTTTTACTATTGTAGCTGGACAAACGAGGTAAAGAGGGATCCACGGGCTACACCAAAGATAAGGTATGCAATAATAATTAAATGCAAGCTGAAGTATACACATTTCAACAAACGTTATTATGTGTATCATCGGATTCTTGTGCATTATTACTTTATTTTTACTTTTTTAGACATTGGGATCAATTCTCAATCTTGATATGGTTAAGGACAAATCTGGATCTGAAATTGGAGAGGTAATGTTAAGTAGTGGATTTCCAGTTAAGCATTGTTTTATTATTTTGTCATTTTTCCGAGTTTCTGTATTCTGAAATATGATCATTAGATAAACATTAAGTGATGAAAGTAATTGTTGCAAATTTATAATCGACCAAACACTTTTCATTCTTTAGCTTTGGAAGCAGTACTTCGCAAACAAGGACACAATCAGTGCTATCATACCAGTGAGTTTTTTTTTTTTTTGTATTTTTATTACAATGTTAAAATTTTTTAATTCATGTTTAGTGCTATATTTATATTGCCTTTCGACTTATTGTGTTGACTGGTCAGACTACTTAGACACATGTCATTGATTTAGTTATATTAATTAGCGAAACAAGTTTCTTCGACTTTAGTGGTGCTGAGCAGACCGCTCAGTTTGTGACATCACAGTCGCGCGAGAGTAATTTGAGAGTATGCGTTCAGATCGCTCTCGCGGTACAGCGATGTCACGCAAATATAGTCGAGCAAGAATTTTATAGAAGAGTGCTGGGTAGTTTAATTTTTTGCGTTTTTATGAGACAACTAAAACGTCCCGGTAGTGGGAACAGAAGTTAAAAACACTGTTTTAGTCAAATCATATAATAACGTATTTAATAACACATTCTCTATTACAGGGTCCAACATTTGACATAATTTTTGGTCGTGCCAAATCATGCCCAACGGTAAGGCTTATTGTACACTTTTTAAAGTCTTATTGATATTATGTACGAGTGCTCTGCTATTTAATAATAATAATACTGCCAAGCAAAGCCTGACTGTTACCACTTGATGGCAGTATTTCCTTTCTCTTTAGTAAGGTTTCCTTTAAAAAAAATGTATTCATCTAATTCGCACTTTTAATTGCCAGCCGGTGTGTTTATTGTTTAAAACCAAAATATAGTATCAGTTGCTTAGTCTTGTAAATCTTTGCACAGTTTCTGTACGCCCTGCCCCAGCAAGAGGGTTATGAGTTCTTTATCGGCCAATGGTCTGGTCAGGAGCTGCACTTTACCTCTTTGATCAACGTTCAGGTATTACCTTGCTTTTTTATATAAACTGCACATATTGTTTGTTGGATTGGGTGATGCTTAAAAGGGTTTCCTTTTCAGACAATGGGGGACAACGCACCCAGTCAGGTCATTTTATACCATTATTCAGACCTGCAGAAGGACAAGGGCATTGTACTTATGACTGCTGAAATGGATACCAAATTTCTGGTAAGTGGGAAATCAGGTCCTTTTGTGAATCAAATATTTATGCCAGGAGTTTTTCATTGAAACCTTTTTTTCTGACGGTCCAGCAGGCCCAGTGCTTGGCCAATCAGGTGCAGCTGTTTTATGGATCGCAGCGGTATGAGACTTTCCGATTGGTCGAGACCTTCAACCACAAACCAGCAGACTTCAAACACATGTCTGTGATAGCAGAACTAGAACAGAGCGGAATAGGACTAGGAGTCACCACAAAATAAATGCGATAAAAACATTTGGTTCGATGGAAGATCTGTAAATGAATTTCTATGAGAAGAGATGTTAACTTGGATGTCTTTCTATCTATATGATTACTGAATGTCTGTTATCTTGCATTCAGAGTTATTAGACTAATAGATATAAAATACTGAAGTCATGTTCATCTGCTACTGTGTATGCAGATTCACATTCTGATTGATTTCTCATTAACTTGTATGTGTGGCCCTGTCAATACTTGCAAACAATATTTGCTATAAAGGCAAAATTAATGCATATTAGAAATAACAAATCCTGATACCATGATATATTTTATCCAAAGATATATTCATCTTTCTTACACTGCAAAAAAGGATTTTCTAGTTGGTATTTTTGTCTTGTTTTCAGTACAAATATCTTTTTTTTTTATTAAGATGTATTTTCTTTAAGAGCAAAATTACCTAAGAAAAAAATCTAATTTTTATACAAAATTGTATTAAATTTGTGCCTAAAATAAGCAAATAAATCTGCCAATGGGGTAAGAAAAAAATCTTGAAATAAGTTGACTTTTATCTTAAACACTTAATTCATGGAAAAAAATGTCACCCCATTAGCAGATATTTTGGCTTGTTTAAAGCACAAATTCACTTAAATTTTTTGTCTAAAAACTAGACTTATCTTTTTAGGTAATTTTCTATGAAAGTAGTCTAGTTTTTAGACAAAAAATCTTACATTTAAAGGAACAGTATGTAGGATTGTGGCCAAAACTGGTATTGCAATAACAAAACTTGTGGCTAAAACTGGTACTGCAATCACCCAACTGGTGGCCAATACACAAAATGACAACATCAACATCAGTTGAGGGCTGCAACTCCACTTTTTAAATGACAATATCCTGGCCAGACCACTGTTGTCAGTGATATAAGTATTTGAAATGAAAATGATTTCTGAATGTCTAGTGACATATCAGGGCCATTTTATGATTCATTGATATACATTTCTTACATACTGTTCCTTTAAGTAAATTTGTGCTTAAAATAAGCAAATAAATCTGCCAATGGGGTAAGAAAAAAATCTTGAAATAAGTTTACTTTTTTCTTAAACCCCTTATTCAAGAAAATTTTTCTCACCCCCATTGGCAGATGTTTTTGCTTGTTTTAAGCACTAATTTACTCAAATTTTATATTTTTTGTCTAAAAACAAGACTTATTTTCTTAGGTCATTTTGCTCATCAAGACCTAAGAAAAAATCTAAATGTAAGTAAATTTGTGCTTAAAATAAGCAAATAGATCTGCCAATGGGGTAAGAAAAAAATCTTGAAATAAATTACATTTTTTCTTAAACACGTAATGGCTGATATTTTTGCTTGTTTTAAGCACAATTTCACTTAAATTTTATATTTTTAATCTAAAAACAGATTTTTTTAAGTAATTTAGCTTATCAAGAAAATGCATCTGGATTTAAGAATTTGTAGATATTTCTAAAAACAACACAAAAATACAAAGTATGTCATTTTTTGCAGTGTATTCTGTAATGAAATGCATTCAGTTTATGGACAAAAGGTGCATTGTCAATTCCAACATGACTTATTACTGGGCTAGCTTTTCTGTTTGTATGTCTGTCTGTTGTGTGTACATTATAATAAAAGTTTGCTTATTTGCCCAATATAAAGTGGCCCAGAAAATATCCAAACGCTTTAGTATTTATGTTTTATACAACTTACATTTGAAATTTTGTTATCCAATGTATTATTCATTTGTAAATTAAGTGTGAAAGTAAGAGGTTGTCCAGAAACCATCACAGAAACTATAATGGATTTAATGGTTATAACAGGAATTTTATTGGTTTGAAAACTACATAATCTCTGAGGGTGTCTTGGTAATATGTTGGTTGGATGTTATCTGGTGGATGGGAACAAGTAAAACACCATTTAATCCTACATGAATATAAAGACATTCTGTAATGGTTTAAATATTAGTAATAGGCTAATTATATAAATTGTTCAGACCATGCCGAAAACGTTTAAACGTCCGTATGCCCCACCCTACTCTACTGCACAGAATTCAAATAAACCTAATAATCGCTATTTGTAAGCACTATAATCGTTTACACGCTAAATACCGGCGTTTTGAGCGAGCGGTACTTGGTTGACTGGCGCATCCGTGCACGCGCGTCGTCAGGTGCTGCAGACGCCCAGCTGTAAGATCAAGCAGACCGGAGCCGCGCTCGCATCCGAGGTGAGCATCTCCATCAAATGGCCATTAATTGACGGCCCTTGTCGTTTATGGATGTTTGTCGGTGAATGTTGTCGATCAAAATGTCGTTAGTCGTGCACGAGCTCGCGTGTCACCTGATCGTTTCCATGTTCATGGCATCCTCCGGTTATGCAGTGATAATTGTGTTTGGTTGTGAATGGTCATGGCTGGCAAATGTCACCTGTCGATTTTATGTCTAATCGATGTTATAAACAAACTGACCACTTGAATGCGTAATGGGGGCTTTTAAAATAAACGATGAACCGGCACGCGCATCATAGATGTGTTTTGATTATAACGTTACCTCAGCTCATTCATGACAGTATGACGAGGTGATGATTTATTTTATTTAAATCGTAGTATTGGTTGCTGTTTATATTTTATATAGCATGTGTTATGAATACAATGATTGTTAAATGTTTGTAATATTTGTAATATGTATGCATTAGCCTACATTTAGGAATTTGACAGGCATTTACAATAAATAAAGGTGCTTAAAGGGGTTTTCGCATGCATAGAACCATTTTTTGTCTTTATTTTTGCGAGTGTCACTTATGCACATTTTTATTCAAAGTAAGTGACCGTCATTTCATTCTGTAGCTACAGTATTTTTGTTCACTGGGAATCCGTGACCTTTGCACTGCTAGCGCACCGTCAGAGCCATATACACTATATTAAGTTATTTTTCTATTATATTTGTGCACCTCTTCGTCTACACAGATGGCAAAAGCAGACCAGCGTTTCGGGCAGAGAGATGGATCCGATCAGAACTTTGACTACATGTTCAAGCTCCTGATCATTGGCAACAGCAGCGTAGGCAAGACCAGTTTCTTGTTTAGATATGCGGACGACTCCTTCAGCAACTCTTTTGTCAGCACGGTCGGCATCGACTTTAAGGTGAAGACTGTTTACAGGAACGACAAAAGAGTTAAACTTCAGATATGGGTGAGTCTTTTGCTAAATACCACGCATGGTGTTTTTATCGCATCATAACACCTTAAAAATATATTTTAATGACTGAATCAAACAAAACCCACGAGGCTGGATCTAAGTTCCCCGACATTTCCCAGTAACCTTTCACCAGACTGTGAATGAGAGCCATCTTTTCTGAAGGAAATGAAAACAAGCGCCCTCTTTTTTTCCCCACATGCATCATCGATGCTGGTTGTCATGGCAGCAGCTCTCCATACCGTTCACTGGCAAAATGATGCTCATCATAGCCAATTAATGCGGCCCCTGAGGTTGAAGGGGGTTGCAGAGAGCACGCGAGGGCATTTTTCTGGCTAAAATTTGTGATAAGCTGCGATTCTGAATTGAACGTGTAAAAATAGATTCTCATTCACACAACAGCTGGGAGGAAACTGGCGGCAAGAGGAAAGAAACGAAAGCGCGCGCCGGCTGTTGAATAAAGACGGGCCTGAAATAGACGTAATTATTACGTTCCATTGATGTTCCAATGAACCATTCATTTATTTTGTCCTCATATGTTTATCTTTAGCATTCATGCCGCTCTGTTAAAAACTGCACTATATGTTGGACGTTTATATTGCCCCTTTTATCTCTGAATTGTGACTGACTGGTGATTTGCCCTCATTTGTTAAAGAGCACTATTACACTCTAAAAAATTGTGCTAAATAGCACCAAAAGCTTGTAATCATAGGGGAATCATTTTAAGTGCTAGAAGAACCATATGGTGGTGATATAGCACCACATATGATTCTAGCACAATATGGTGCTACTACATAGGTGCTATATGGCACTAAAAATGGTTCCCCTATGATTACAAGCCAGTGAACCACTTTTAGTGCTATTTAGCACCGTTTGTGTATAGTAGAGTTAGTAGTGTAGTTTGTTTTTTGCTATAAATACAAACTTTGTGTTAATTGGCTGAGGTAACAAGATTTACATATCGGCAGCGATATATCTGCCTATAATACTCAGTATCGGCAGATAAAAGCTTTTTTTCTCGATAATTTGCTGATCTAAAAAAAAGAGCCAATGATCAGGGCACTTCTGACATCATAATTTAAAAACAAGGAGTAAAAAACAAAACTATCAGTATTTATCGGTAGATCTCATTCTAACAAACCCAATATCGGTATTGGCATATATTCTGGATCGTGCATCATCATAGACTAGGTTCAGACTGCAATCAAAATCCGATTTTTTTGCTTATATGTGACCCATGTCTGTCTCTTTGCATGACAGTGCGAACAGCACAAACTTGAAATCTGATCTTTTTGATTCTGATTTGATCCACTTCCAAATTGATGGATGTAACAAGATTTATATCGGCAGCGATATATCTGCCTATAATAATCAGTACAGGCAGATAAAAGCGGTTTTTCGATCGTTTGCCGATTCAAAAAAACAACAACCGCTGATTAGGGCACTTCTGATATAATTTAAAAACAAGGAGTAAAAAGCAAAACTATCAGTATGTAAGAAACCGAATATCGGTATTGGCATAGATATTCTGTATCGGTGCATCCTAATAGACTACGTTCAGACTGCAGTCAAAATCATTTTTTTGCTCATATGTGACCCATGTCTGTCTCTTTGCATGACAGTGTGAACAGCACAAACATGGAATCTGATCTTTTCGATTCTGATTTGAGCCACTTCCAAATTGATGGAGGTAACAAGATTTATATATCGGCAGCAATATATCTGCCTATAATCCGTATCGGCAGATAAAAGCATTTTTTATCATTGGCCAATTAAAAAAAACAGCCAATGCAAAAAAAGCAAAACTATCGGTATGTAACGTAGATCTCATTCTAAGAAACTGAATATCGGTATTGGCATATTTTGTATCGGTGCCTATTAGACTATATTCAGACTGCAGTCAAAATCCGATTATTTGCTCATATGTGACCCATCTCTGTTTCTTTGCATGACAGTGTGAACAGCTCAAACATGGAATCGTTATCTGATCTTTTTTATTCTGATTTGACCCACTTCTTAAATTGATGGAGGTAACAAGATTTATATATCAGCAGCGATATATCTGCCTATAAACAGTACCGTCAGAATTTTTTTATTGGCCTATTTAAAAAAAAAAAAAAAGCCGATGATCAGGGCACTTCTGACGTAATTTAAAAACAAGGAGTAAAAAGCAAAACTATCGGTATGTAATGCAGATTACAGGAATTGCCAGGAGACAGAACCCAAGCGCAGACAGAATGAGGGAACAAGGATAACTTTATTAAATAAAACTGGACAACAAATGACTAGACTAGACTATGACTAGAAAACTGTGACCTGAAGACAATCTCATTCTATGAAACTAAATATCGGTATTGGCATAGATATTTTGCATTATATCGGTGCATCCTATTAGACTACATTCAGACTGCATTAAAAAAAAAAGATGATGGTGTTCATGGCGTTCAAGTTGTTGCACCTGTATATTTTATAATATACCAAACCGATAATTTGTCTTGATATAATTTGTCTTGATATATAGGATACAGCTGGACAAGAGCGATATCGAACTATAACTACGGCTTACTATAGAGGAGCCATGGGCTTTATCCTGATGTATGACATCACCAATGAAGAGTCATACAATGCAGTCCAGGACTGGTAAGTAGTACAAAGTTCATTTTTAGGCTATGGTGCATGATGTGACGATTCTTGGGGGGAAAAAAACAGAAAGAAAGAAACTACAGTTACATGCATTTCTTTTCTAGCAAGCAATATTAGTCATTTCACTGTCTAGGTTAACTATAGACCCAATATACTGTAGTCTGCTTATGAGTAATTTACTTCCAGCCAAAATAAACTTGAATTTGGTTACATGTCGTTTTTGCCGAAATAATGATATTCCATTGTGTAAGCAAAGTCAATAGCGATTACATTTATTTTATTTGGTTAGACTCCCAAACTTTGTCTTGTTTCAGCTTATACGTCTATTAGACGTCTTTTAGACGCAAAATTGCTTGCTGGGTTATTACATAGTATCTCTTACAGGGCAACACAGATCAAAACCTATTCTTGGGATAACGCTCAAGTGATATTGGTGGGAAACAAATGTGACATGGATGAGGAGAGAGTGGTCCCTTTCGAGAAGGGGAAGCACCTAGCCGACCAGTTGGGTGAGTTACATGTCCGAACCTTTCATCTGATTCTTTCCATTTAGAAAAGAAATACACATTTTTCATCCATGAAACTTAAAGCAACACTATGTAGTTTTTTACCTTTAAATAATGTCTCTAAAATTATTTCAGTGATAGAACAACTTTTAACTGGACAAATTGTACTGTTGCTGCAACCTGAGCAGCCTCCTAGCTGCTACAAGCACACTCTGAAAGTGGCGGTGGCGGGTAGGAAACACAGCCCCGCCCCTCCCCATGCCTGCAGAAGAGTGTCTGATACCAGGCACTGTTGCGCTTTTCAACCACATGGGGGAGCTGTAAGTCATTTTTACATGGAAACTACATAGTGTTGCTTTAAAATTCACTCAAAATGTATTTACTCAGCCTTATGTTGAACAAAAAACAAGATGTTTTGATAAATGATGGTGTCCACACAGTTGACGGTAATCATGATATCCATAAAACAAATGCTACGGAAGTCAATGGGTACCATGAGGTGTGTGCTTACATCTTATTTTGCGTTCAACAGCATAAAGCAACTCATAGGTTTAAAACAACATGAGGGTAAATGAGTTTTGGGTTAACTATCCTTTTAAGGAGCACATACAGTATGTGGTCTTTTCTTGCAGGCTTTGAATACTACGAAGCGAGTGCCAAAGAGAATATAAACGTCAGACAAGTGTTCGAGCGTCTGGTTGACATTATCTGCGTGAAGATGTCGGAACGAGTCGATGCGGATCCATCCATGGTCACCGGCGCCAAAGCTACCCGGCTAACCGATAAGCCGCCCCAGCTACCTCAAAATTGTTGCTGATTTCAATCTTTCCTCATAAGCCAATCCGTGGATGCGACGTTGTTTGGAGTTTTTGGTGTGGCAATCGAAACCGACCTGTTAGTTTGTAGCTGTCAAACACATGAAGTAGTTCGGTAACAATAGCACCTCTAGAGTCTATAGAAAACTCAAAAGCAGGGACTAGAAAAAAAGCACAAAGCTATATGGCTATCAGAACTTCAGTGTTCACTGCCGACTACGTTTAAAACACGTGGCACAAACTTTAAAGTTATATTTCAATTGTGGTATATATATATATAAAGTAGTTTAATGGTGGTTGATAATGCTTGGTTTACAGTATATAGTTTAAATGTCATTCCACTTATAGTGACTATCAAAAGAAACAATAAAATAAACGTCGGACAACTGCAGGCTATATTACTGAATATTATGCAGAGTTCAAGGTTTTCAAGGTGCTCTTGTTATTTATTTGACCGACAGGAATTGCACATTGGATGTTGGACTCCATCTATAACTGCTGGCACAGTATGCATTGAGAGTATGAGCACTTACGTTCACGTTAAGACGAAAAACAACTTTGATGTTAAACTTACGATGAAAATGTATGTCTTATACACAAATATAACACGTGAAATTTAGTATCGTCAAAAGCCATCCGTAACAGTTACTGTATGCGTACTAATAATAGTGACTGGACACAATCGACACATTCCATTGTTCGGTTTCTTATCAAATATATTTATTAATCAATAAAATCCTTAAGCGAAACGTTGCAAATAAATATATCGTGAACTCGTGCCAGGATGTCTTTATATATCAGAAACTTGTAGCAAATCCGTGTGGATTGGTGTACGTATAACCTACTTTGGATTTTTATCAAGTGACGTTATGTACGAGTGGCTTATGTAATTATAGTAGAAAGGATTATTCCAAATGAGATATTTTTAATTCAGATGTCATAGGCAACATTTTTCGTAGTAGATACTGTATTTATTTTTATGCCGTTGGTTCCTTTATCGGGAATATATACTGTAGATGTGATTTTGCCATCAAGTGTATTTTGAGTTGTAGACAAATTGCACTGGGGTGTAAAGTGATTGTACAGTTGTGAATGTTACTTTTAGATGCAATTTGTAACAATAAAAGCACAGATCACATATAAAAGTGGGTTATATTTATCTCATTGTATGCAAATACATGCTGCTTCTTTGACAGGTTTTGGTGCAATATTTGCACATAAAGTAGGATCTGTGAAATCATGAGATGACTCATCCGTAAAAACAACATTTCAGTATTCCAGAACTTTCCAAATCAGATTGTCTGTAAATGTTTGTGTAGTTGATTCAGACAGTTTCTTGGCAACCCGTTCATTGGAGTGCTTGGGAATCACACCATTGTATGGATGTATGCCTGCAAAAATAAGTCATACAGATTACTGTACAATATATAATAATAAACTACTGACACCAATAGGCCCTTTGCGAGTAGACATCACAGTTACGTCACTGCAAGCTGTGCACGCAATGTGGTGACAGAAAAACAGAATGAATTACACACAAGCAAGATAACTCACTGGAAAATGTCTTGTTGTACTGTTGAGTGTCAGAATAGGAATGCCAAAAAAGATGAACTTCATTTTTATAAAATGCCGTCATCTAAGTAACCAGTTGAAGATAAACGTAGGTGTTTATGTTTGCAATAAGCCATTAAACAGACAGACTGGAGTGATGAAATCATTTGGAAATCTTTTAATAATTAGAATAGAAAATAATTAGAGAAGATGTCCGGTGTTCTGTATATATTTTTTTATACAAAATTTTCGTCTTCTATTATTTCTTTTTACCTTATATCTTAGCTTGTGTCTTCTTCCTGTTCTAAAATTTACATACATTTATTTAGTAAGTTTACATACTTACTAAATGTATAAATATAACACACATGATGTAAAGTGTTATTAATATATAAACAGGCCTATGCATTTTAATTTGTATGTAAACATAATAGTTTTATAATAGTTTAAGAACAAACATGTAGGCTATAAATAAAAGGAAGAAATAATAGAAAACAGGAAAATGATGAAATATTTAATAAATGGTATTATATAGAAAACAGGATAGTATTGCTTTTATATGTTCTTTAGCGATTTACACAGTAAAAATAATTGATTTACCAATAAAGAACAATACATATACATTACATACATGCATATCAGTAGCCAAGCCATTAAAACTTTATATTTTTCTAAAAAATAAATGTAACATGATTAAAACATTACACTAAAGAGAAACATAGGGGAACAGACTTCAACAGAACACCAGATCCAAAAAAAATCACAGTTTAACCCTAAAACACTTCACACTGCTACTGCAGAGCTGTCACTTTCTGCAACCAGTTTGGCTCCGCCCACAAAAGACGTCACCTCTGTATGCAAACACGAAAATGGTCTATACTTAAACATAGTATATGAAGAGCTCAGATGCAAAACCCTCTAAGTGTATCGTTTTCTTGTAAATTATCCAACAAACCGGTGTTTCTGAATGGCCTGAGGGTGGGATTAAGCAGATTTGAAGGGAAAGTATAATATTTGCAGAGAGCATTTTTGACGGAGATGCCACTTTATGAGCTTCTTATTTACAAATATGCATAATTTGGAATTCTGTATATTGTGTGAAACATGTGTTGTGATATTCAGGGTTCCCACTTGAAGTCAAATTCCCTGACTTTCATGGACTAAAAAGCTGAATTTCCATGACCGTGAGTCTGGATATAGTGTACACCTTGAGATTTAAAAAATGTAGCTTAAATGTGTGAAATGAATAAACTGTGCCAATAACCAGCTGTTTAAAATGTAGGCGGAGTCTTGGACCAGGAAATGGTATTTTTGTCACAAGTTAAAGGGGACATTTAAGTGTTGTGGTTGGAACGTGCAGATTAAGATCCCCTTTTGACATCACAGGGGGAGCCAAATTTCAATGACCTATTTTTTCACATGCTTGTGTAGCAGAGTAAGGAAGGTTATCTGCTCATTAGGTCACGTGATGTGTAAATCATTATATAAAGGCATGTATTTGGTTACCTGGCTATGTGTCATCCTTGTCACCGCCCTCTTGTGGGACCTCATTCATGTTTTCTCCAGGTATGTGCGTTAGCAGCGTGTAACCTTTCGGCAAACTTTGTGCGTTTGTTTACGTTACTTTGTTTAACACTACAGGATAATTTGACTACTGTTGTTGGCGTGGGCTGTCTGCTATCCCAGGTATGTGCGCTTTATTTGTTGGACTATGGGAACTGGTGTATTGAAACTTACATGCTGTACCATTTCAGCGTGTTTTGGCGTCCGGTTTGTGAACAGTGAACAACGTTCATTCTAGCGAAGACGCTTTCGTTTAGTGAGTTACGACCGCTAATCTTTGGTACGTATTATTTTTTTGTTTCTATTTTGCGCTGGTTTGTCAATTTCTAACCTTTTAAAATAATAATATCCTGTTATATGCTCGGCAGGTTGATCTGGTCTTCCGACCACTTTCTGGGGAATGAGAGGGTTATTTACGAGGGTTTGACTGCGCTGCTGTTTTGCCTTTGAAACTGTATGGGTCACTTTTGAATCCGATTTTAGGCAACGGGCTTCACTCGGTATGCCGGTAATTGTGTCAGCGACTTTGTGTTTATTCACATGAACTTCTTGTGTCCATGGTTCACTGATAAGTCGCTTAGTTAATGTGGGTTTAGTGTTTTACTACATTTAGTTGTTTTTTTGTGTAATTGAGATTTTTTTGAATTATTTTGCTTGTTTTCTTATTTTGTATGTGGTTTAATACCACTCTTTCTTTCTTTGGTCCTGTTTGGGAGTCTGCTGTGTATTAGTCTGGGCCTGCCTAACTATTATAGTCTGATGTTACGGCCCAGTTTGCCTGTAAACCTTTAATGCCTGCCTGTGCATCAGTCTGGGCCTAACTATTATAGTCTGATGTTACGGCCCAGTTTTCCTGTAAACCTTTAATGTCTGCCTGTGCATCAGTCTGGGCCTAACTATTATAAATTGAGGTTATTGCCCAGTTTCCTTGTAAGTCTCTAATGCCTGCATGTGTATTAGTCTGGGCTTAACTATTATAAGTTGAGGTTATTGCCCAGTTTTCCTGTAAATCTCTAATGCCTGCATATGTATTAGTCTGGGCCTAACTATTTTAAGTTGAGGTTATTGCCCAGTTTCCCTGTAAGCCTTTAACGCCTGCATGTGTATTGGTCTGGGCCTAACTATTATAAGTTGAGGTTATTGCCCAGTTTTCCTGTAAATCTCTAATGCCTGCATATGTATTAGTCTGGGCCTAACTATTATAAGTTGAGGTTATTGCCCAGTCTTCCTGTAAATCTCTAAGGCCTGCACGTGTATCAGAGCTGGCTTGATGATTTGTAAGTACTACTTACTATAGGTGAGTTTACTGTCAGTTTGTGCCATCAAGTCCGCTGGTGGCGTTTGACTCACAGCATATGTAAAGGTACTGCCTCTTTTGAACGTGGGCTATTTAATTTTCTTTTTCATTTGTGTCAGTGTTTAGTAGTTTTCGTTGTTTTTGTTTTGTGATTTATATTTAATATTGGTTTATGTTGTGTAACTAATTGTGGGTTTGTTTTCTTTGTCTTTTGGTTTGTAGATTTGTTTTGTTTTTGACAATTGTGTGGGGTGGGTCATTCTTTTGGATGGGAGGAGATAATTTTGTATTTTTCTTTTTGAGTGACTTTTACACTGTGTGCTGTGCTGACCTTATACCGTTCACACGTGTGCCGTGTGTGTGCGTGGTGTTGGGGTGAATATTCTGTGTGTAACCGGGGTTGTTATCTCCTTTTGCTTGAGTTGAGACCCAGCAAATGTTAAGTGTTTTGTATGTGTTGTGCTGATTTTATAAGTGACTGAAGACCAATATTTGATACTTCTTTTTAGCTAATACAAAATAAAGGTGTATATTTTTCATTATTCTCGTGCCCTTGTCTCTTGCTCACTCTTAAGGTAACGAACCTGTGTCCTTTTTGGACTGTTCCCCCGGTATATTTGGGGGTGGCGTAGTCGAAAGCTGTGCCCTTTTTGGGCCTTGTTGGTATTTCATAATCTTCCAATAGAGAAATTATATTTCAACCTGACCGCTCTGCTACATTTTGGCGTAGTCGGCAGGGTACCTGTGCTGAGCAGAGACAGGGGTATTAGAATATTTCTTTTTTTGTATTCTGTGGTGTTTGTGTGTGTTTGTTCGTGTGTCGTGTTTTTTTTTTTTTTCTCTAAGAGGCAGAACAGCAGCGTTTGTCATTTCGTGTTCCATTGGTTCATCTTCTCCAGAGTGCTTCTCTCTACTAGTGGTGAGTAGTTGTGTTTTTTTTTTCTCGATATGGAGGAAGAATTGTCAGAGTTGCGAGAATTAGTGGCCCAGTTGAAGGCTGATAATGAGAAACTACGTCAGGAACGCGCCCTTGTATTGCCCAGTTCTCAGGTATCGTCTCCCAGCATTGCTGGGACATCTACTGCTACTGCTACACCTCCAACCCAGGGTACCGGTGCCACTCTGCCTGAAAGGCTGGTTTTTGTACCGCGGGATAGGAAATGTCCAAGGTTTAATGGTAAGACTGGCATCGGTATTGAAGAGTGGGTTGAAGAGGTACAAGCATGTATGCAGCTTCGTCACCTTTCTACCATCGATCAATCATTGTTTTTATTTGACCACTTAGAAGGGGAGGCACGGGAGGAGATTCGTTACCGCTCCGATGTCGAAAGGGGTGATCCAGCTAAAATTATCTCTGCATTGCGTGATTTATATGGTTGCTCTCAGTCATATGTATCCTTACAAGAGGCTTTCTTTTCTAGAAAGCAGCAGGAAGGGGAGACCCTTTTGGAGTTCTCCCTTGCCCTGATGTATCTCTTGGAGCGTGTTAAACAACCGTCACCATATCCGATGTTAAATTCTGAGATCGTTTTGCGTGATCAATTTGTCGAGCATGTTGCAGATAGCTCTTTGCGTCGGGAACTTAAACAGTTAGTAAGACGTCATCCTACTTTTCAGTTGTTGGAGGTCCGTAAGGAAGCGATCAGGTGGGAACAGGAGGGACTGCCGGGGGGCGCACGTGGTCGTAGCCAGTCTGTTCCTTTAACTCCGGTAATTCAGTATGGGGTTCAAGGTGGGGCCGTACCAGATAACGGGGGTCCATTGCAGAAATCTGAATTGAGTGAGTTGAGGGAAATGTTTCAAGCACAGCAGGTGCAACTGAACCAGCTTACTCAAAGTCTTTCTTTGTTACGGGGTCCTGTTGCTTATCAGTCCCCACGTTCACATAGTCCAGTACCGCGCTCGCATAGTCCCTCACCGCACTCACGTGGTCGTTCGTCGTATTTGAGTAACCCCTCTCGTGGTGGTTCCGTTATATGCAGACGATGTCAACAACCTGGCCATTTTGCCAGGGAGTGCGACGGGGAACGCGTTCCCCCTCGTACTCAAACCTCTTTGCTTACGCACCCTTCTGTGGCGGGAGGTAGACAGCCTGGTGTTCAACAGCAGTCGGAAAACTAATTCCCACCGTGTTGCAGAGTCACAGCTCGGTTGGGAAGGATATTGGCTCTAGTGTTTTTCAGAGTTCTAGTTCCGTGTCCCGGTTAATGTCGTCATGTCCACATTTGGATGTCCTTATTGGTGGAGTAGAGATACCCTGCTTGATTGACACTGGTTCAATGGTGTCTACGATTCAGGAGAGCTGTTTTGTTCGCCATTTTGGGTTAGGGGGTCAGGATCGTTTGCGGTCATGTCAATGGCTGCAGCTTAAAGCCGCTAATGGGTTGGACATCCCTTACCTTGGATACATAGAGTTAGATGTGGAGCTCTGTGGCAGGTTGGTACCAAATTGTGGGGTGCTGATTGTCAAAGATCCTCCTGGTGGCCTGTGTTCTCAGGTGCCAGGTGTCCTGGGTATGAATGTTCTCAGTCGGTGCTACCAGGAGTTCTTTGGACAGCATGGCCCCTCTTTCTTTAAGTTGCCTTCTATAGCACAGGCGCCTAGCTGTGTAATTCAAGCCTTTCAGCATTGCCACTCTGTGAGTACTCAGTCTCGTTTCAATCGTCTGGGTTTAGCTCGGGTCAGGGGGCGGCAAGTGTGGCGCATTCCAGGTGGTACATTACGGTTTGTGACAGCAACTTGCGCAGAGCAGTTTTCATGTGATCCAGTTCTTTTTGAGCCCTCTGAGTCTGGCCTACCTGCTGGACTGTTAGTTTCACCTTCATTGGTGCAGGTAAGTCGAGGAACAGTTTTTGTTCCTGTGGTAAATGTGGGTACTACTGATGTTTTGTTGCATCCTAGGACGCCTTTGGGAACTCTAACAGGGGTGCTCGTTGTTAGCTTGCCAGCTGGAGTTAGTGAGGTTAGTCCTGTGGTCGCCACCGTTAGTTCTCAGGAAGTGTCTGGCACAGAAGAACAGATTAGTTCCATTGATTTGTCAGGGTTGTCATTAGAAGATCAAGATCAGGCTAGGGCTTTACTACGGAGGTATCAGTCGGTCTTCTCAGCTCATGAGGGAGATTTGGGGTGTACGAACCTTTTGTCACATGACATCCCTTTGTTGGATGACATCCCAGTTCGGCAGCGCTATCGCCGTATACCCCCTTCTGAGTACGAAGTAGTTAAAGCTCATATTAATACCTTGTTAGAGGCTCAAGTTATAAGAGAGAGTTGCAGCCCGTATGCGTCCCCGATAGTTTTGGTGAAAAAGAAGGACGGTAGTCTACGCATGTGCGTGGACTACCGTCAATTGAATTCCAAGACTAGGAAAGATGCATTCCCTCTGCCTCGAATCGAGGAGTCTTTGGATGCGCTCACTGGGGCCCGCTGGTTTTCCACTATGGATCTAGCCAGCGGGTACAATCAGGTTCCTGTCAGTGAAGCAGATAAACCAAAGACTGCCTTTTGTACACCGTTTGGCCTTTTTGAATGGAACCGTATGCCCTTTGGGCTTTGCAATGCCCCTGGGACATTCCAGCGTTTAATGCAGCGGTTGTTCGGTGACCAACAGTGCCAGTCACTATTGTTGTACCTTGATGACATTGTCATTTTTTCCTCTTCCGTAACACAGCATTTGCAGCGTTTAGAAGTGGTTCTGAGCAGGTTGAAGCGTGAGGGTCTTAAGGCCAAGTTGGAGAAGTGCTCCTTTTTCCAGTCTGAGGTAGCATATCTGGGGCATGTAATATCAGCTGAGGGCGTCGCGACTGATGCACGGAAGATAGAGGCAGTGGCACGGTGGCCCCGACCTACTAGCGTTACGGAGCTGCGCTCCTTCCTGGGCTTCGCTAGTTATTATCGCCGGTTTGTGGAGGGGTTTGCTAAGTTGGCGGCCCCTCTGCACAAACTGGTTGCAGAATGTGGACATGTGAAGCCCAAGGTACGAGCGGAGCAGAGTTTTGCCAGTGCTTGGTCGGATCAGTGCCAGAAGGGCTTTGAAGACCTGAAGGAGCGTCTTACTACGGCCCCGGTTCTTGCATACGCGGATTTCTCCCTCCCTTTCATCCTGGAGGTGGACGCTAGCCTGAGTGGGCTAGGCGCTGTTCTCTCCCAGGAACAAGGCGGAAAGGTGAGACCTATAGCCTTTGCAAGTCGTGGTCTTAGACCCCCAGAGCGGAATATGTTAAACTATAGCTCCATGAAGTTAGAGTTTTTGGCCCTCAAGTGGGCAATGTCAGAGAAGTTCAGGGAGTATTTGTTGGGTAATAAATGTGTTGTCTTTACTGACAATAACCCGCTCAGCCATCTAAATTCGGCCAAGCTTGGGGCTACAGAGCAACGGTGGGCGGCACAGCTTGCTTGTTTTGACTTTGACATTAAGTACCGCTCTGGGCGCAGCAATAAAAATGCTGATGCCTTGTCTAGGCAAAATCCATCTGCCTCAGGGGTGGCACATGGCTGGCCTCCAGGTACAGTAGTTCCAGCTTCTGTGCAGCAAGCAGTAGGACTAACATCTGTCCCATTGGTAACTCAGGCTGTTGTGTCTGCCTTGCCTAGCCATTCTGCTATAGACCTGAGCATTTTGCAGGAGGCAGATCCAGTAATCAAAGAGGTTTTGTGTTTCTGGAGAAAAGGGAAACGCCCAGTGCCCGCTGAACGTCAGTCACTTTCGAAGGCCGCAGTGATTTTACTACGGCAATGGGATCGCTTTGTGGAAAGGCAGGGGTTGCTTTATCGCCGGGTACTCCGTTCAGATGGGGGGGAAGAAATTCTCCAATTGGTTTTGCCATCAGTGTTACGAAGTGAGGTGTTGACTGGGTTACATCAAGATCACGGGCACCAGGGCGTTGAACGCACTACTGAACTAGTACGTCAACGTTGCTATTGGCCTGGCATGTCAGCTGAGGTGGCACAGTGGTGTCAGGAGTGTGACAGATGTCAGTCTGCCAAAGATATGCAGCCGGTGGCCCGTAGTTTTATGGGTCATTTATTGGCTTCTAGGCCAAATGAGATACTGGCCATTGATTTCACCCTGTTGGAGCCATCCCGTTCAGGGGTGGAAAACGTTCTTGTGATGACTGATGTCTTTACAAAGTACACTCTGGCCATTCCTACTCGAGACCAACGGGCAGAGACCGTCGCTCAAGTGTTGGTGATGGAATGGTTTTATAAGTTCGGGGTTCCTGGTCGAGTTCATTCCGACCAGGGCCGGAACTTTGAGTCGCGGTTGATTCAACAACTCTGCATGTTATATGGGATTGAGAAATCCCGGACCACACCTTATCACCCAGCAGGCAATGGGCAGTGTGAGCGTTTTAACAGGACGCTCCACAATTTGTTACGCACACTGCCAGTCTCAAGGAAGCGGGATTGGGTGGCTTGTCTCCCACAATTGCTCTTTTCTTACAACACCACTCCACATCAGGCGACAGGGGAGACCCCATATTTTCTAATGTTTGGCCAGGAGCCTAGGCTCCCTGTCGACTTTTTGCTTGGAAGATTTTCTGAGCCTGCAGAGGGTAATGTGCATGAGTGGATCAGAGAGCATCAGGCTAGGTTGCAAGTTGCTTTCGAGGGAGCTTGTGATTGTTTAAGAACAGCAGCTGATCGTCGTAAGTTGGTCATCTTGTCTACTTGCGAAATTGTGATGTGAGGGGTCGTCACAAAATCCAGGATCTGTGGAGTTCAGTGCAGTATAGGGTGATGGAAGTGCCCAGAGTGGGTGGCGCTGTGTACACTATCGCACCAGTTGATGATGTCAATAAGGTAAAGCGGGTCCACCGGTCGCTGCTAAAGCCCAGAATTCAGACAAACCTCACTTTGGATCCTGTGGATAGTCCAGGGGTAGATCGGGAGCGATGCCAGGAGGATAGTCTGGATGAGGGGGATTTATGGGCAGTAAGGTCTGAAACCCTTTTAACGGCTCCTAGCCCCGTTCAGCCGGGAGGTCCGAACCCACTTGAACCCATGCCTGAGTCGTTAGGTGGGCAAGGTCAACCCAGTGAGGTAGGGGAACCCATGCTTGACTTGTCAGGCAGGCGAGGACAATCAAATGTTGATGTTGGCTTGTCTTCATCAGGGGATGTCCCGTCAATGGAGGAGGCTCAGGCCCCCTTAGAGGTATCTGGACCTCCAGTTGTACTGCAAAGGCCAAGGCGGGCCACTGCTGGCCAGCACTCTAATCTTTACCACCTACCAAGGTCTGTAAGTGGCCCTGTAGGGGGAGAAGCTGCACCGGTTGAGTTAGTGTCTAATGCTGTTTTGGCTTATTTTCGGCCTTGGAGTTAACTTTTGGGTGTTTGGGTCCATCGTCGGGGCGCCGATGTGTGATGTGGGGGTGGATTGTAGCAGAGTAAGGAAGGTTATCTGCTCATTAGGTCACGTGATGTGTGAATCATTATATAAAGGCATGTATTTGGTTACCTGGCTATGCGTCATCCTTGTCACCGCCCTCTTGTGGGACCTCATTCATGTTTTCTCCAGGTATGTGCGTTAGCAGCGTGTAACCTTTCGGCAAACTTTGTGCGTTTGTTTACGTTACTTTGTTTAACACTACAGGATAATTTGACTACTGTTGTTGGCGTGGGCTGTCTGCTATCCCAGGTATGTGCGCTTTATTTGTTGGACTATGGGAACTGGTGTATTGAAACTTACATGCTGTACCATTTCAGCGTGTTTTGGCGTCCGGTTTGTGAACAGTGAACAACGTTCATTCTAGCGAAGACGCTTTCGTTTAGTGAGTTACGACCGCTAATCTTTGGTACGTATTATTTTTTTGTTTCTATTTTGCGCTGGTTTGTCAATTTCTAACCTTTTAAAATAATAATATCCTGTTATATGCTCGGCAGGTTGATCTGGTCTTCAGACCACTTTCTGGGGAACGAGAGGGTTATTTTCGAGGGTTTGACTGCGCTGCTGTTTTGCCTTTGAAACTGTATGGGTCACCTTTGAATCCGATTTTAGGCAACGGGCTTCACTCGGTATGCCGGTAATTGTGTCAGCGACTTTGTGTTTATTCACATGAACTTCTTGTGTCCATGGTTCACTGATAAGTCGCTTAGTTAATGTGGGTTTAGTGTTTTACTACATTTAGTTGTTTTTTTTTTTGTGTAATTGAGATTTTTTTTTTTTTGAATTATTTTGCTTGTTTTCTTATTTTGTATGTGGTTTAATACCACTCTTTCTTTCTTTGGTCCTGTTTGGGAGTCTGCTGTGTATTAGTCTGGGCCTGCCTAACTATTATAGTCTGATGTTACGGCCCAGTTTGCCTGTAAACCTTTAATGCCTGCCCGTGCATCAGTCTGGGCCTAACTATTATAGTCTGATGTTACGGCCCAGTTTCCCTGTAAGCCTTTAATGTCTGCCTGTGCATCAGTCTGGGCCTAACTATTATAAATTGAGGTTATTGCCCAGTTTCCTTGTAAGTCTCTAATGCCTGCATGTGTATTAGTCTGGGCTTAACTATTATAAGTTGAGGTTATTGCCCAGTTTACCTGTAAATCTCTAATGCCTGCATATGTATTAGTCTGGGCCTAACTATTATAAGTTGAGGTTATTGCCCAGTTTCCCTGTAAGCCTTTAACGCCTGCATGTGTATTGGTCTGGGCCTAACTATTATAAGTTGAGGTTATTGCCCAGTTTTCCTGTAAATCTGTGATGCCTGCATGTGTATCAGTCTGGGTCTAACTATTATAAGTTGAGGTTATTGCCCAGTTTTCCTGTAAATCTCTAATGCCTGCACGTGTATCAGAGCTGGCTTGATGATTTGTAAGTACTACTTACTATAGGTGAGTTTACTGTCAGTTTGTGCCATCAAGTCCGCTGGTGGCGTTTGACTCACAGCATATGTAAAGGTACTGCCTCTTTTGAACGTGGGCTATTTAATTTTCTTTTTCATTTGTGTCAGTGTTTAGTAGTTTTCGTTGTTTTTGTTTTGTGATTTATATTTAATATTGGTTTATGTTGTGTAACTAATTGTGGGTTTGTTTTCTTTGTCTTTTGGTTTGTAGATTTGTTTTGTTTTTGACAATTGTGTGGGGTGGGTCATTCTTTTGGATGGGAGGAGATAATTTTGTATTTTTCTTTTTGAGTGACTTTTACACTGTGTGCTGTGCTGACCTTATACCGTTCACACGTGTGCCGTGTGTGTGCGTGGTGTTGGGGTGAATATTCGGTGTGTAACCGGGGTTGTTATCTCCTTTTGCTTGAGTTGAGACCCAGCAAATGTTAAGTGTTTTGTATGTGTTGTGCTGATTTTATAAGTGACTGAAGACCAATATTTGATACTTCTTTTTAGCTAATACAAAATAAAGGTGTATATTTTTCATTATTCTCGTGCCCTTGTCTCTTGCTCACTCTTAAGGTAACGAACCTGTGTCCTTTTTGGACTGTTCCCCCGGTATATTTGGGGGTGGCGTAGTCGAAAGCTGTGCCCTTTTTGGGCCTTGTTGGTATTTCATAATCTTCCAATAGAGAAATTATATTTCAACCTGACCGCTCTGCTACACTTGCAGAGAATGGTTTACCAAAATTACGATCTTTTTTACACCCTGGGTATTGTTTTATCACTAGAAGTGGTTAATTTACAATGCACATTTTCATTATTGTGCAGTATTGCCAGCTGCGTGCAAGCTAACATGGTGGAGTCATGGAAGTGCGGCTTCTCCTGACAGTACTTGAGGAGCACTGAATGGAAATCTTCAAGCTTGCCTGTAAAATAAACAATTGTATTCAGTCTACAGCCTGTCGCATAAATCAAGTTGAACAAACCCAGAGTTGCAGAGTACGTTGTGAGTTGATAAAACTCAACAAATCCGACCTGGGTTAATCTGTCTCATGGTGCTGGTTATCAGCTTTCAGGTTTAAACCCAGAGTTAATGATTATTCATTATGTATGTACACATTAAAGGCAGACGTTTTAGTGAACAGCCAATAGGATTGAACACGGAAAAAGGTAGGTCTCCATTAAAGAATATAATATGTGCTAATATGAGGAGTTTATAAGCATATGCATACTGCAGAAAGCAACACCCTTTGCTTTAAATTATTAGTAAGTTAAATAAAAACGTTTTACAGTACAATTTTTATAAAACAATGAGGTAAAAACTCATTACTCCAACATATTATATTAATGTAATTTAATATAAAACATATGAATAAAATAATAATAGGTTTTTAAAAACAAATGGAGCCTAATGTCTTTTTTTCAGAACATCATTAAATACAAAAATGACAAGGCCACAATATAGGCATACAGTAGTATACATTATATTAAATGTATCAACTGTATACTGTCACTTTTCAATATATATAGAAAGAAGAATTTAACAATTATTTGTGTATAGCTTTAAGAAAACAAACAAGGAAATAACAAAAAAAGAAAGAAGATAAGAAAAATAAAAGAGAAAAAAACATAAGGGTAAGAAAATAGGTTATGTATCAGTTGAAGTATACAAATAAAAGTTTGTACAAATTAAAGTAGTTTTCTTGCTTTTTATTCAATAAGGACTCAATAGCATTGAGATACATTATTTACATTTAAAAGTGGTTGAACTTACATGTGTGTACATGAAATTTGCATAAAAAAAGCAAAAAATGTTATTTGTAGACTCAGAGTTATATTATTGTTATGGATATAACTTGCTGAATATTGTCATTAAAGAAAGTATCAGCATTTAAAAAAGAAAGCGAAATATTTTTTTATTGCTTAAAACAACAGAATGATACAGTATACAACTTTAGAGCCAGGGGAGCAAATAAAACATAAAAAATACAAGACGTTACATCAGTCAAAGATTTTAAAGACAGTACATAAATGCACAGTCTTTATAGCTTTTCTATTAGTACTAGATTAAATTGTGAAAAGATAATTTTTAAATTATTTAAGGAATACAGAAAAAAGTGGCTTTTTGTTAGAAAACTTGCACTTATGAATATGAAATTTGACCAATAATATTAATAGATCCTTTATCACACAGTTTTCATATTTTGAGTAACCTACATTTTCAAAAAGCAAAACAAAATTAGAAAGTACCTTTTCCTTAATAAACAACGACATCTCATCCCATAACCTTTTTCACATGACTACAGTGCCAAAAAATATGGGGTACAGTTTCGAAGTATAAAGAGCAAAAAGAACACCTTACATCAATGTCCTTCCTAAACTTCTTAAGAAAATGCTTGACAGAGTAAAATTTGTGTATTAACTTAAAAGAGATTCCTTTGACCATGTTTGTAACAAGAAAGCGAAATATCACAAAAATGCATCTTACGCCGATGACGTCATTTCTAGCAGAGTCTGCGCAGTAATGATTGTGAGGTAGAGCAAAGGCCCCGCCCATTTTCCCGTTTGACTCAATCACAAACACACAAATCAAGCGGTTACACCCCTTTGGCATCTTAAACCAACTTATTAGAATAACGCACAAATTAAAAATAACAGAAACCATCGTTGGTAAAATTTAATTTGATTTTTAAGTTCACATGGAGAAGCTAGTGTTTATGACCCATACTGCAAGCAGCCACCAGGTGGCGATCGAAATATGTGGCTAAATTTTCAGGACGTGTGTGGCACCCCAACTTTTGTAATAAATTAACTTGTCACAATATTTACATTTACCCGTTGCACCTTTTAAAAAGGTAGTAATTAGTCCAGTGTACCCTATTCGAATAATGACATCTCATAAATACAAAAATTCTTCCTTTGTTGCTTAATATTATACAGAAGGTGGTCGCTGCTTGTTTTACCACAGTAAAAAAATTATTTATTTGACTTAAATGAACTTTAAAAACTACAGTAAATTACAGCTGTTTTCTTGTATGAAGCTTACAATTTCTGTGATGCTTGTTTTTCAGCAAGGGTTTTTGGGTGTTTCTTTTATTGTAAACTTTTTTGTATCTTGTAGGCTATATATTTGCACATGTGGATCATTAACAAAATAAATAATTATGTCTTTTTAATTAAAATGTGTCATTTGAAGTAAACATCTATCTTTTATATTGATGTGTGCTAGACAGTAAGTTATTTTAAGACGCTTGGCCACCATGACATCCACTAAAATCACTAAATTATTCAAAATACTTGTAAATATTTTAAGGACTTCACAAAAGGACAAGAATTACCTTAAAGGTAAGACTTAACTATTATATTGAAGTATTATTATCATAAAGTATCGTGTTTATCAGGTTAATTTCCCTGAGTTTGATTCTGTAACTCGATAGACACGCGACGCGTCCATGGCAACAAACTTGTATTACTGTTAATGTAGGAAGTGCGGACACCAGCGCCGATGTTTTTGTCTCTTTTTGTAAAAGTTAAATCCGGTATGCGTTACTTTCATGTTTTAGCGGGTTTGCAGTGTTTTTTAAGAGTTATTCGTGTTTAAAGCGTGTCCAGAGAGTTTGATATGTGTTAATAATATATTTCGGTGTGTGTAAAGTCCTGCCCGTCTCCTCCTAAAGCACCGAGACCTGAGAGTCGCAGGATGAAGAAACGAAATCCCTCCTCTCTCAATAACAGTGAGTACAAGAAATATTTAACATTAATATCTGTATTCATATAAAGTCTTTTTAAAAATCAATTGTTGTTAAACTGTACCGTAATCTTGATGGGATCGTGATAATCTATCGTCTGTCTTTTTTGTCTATTTTTCTGTCATCTGTCTGTCCATATTTCTATATGTTCACCTGTTTGTCTGTCTATCTGTTTGTCTGTTCATCTGTTTGTCTCTCTGTCTGTTCCTCCATCCATCCATCCATCCATCCATCCATCCATCCATCCATCCATCCATCCATCTCTTTATTATCTATCTATCTGTCTATATTTTGGTCCCATCCATCCATCTTTCTGTCTGTCATTATCTGTCTGTTCTGTCTGCCTGGTTGGTTGTCTGTCTGCCTGTCTGTCCTTTTGTCCATCCACCTGTCTGTCTGTCTGTCTGTCTGTCTGTCTGTCTGTCTATTTATCTATCTGTCCACCTGTTTGTCTGTCTTTCTATCTGTTAATCTGTTTGTTTCTCTCTCTGTTCCTCCATCCATCCATCCCTTTATTATCTGTCTATCTGTTTTTCCCATCCATCCACCTTTGTGGCTGTCTTCATCTGTCTGTTCAGTCTGCATGGTTGTATGTCTGCTTGTCCTTTTGTCAATCCACCTGTCTGTCTGTCTATTTATCTATCTGTCCACCTGTTTGTCTCTCTGTCTGTTCCTCCATCCATCTCTTTATCATCTATCTGTCTATCTGTTTGTCCCATCCATCTTTCTGTCTGTCGTTATCTGTCTGTTTTGTCTGTCCTTTTGTCCATCCATCTCTCTGTCCACGTCTGTCTATCTATCTATCTGTCTGTCTGTCTGTCTGTCTGTCTGTCTATTTTTCTATCTGTCTTGTTTGTCTGTCTTTCTATCTATCTTTACATCTGTTAATCTGTTTGTTTCTCTCTTTGTTCCTCAGTCCATCCATCCCTTTATTATCTATCTGTCTATCTGTTTTTCCCATCCATCTTTCTGTCTGTCGTTATCTGTCTGTTTTGTCTGTCCTTTTGTCCATCCATCTCTCTGTCCACGTCTGTCTGTCTGTCTGTCTGTCTATTTTTCTATCTGTCTTGTTTGTCTGTCTTTCTATCTTTCCATCTGTTAATCTGTTTGTTTCTCTCTCTGTTCCTCAGTCCATCCATCTCTTTATCATCTATCTGTCTATCTGTTTGTCCCATCCATCTTTCTGTCTGTCGTTATCTGTCTGTTTTGTCTGTCCTTTTGTCCATCCATCTCTCTGTCCACGTCTGTCTGTCTGTCTGTCTGTCTATTTTTCTATCTGTCTTGTTTGTCTGTCTTTCTATCTTTCCATCTGAAATCTGTTTGTTTCTCTCTCTGTTCCTCGGTCCATCCATCCCTTTATTATCTATCTGTCTATCTGTTTTTCCCATCCATCCATTTTTTGGCTGTCATCATCTGTCTGTTCTGTCTGCTTGTCCTTTTGTCCATCCACCTGTCTGTCTGTCTGTCTGTCTGTCTGTGTTTTTCTATCTGTCTACCTGTTTGTCTGTCTTTCTATCTGTTAATCTGTTTGTTTCTCTCTCTGTTCCTCCATCCATCCATCCATCCATCCCTTTATTATCTGTCTATCTGTTTTTCCATCCATCCATCTTTTTGGCTGTCGTCATCTTTCTGTTCTGTCTGCCTGGTTGTCTGTCTGCTTGTCCTTTTGTCCATCCACCTGTCTGTCTGTCTATTTATCTATCTGTCCACCTGTTTGCCTCACTGTCTGTTCCTTCATCCATCTCTTTATCATCTATCTGTCTATCTGTTTGTCCCATCCATCTTTCTGTCTGTTGTTATCTGTCTGTTTTGTCTGTTCTTTTGTCCATCCATCTCTCTGTCCACGTCTGTCTGTCTGTCTGTCTGTCTGTCTGTCTATTTTTCTATCTGTCTTGTTTGTCTGTCTCTCTATCTTTCCATCTGTTACTCTGTTTGTTTCTCTCTCTGTTCCTCCATCAATCCATCCCTTTATTATCTGTCTATCTGTTTGTCCCATCCATCCATCTTTGTGGCTGTCTTCATCTGTCTGTTCTGTCTGCCTGGTTGTCTGTCCTTTTGTCCATCCACCTGTCTGTCCACATCTGTCTTTCTGTCTATTTTCTGTCTGTCCACCTGTTTGTTGTCTGTTCATCTGTCTGTCTGTCTGTCTGTATGTCCATCTGTTTGTCTGTCTGTCTTTCTATTTGTTTATCTGTTTGTCTGTCTCTCGGTTCTTCCATCCATCCATCCCTTTATTATCTATCTGTCTATCTGTTAGTCCCATCCATCCATCTTTCTGGCTGTTGTCACCTGTCTGTTTTGTCTGCCTGGTTGTCTGTCCTTTTTTCCATCCACCTGTCTGTTCACATGTCTGTCTGTCCACCTGTTTGTCTGTCTGTCTATCTTACTGTCTGTTCATCTGTTTGTCTCTCTTTGTTCCTCTATCCATACATCCCTTTATCATCTATCTGTCTATCTGTTTATCCTATCCATCCATCTTTCTGTCTGTCATCTTGTGTCTGTTCTGTCTGTCTTTTTGTCCATCCACCGGTCTGACAATCTGTCTGTCATACTTCTGTCTGTCTGTTTATATGTTTGTTTCATTGTCCAGTGTCCATCCACCTGTCTGCCTGTCTTTCTGTCCTTCGTCTGTCTGTCTGTCCGTCCGTCCATCCATCTCATGTCTGTCTATATGTTTCTGTCATGTACTGTATGTTTCTATCTGTCTGTCTGTCTGTCTGTCTCTGTCTGTCTGTCTGTCTGTCTATCTATCTAAGTGTCTGTCTGTCTGTCTGTCTGCAAGTCAATCTATCTATCTATCAATCTATCTATCTATCTATCTATCTATCTATCTGTCTATCTATCTATCTGTCTATCTGTCTATCTGTCTATCTGTCTATCTGTCTATCTGTCTATCTGTCTATCTGTCTATCTGTCTATCTGTCTATCTGTCTATCTGTCTATTTGTGTATCTGTGTACCTGTGTATTTATCTGTTAATTGTCTATGCAGTGATTGAAGAGTCTCCTCTGAGAGAAGACAAAAGCAGCCCTCAAGATGAGCCGCTTCATAATGATTTCATTCCCGACGAGCTCCTTGCCACCCTCACATCCACCGTATCTCCTCAAAGCAAACTCAGACCCCTCAAATTAACCAAAACTCCAAAGGACTTCGAGGTCTGGGGCCCTTCAGTTAAAAAAAGATCATGTTTACAGCTTCCAAGTTCCTTATGCTCAATAACTAACACAGGTGTGTTCATCTTCCCTACCAGGTTTGCTTACTACACCGGCCTGATGCATTGTGGCACCACCCGGCTGGCCGCAAGAAATACCAATACTTTCTCAACCAGCCAACCTCCATAAATGGAGCTGGGAGGTTTGAATTGTGCATTCACATGGCATGAATTGTGTACAGTTACTTAAATGGACACTCCACTTTTTTTTTAAAATAGGCTCATTTTCAACAAATGTGTTTTACCATTTTGGAATCCATTCAGTCGATCTCTGGGTCTAGCAGTACCAATTTAAGCATAGCTTAGCATAATTCATTGAATCTGATTAGACCATTAGCATCACGCTCAAAAATAGCCAAAGAGTTTTGATATTTTCCCAATTTGGAAAATAAGCCTTTTTTTTTTTTTTAAAGTGGAGTGTCCCTTTAAGACAGCCCATATATTTATTCTATTCTATTATGCGTTGAAACAGAGATATATCCTTCCTATGTGATGCCGTGACTCAGAAGGATCAATTGCATCTCTCACCAATGACTGAACGAGGCTCTGCTCAGGTGCAAGCAAGTGGCCTAAATTTGGTATTGCTTACTTTATTTCTTTGTATAGACAACTTTACTTTTTTTGTTTGTTTGAAGGATGAGAGTCCACTGGAAACTTTGATCCCAGAAGAATATCACATCATTAAAAACAAAGGTCTTAGGGGACTTCAGTGCTATGATGAGTAAGTGAGCTGGATTTCATAAAAAAAAAAAACACTTTTATGTCCTGTAGCTCTTAAAAAATAAATAATTCATGTTGTCATCATTTCACAGCAAATTCACGATTCTGCTGGAAGACGATGAAAAGAAGCTAAGAGTCTTTCCATCAATGTAAGTGATTCACACTACATCCAAGATCTGCCCACTGACAGGATTGAAATGAAAATAACCAATCACAGTTTACATTTCTATGGCAGGCTGTAATGAAATTCAATAGAAATTTTAGGAGAAAATATAATACATTTCATTCCCCCCGCAAAGCTTTTGTTTTCATCTTTTTTTTTAAACGCTTGTTGTATTTTGGGTGGTTTATGGGCTTAGTTTGATAGCTGGGACTAATGCATGTACTCTTTCTTTGTATAAATTCTACAAACATTATCAAAAATTATGTGCAATTTCCAGGAAGCCCAGCAGTCGCCTTGAGGTGGTGCAGCTGATGAAGGTGATGGATGATATGCTAGAGAAAGCAGGCGTCAAGCAAGATGTTGAAGAACTAACTGAACACTCACAGGTTATTTTTAATCATCTTACTGTAGTTTCGAAGACAAGTAAAAATATTAAAGGGATAGTTCACCAAAAAATTAAAATTCTGTCATCATTTACTGACCCTCAATTTGTTACAAATGTTGTACATATCTTTGTTTTGCTGAACACAAAGGAAGATATTTATAAAGAAGCTGGAAACAGGAGCACCATTGACTTTCAAAAAAATAAGTTAATGGTGCTCAAAAATGGTTTGGTAACAAACATTCCTCAAAATATCTGCCTTTGTGTTTAGCCGAACAATAAAATGTTTACAGAACTTGAGGGTGAGTAAACGATGACAGAATTTTCATTTTTGGGTGAACTATCCCTTTAATGCTTATTTTCTGTTGTAGATGGAAAAGTTACTTGAGCTTGTTCGAATTGAGCAGAACATTTACAACATTGTGTTCCATGAACTCATCCGGCAAGTCAGCGTTGAATGCGCAGAGAGGGGTCAGCTTCTCGCCAAACTCAGGTGTGTCTCAATCATTGGTTTTCCATCTGTTAAAGGAGTGGTTCCCAACCTTTTTTCCTTGGGGCCGCCCCACGTGACAATCTGAACCCCCCCCCCAACCCTCTACATCCATTTCTCAATTCAATTCAATTTTATTTATATAGCGCTTTATACAACAATCGTAAACATAAGCAGCAGAATACAGCAGCGCCTAAGATTGACCGTACTAGCGAGCGTAGTAATAATGTAACATATAGAAGAGAGTGCTAAGTTAAGCCAATGTCAGCAGACTACCCATGAGTTGAAAAAAAGCCTAGGAAAAACCCTGGGGGAAAAGTCCTAGGAGGGAAAAAAACCCTTGGGAGAGAGCCAGACATGGCTAATTCTATAGAGAATATATTATATAATAGGTACAATTTTATACAATTTTATGGGAATTAAAACATTATGTACAGTTGAAAGAAAAAGCATGTGAACCCTTTGGGCTTACTTGGATTTCTTCATAAATTGGTCATAAAATGTGTTCTGATCTTCATCTAAGTCACAACAATAGAGAAACACAGTCTGCTTAAACTAATACCGCACAAACATTATACGTTTTCATGTTTTTATTGAACACAACATGTAAACATTCATAGTGGAAAAAGTATGTGAAACCCTAGGCTAATGACTTCTCCAAGAGCTAATTGGAGCCAGGAGTCAGCCAACCTGGGGTCCAATCAATGTGATGAGATTGGATGTGTTGATTAAAGCTGCCCTGTCCAATAAAAAACACACACCAGTTTTGAGTTTGCTGTTCTGAAGAAGCATTGTCTGATGTGAACCATGCCTCGCACAAAAGAGCTCTCAGAAGACCTACGATCAAGAATTGTTGACTTACATAAAGCTGGAAAGGGCTACAAAAGTATATCTAAAAGCCTTGATGTCCATGTGTCCCCGGTAAGACAGATGGAGAAAGTTCAGCACTGTTGCTACACTCCCTAGGCGTGGTCGTCCTGTAAAGATGACTGCAAGAGCACAGCGCAGAATGCTCAATGAGGTGAAGAAGAATCCTAGAGTGTCAGCTAAAGACTTACAGAAATCTCTGGCACATGCTAACATTTTTGTTGACAAATCTACAATAAGGAAAACATTAAACAAGAATGGACTTCATGGGAGGACACCATGGAGGAAGCCACTGCTGTCCAAAAAAAAACATTGCAGCACATTTGAAGTTTGCAAAAGAGCACCTGGATGTTCCACAGCACTACTGGCAAAACATTTTGTGGACAGATGAAACCAAAATTGAGTTGAAAGAACACACAACGCTATGTGTGGAGAACAAAAGGCACAGCACACCAACATCAAAACCTCATCCCAACTGTGAAATATGGTGGAGGGGGCATCATGGTTTGGGACTGCTTTGCTGCCTCAGGCCCTGGACGGATTACTGTCATCGATGGAAATATTAATTCCAAAATCAAAATCAAGGCATTTTGCAGGAAAACTTAAGACCATCTGTCCGCCAACTGAAGCTTAACAGAGGATGGACGATGCAACAGGACAACGACCCAAAGCATAGAAGTAAATCAACAACAGAATGGCTTCAACAGAAGAAAATACGACTTCTGGAGTGGCCCAGTCAGAGTTCTGACCTCAACCCGATTGAGATGCTGTGGCATGACCTCAAGACAGCGATTCACACCAGACATCCCAAGAATATTGCTGAACTGAAACACTTTTGTAAAGAGGAATGGTCCAAAATTTCTCCTGACCGTTGTGCAGGTCTGATCTGCAACTATAGGAAACGTTTGGTTGAGGTTATTGCTGCCAAAGGAGGGTCAACCAGTTATTAAACCCAAAGGTTCACATACTTTTTCCACCCTGCACCATGGATGTTCACATGCTGTGCTCAACAAAAACATGAAAACGAATAATGTTTGTGCGGTATTAGTTTAAGCAGACTGTGTTTCTCTATTGTTGTGACTTAGATGAAGATCAGAACACATTTTATGACCAATTTATGCAGAAATCCAAGTAAGCCCAAAGGGTTCACATACTTTTTCTTTCAACTGTAATCTTAATAATATCCTGTAGTGTGAGCATGTTTAGGATTTAAGAGAAGAATATCTGACAAGATTCTCTTTATGTGTGTGCTGCTGCCAGATTTCATAATCTGTCAGGATTTTAAAAATCCTGTAGTGTGAGCCAGGCATAAGGCGTGCCTGGATCCCAGGTTGGGAACCACTGTATTAAAGGGTTAGTTCACCCCAAAATGACAATTTTATCATAAATCTCTTTCCCCTGTGTTGTTCTAAACCACCAAGTCCTTTGATTGTCTCAGAACACATTTTTAGATATTTTCTATGAAAACCGGAAGGCTTGTGCTGTCCCATAGACTGCAGTTTGAATTTCACAGTCAAGCCCAGAAAAGATGAAAGACATCGCCAAAAACGTCCATGTGCCATCAGTAGTTTGCTAATAATATTATTAAGCAACGAGAACACTGTTGTGCGCAAAGAAAACAAAACAAACGGTTTTATTCAACAAGTTCACGAGCTGACTAACCCTACAATTAGGACCACCATTAACTTCCATAGTATTTTCTTCCTACTATGGAAGTCAATGGTGCTCTTGCTTCCTGCTTCATTACAAATCTCTTTATTTTGTGTTCAACAAAGAAATGTATACAGGTTTGTAACAACCTGAGGCTAAATAACAACAGGATTTTTGTTTTTGGGTGAACTATCCCTTTAAAATAGTACTAACCTCACTTCCTCTTTCTCCTCAGGCAGAGATATGTGGCGCTACTCAACCGTATCCCGCGGCAGGTGAAGGGTCTACACGCAGAAACGTTAGCACAGAGGGCGCTGGATCGCCGGCTTATGGAGGAGATCATGCACTTTAAAAACTCTGTCGCAAAGCTTCACACGTAAGCCTGACTTTAGACTATACAGCTCATACAAAAATTCACAAACATTGTGTGCTTGCATTTTAACTCATTAATTAACATTTACATTTCAATTCTGTATCTGTTGGATCTGTAACAGGGAATTAAGTTTAATGAAAGAACAAGACGAGTCTTTGTCCAAAGAGGCTGAGGAAACCAAAGAGGAACTTGCCAAAGCTCTGGAGGAATCGCAGTGCAATGCAAAGTATGTGAATATAAACTAACTGTTATGGTTTGATCGAAGACTATTTAATACAGATTTACACTTTATAGTGACTTTTCTGTAGTATTGTAGCGGAGTTTCATGATCTTTACGAGTTGCAGCGGAGAAGACTTGAAGCGCAGATGTTGCATCTGTCCGATGAGAGGGACCTTTGGAGAAAAGCGACCTATAGCCTCGCTATAAAGGTAACTTTGTATATAATTTCTAAATACATGTTTCTGATCATATTGTGTATGTTTTATGAGTACACATTAAGCCATTTTTAATCAGTTTCACAAAATGGGAATGCAAATAATGTTTCAATTTATGCCTCTCTGTAAGGATTGTGTTGTGTTTTGTGTTTTGTACTTTTATTTTCACACCCTGTTCTGTTCTGACTTTTATTTTGATATCATGTCATGCCATGCTTCTCACTTCTCACTTCCCACTTCCTGTGTATTTGTATTTAACCGGTAAAATCTGTTCACTCCCCGGCTATTGTTAGCCTAGCTACTTACCAAGCATTCTACCTGTTAACCTGTATCCTGTTTCCTGTTCTGTGTTTGCCTGTTTATTTGGATATTGTTTGTTTGCTGCCTGCCCTGACCTATTGCCTGATATTTGGATTACTCTTTTGGATTGCCCTATTGGATTTGTTTGCCTGCCCCTTTGTGCATTTTACAATAAATCTTCTTTGCACATGGATTTTACTCTCCATTTGCTTTTTGTAAGCAACCCACGTTACACTCTCACATATTTCCCTCAGATAGTAAAGATAAAAAAACTTCAGCTTGTGAAACGGCTAAATGTTAGCGAACAAACCTGGGCCAAGACCGCAGAACACTTCACTCTCGTCCTAACATCAAAGGTATAAACACAGCCCCTCTAAATAGACATCTATAAGTACTTGACCGTGTAAGAGATTATGTACATCATCATTATTTATCTTCCTAGGACTCTGAGGATATGTCCCATATGACAGAGTTGACTGACCAATGGAAAGAAAACCTAACTGTCTTCATGCAGAACATCGGAAAGGCAGAAACCAGTCAACGTGAGACAATCCAATCTGTCAGAGCGAATGTTGTAAAGTGGCAGAAGATCTGCGAAGACCAGACCAGGTCAGTGATTGGTTCTCCTATGGAATTGGTGCGAGCAAAGATATTTAATATTAACCAGATGCGTCACTGGTATGGATATGTGGTAAATGGGGTAGATTGCAACAGTCAGAATGGCCTCTCTAGCTCTGCCTCCCATTAAAAAGAGCCAATCGACAGAAATCGTTACAAGATGCGACTCCCTTAAAAGTAGTTTGCTGCGAGAAACCTTTATGTTTAATGGGGCGTACACACCAAACGCGAATTCAATGATTTAGGCGAGTAGATTACATACAAAGTCAATGCAAAGACACAAATACACGCAAACTTGCATGGGGCGGTACGAATGATGCAAATTGGGTGCACGATTGCTGTGAAAACATGCAGTATTTTCCTCAAATGCGTTTTTGTGCAAGTTGAAAATACTCAACTCAAGCTAAAAATTCACATGACACGAGGTTAAATCCCGCTAGTTTTCTAGAGCAAGGAACGCGATGCTTCTCGTTTGGTGTGTACGCAGCATAATGGGGCGTTCACACTAAACGCGAGTTCAACGATTTGCACAAGTAGATTACATACAAAGTCAATGCAAAGATGCAAATAGACTGGAACTCATGGGGGATGATGCGAATGACGCGAATTGGGCGGCGCGATTGCGCAAAAACATGCGCTTTTCGACTCAAATGTGTCTTCGCGCAAGCTGAAAAATACTCAACTCAAGATAATAATTAGCTTGATACAAAGTTAAATCCCAGGAGTTTTGTAGATCAAGGAACGCGATGCTTCGCATTTGATGTGTACGCAGCTTAATGGGGCGTACACACTAAATGCAAGTTCAATGATTTGCGCGAGAAGATTACATACAAAGTAAATGCAAAGAATAGATGCTATCCCACGCAGGGCGATGCAAATTACATAAATTGGGCGTCGCAATTGCGTAAAACACGCGCTAAAACGCGTCTTCGCGCAAGTAAAAAAATACTCATGCGAAAATTTATATATGACACAAAGTTAAATTCCGCAAATTTTGTAGAGCGAGGAACGCGATGCTTCGCGTTTGGTGTGTACACAGCATAATGGGTCATACACACTTAATGGGAATTCAACGTTTTGCTTAAGTAGATTACATACAAAGTCAATGCAAAGACGCGAATAGACGCAAACTCGCATGGGGCGGTGCAAATGACACGAATTAGGCGGCACGATTGCCTCAAAAACACGCGTCTTTGCACAAGTTGAAAATGTTAAACTCAAGCTAAAAATTTGCATGACGTGAAGTTAAATCCCGCAAGTTTTCTAGAGGGAGAAACGCAATGCTTCGCATTTGGTGTGTACACAGCATAATGGGGCGTATGCACTAAACGTGAATTCAACGATTTGCGTGAGTAGATTACATACACAGTCAATATAAAGACACGACTTCACGCGAACTCGCTTGATGATACGAATGACTTGAATTGTGCTCACAACGCGGTATTTGCCTCAAACGCGTCTTCGCGCAAGTTGAAAATACTCAACTCAAGCTAAAAATTTGCATGACACAAAGTTAAATCCCGCAATTTTTCTAGAGCGAGGAACGCAATGCTTCGCATTTGGTGTGTACACAGCATAATGGGGCGTATGCACTAAACGTGAATTCAACGATTTGCGTGAGTAGATTACATACACAGTCAATGCAAAGACACGAATTCACGCAAACTCGCTTGATGATACGAATGACTTGAATTGTGCGCACAACGCGGTATTTGCCTCAAACACGTCTTCGCGCAAGTGGAAAATACTCAACTCAAGCTAAAAATTTGCATGACACAAAGTTAAATTTCGCGACTATTCTAGAGCGAGGAACACGATGCTTCGCATTTGGTGTGTATGCAGCATAATGGGGAGTACACACTACATGCAAATTCAACGATTTGCGCAAGTAGATTACATACACAGTCAATGTAAAGACACGAATTCATGCAAACTCGCTTGATGATACGAATGACTTGAATTGTTCGCACAACGCGGTATTTGCCTCAAACGCATCTTCGCACAAGTTGAAAATACTCAACTCAAGCTAAAAATTTGCATGACACAAAGTTAAATCTCGCGACTGTTCTAGAGTGAGGAACACGATGCTTCGCATTTGGTGTGTATGCAGCATAATGGGGCGTACACACTACATGCGAATTCAACAATTTGCGCAAGTAGATTACATACACAGTCAATGTAAAGACACAAATTCACGCGAACTCGCTTGATGATACGAATGACTTGAATTGTGCGCACAACGCGGTATTTGCCTCAAACGCGTCTTCGCGCAAGTCCAAATACTCAACTCAAGCTAAAAATTTGCATGACACGAAGTTAAATCTCGCGACTATTTTAGAGTGAGGAACACAATGCTTCGCATTTGGTGTGTATGCAGCATAATTGGGCGTACAAACTTCATGCGAATTCAACGATTTGCGCAAGTAGATTACATACAAAGTCAATGCAAAGACGCAAATTCATGCAAACTCGCTTGATGATACGAATGACTTGAATTGTGCGCACAACGCAATATTTGTCTCAAACGCGTCTTCGCGCAAGTCGAAAATACTCAACTCAAGCTAAAAATTTGCATGATACAAAGTTAAATCTGGCGACTATTCTAAAGTGAGGAACACGATGCTTCGCATTTGGTGTGTATGCAGCATAATGGGGCGTACACACTACATGCGAATTCAATGATTTGCGCAAGTAGATTACATACACAGTCAATGTAAAGACACGAATTCACGCGAACTCGCTTGATGATACGAATGACTTGAGTTGTGGGCACAACGCGGTATTTGCCTCAAACGCGTCTTCGCGCAAGTTGAAAATACTCAACTCAAGCTAAAAATTTGCATGACACGAAGTTAAACTTGCGAATATTCTAAAGTGAGGAACACGATGCTTCGCATTTGGTGTGTATGCAGCATAATTGGGCATACACACCAAATGCGAAATCAACGATTTGCGCAAGTAGATTACATACACAGTCAATGTAAAGACACGAATTCACGTGAACTCGCTTGATGATACGAATGACTTGAGTTGTGCGCACAACGCGGTATTTGCCTCAAACGCGTCTTCGCGCAAGTTGAAAATACTCAACTCAAGCTAAAAATTTGCATGACACGAAGTTAAACTTGCGAATATTCTAGAGCGAGGAACGCGATGCTTTGCGTTTTGTGTGTATGCAGCATAAGAGTGCATGTTTACTTTACTTTTATTTCCCTCCATAGGAAAATGGACAAATCTTCAGAAGATGAACTGTCTCATGACCTGAAACAATGGTCGATGGTAAGTAATGCGTACTTTCTTATTTCTCATTTATAAAATTGTACGGCACTTCAAGTAGCTGTATCTTTATTCAACCGTAGGCGTTGACCGAGCAAAGTGATCGTTATGGTGGGGAGGAACTAGTGTCTGCTCAGGAAACGCTTGAAGTGCTAACTAACCTCCAACAGTCCTGGATTGAGCTTTGTCTTCGGGTCTTTAGAAGACACCCTGCTTCAGATGGAGAGCCACCTAAAAGTCAAGAGGCCATGATAGAGCTGGCCAAGACCATAACTGAGCTTCACAAGCAATTGGGAATCCGTTTCAGTGGAGAAAGTGGTGAGAATCGGGTCTCGTTTCTCTAATATCAATGTTTTGGTTTTTGTTCCTGTCGCTCAATTGGTAAGGCATTGCAACACAAAAGGTCATGGGATTGATTCTTGATGGTAGGGAACAAGCATATTGATAAAATGTATGTCAGTTTGGATAAAAGCATCTGCCAAATGCCTAAATGTAAAATATAAATGGTTCTTCATGCAGGGATCCATGCAACACTGATGACCCTTATTGAAAATATGGAGTTCTGGTCCAGAAGACTAAAATCCCTGAGCGGACATCCAGAACGGCATCCGTTAGATTGGGTGGAGCTGGCGGAAGTGCTTGGTAGTTTGATAAATCAGCTTGAAGACGCCCTTCTACAGGTGGATGGCACACAACCAGAACGTGAGAGGGCTAAGCAGAAACCTCACACCAGGTATACATTTTTTGTTGTTGTATATAAAATAGATGTTTCTCATTAAACAATGACGTTCAGTTGCCCTTGTGACAGGATTCAAATCGATGATGTCTTAAAAACTTTGAAGGATTTCTTGTTCTCCCAAGAAAACTTTTTCGACTGTGAAAACATGAGACTTCGCGAGGAGGTACAGAACAGGCACATATAGTTTTCCTCAAATCCCTTAAGCCATTCATCTCATTGGATGATCTTGTCTTGGGTTGCCAGGTTAATTCTGTTCACTCTAAAATGATTCGCTGGATGGTTGATCTTCTGCTTCTGATGGTGCCGGATGCAGCATCTCCTCCATCGTCTGAACTGAACATCATAGTTCATGTGTCCGCTGAACAGCTATGTAAAGATGCCAGCGACATCTCAGGGAAACTGGACTACCTTTCCAAATACATCACAAGGTGACATAACTAAACCTACTGTAACATCATTAGAAACGCTTTTAGTAGAAATGAATAACAACGAACTGCTCTGCACTCTGCAGTTCATGCCAAGCCATCGTGGAAGAAGAAGTCTTGCAGAACTCGACTCACCATGACACAGAAAATGAGCTACATCGACTCGCCAAGCTTCAGGTGCTAACCCTCAATTCTTTCTCGACCAAACGTCTATCAAAAGAGATTCAGTTCGGTCTAAAATGTCACGTTTTTTTTTGCGTTGTACAGAAGGAGTGCGGCGAGTGGATGGAAGGCTGTCGGGTCCTCCTGATGGATGTGAAGGGAAGCCCTGTGGAGATCCAGCTATCTGTGTCACAGTCTGTGAGCGAGATCCCATTAGAAAGCGCCAGCTTGGAGTCTCTGGTAAAACTTTAACCAGGTGTTTCAATTTAATTGAATGGATGGATGAATGAATGTAGCGAATGACTTTATATGTATTTTCCTTATATGTGTTTTCAGCTAGAGCAAGAACTAGAGGTGACCACAGAGACAAAGGAAGATGAAGCAGAACCATCTCTCACAAAAGATGTCAGCAAGCTTGATGAATATGTAAATAATTAACCATTTTTATACTGTTTAAACTAAAAGCTAGCCATTGGTCTACTTACTAACTTCATAAATCCTTCAAAAACTTTATATACTAAGCTTTGTTACCTACATTATATCACAGTCAATATACATTTGATTTATGCAGCTATTTAGTCTTTGCTTTATTATGTTGGCTTGAGAAAGCCATTACTAAATGTCATGTTGTCACCTCTGCAGGTGGAAGACCAGGATATAAAGGCTAAAGAAAGCTCAGTCATCAAACTAATAGGTCATGATGGATATATAACCGAACAGATCTTGGGAAAGGACACAGTTCAGCTCACCAGGGTGAGTGTATGCATTTCAACATCATTAGATTACCATCTAAAAGGAGGCATATTTCACTTTAAAGGTGCAGTGTGTAATTTTTAGAAGGATCTCTTGACAGAAATGCAAAATAAAACTATTTGATCAGTGGTGCATAAAGACCTTTCATAATGAACTGTTATGTGTTTATTACCTTTGAATGAGACGTTTTTATCTACATATACCGAGGGTCCCCTTACATGGAAGTCGCCATTTTGTGCCGCCGCATGTTTCTACAGAAACCCTTAATGGACAAACTTTTTTTTGTCTGGTGGTGGCTACCGTAGCTTCTCTATGTGATTAAAAAATGAGGGGTAAGCAGTGGACTAAGCCATTGATTGCAATTCACCAGCACCTCACCACTAGATGCCGCTAAAATTTACACACTGCACCTTTAAGATCACCAATGCAGCATGTGGGCGATTATATAATTGCAGGTACATTAAGTGTCTAAAGTTTTTTTAATGGTTACATTTAATTCATTTTTATAATTTGTTATAACATCTTGTGATCCATAACAATGAGTAGGCGAAAGTAATGCAAGAAGCCGCCTCCTTGTCATTTCTGGCTTATAACAAAAAACTGAATAATGCCTAAAAGCTGCTGTGTGACAATATGTACAGCTAACAAGCCAAAGAACCCAGAAATAAGTTTTTATAAGCTGTCGAGCCGTAAAACCCAGTCTTTAAGGAGAATAAAGTGGATCGCCGACTACGTTTCCCCCATAGGACACAGTTTTACTAATAGAAGTACTATGAAAAGTTGCCTGTATCAATTTTTGTGTCTTTAAACGCTCGTTTTTTGGGGTCGACAGCTTATAAAAACTTATTTACAGATTAAACTTAAAAACAGAATAATGCCTCAAAGCTGCTGTGTGACAAGGTGTACATCTAACAAGCAAAAAAAACAAATACGTTTTTATAAGCTGCCGACTTTAAAAAACGAGCGTTTAAAGACACAGAAATGGAAACAGGCAACTTTTCATAGTACTTCTATTAGTAAAACTGCGTCCACTAGGTGGAAACGTAGTCGGTGATCCACTTTATTCTCCTCAAAGACTGGGTTTTACGGCTCGACAGCTTATATAAACTTATTTCTGGGTTCTTTGGCTTGTTAACTGTACATATTGTCACACAGCAGCTTTTAGGCATTATTCAGTTTTTTGTTATAAGCCAGAAATGACAAGGAGGCGGCCCCCCGCAACACAAAGTCAATGGAGACAGCTGGACTGCTTTCCCCCCCGGTGGGCGTGGTCCCCAGGTTGTGACGCGCTGCGCTCTGTCTCTATGGGGTAGGGGCGTGTTTGTTTAGGTGATTTCAAATGTCAACATTGGCTTTCAAACATTTTGCACTCCACCTTTAATTGTAACACTGTGTTACAACTACCCCGCTGTGTAAAAATGTTTTCTATCCCAGCTATCAGTTATGAAGTTTGAATACCTTTATTTAACAGACAGAAGAACTTGTTGTGTCTCCTCACTCTGAGAATGCCAAGGAAGCCTTTAATGCTTTAGAAACAGTGAGATCCCTTCAGCAGGAGCTTGTGTAAGTACTGGTGCTGATAATTGAATCAATCTGGGATGAGATCTGTCGATTTTCTCTATATAAGATGTATTTTGTAGAGAGGTGGAAACCCGTGCCGCAGGTGCAGAAGCTCGAGCGCAAAAAGCAGAAGAAGACCTGCTGGCAGCTCTGGACAAGATACAAGATCTGGAGAGACAACTACAGGCTCGGCACAATGTGGAGAGCACATGTAAGTGTTAAACACACTTACAATACTAATACTACACTTAAAAAATTAAAATTAAGATTATATAACAACCAAAAATATATGACCCTATCTGGTCTTACGGTACATTCACAAAGGGCGAAAGCGTTAACGCTTGGTGGAAGGCTTGTCTGAAGCGTGGCCAACAGCCAATCACAGTGGCTGCAACCTATGCTCCGGTCTTCCATAAACAAAATTGGCTGACTCTACCTAGGTTATTTGCATAAGGCGATCTGATTGGCTGACACACGCGTTGCCGCTTGAAAATTTGAGAAATGTTCAACTTCTGCCGCGAGCAACGGCACTGGCCACAATTCAGTTCGGCAACACATTGCGTCACCCATTAAAAGTGAATGGGAAGCATTAACACTTACGCCCCGTGTGAATGCACCGTTAGGAGGTTAAAGATATCAAGGTTATATTTTCACAAAATGGTCTTTAAATTATGTACGATGATTTTATGTAGAAATACATTTTTTGACTGTCTAACTTAACTCTGTTTAATTCTCCACAGTGAGCAAGGAAACTGTTACCTCTGCACCCAAAACCCCCAGCACCCCCGCTGCGTCGTCTGAAGCCAAAACTCGAAGTCGGAAAGTCGCATCGAGCGCTAAAGGCACCAAGAAACACTAAACTAGAGATACACCAAACACCACAGTTTAAGGGGATTAAAAAGTATTTAGTCTGTGTCTAAAGTGTATTAAACAATTTATGGTCGCCGATATGTATCAGACGATTTTTCATGAATTTGAAGCCATCGGCGTATCTGCAATAGCCCGAGAAAAGCAGATACCGATTGCTTATTAATAAAAGAGCACTTATTTCATTGCTAAAAACAATGTTATGTGTATTTGGTATAGACGGTTTCAGCAGTAACAACATAAACAAGCGGCTTTCGTGGTACACGTAACTTCCGGTAAACTCCGCTAAGAATAAATAACAACAAAGTACTTTAACCTGATAAGGAACACTGTGCCGTACACGGTACACCCCCTCTCTTGCACGTGAGGCTGCATTATATCATTGTAACTTTGAAGCATTAAATCTTCAAAAAATACGGTCATGCGGCACATCGTTGGAAAGCTTAGACTTTCGGGATTCCATTAAGCGCACACACAAAGCATAATATGATTTTTAGCAGTCATAAAACTGTAATTTAGTTGTTAGTTACCTGAACCGGGCGGCGCCGATTTAGGATATTTACTTACCTTCAAAATCTTCCCTTTATCCGCTTCGGTGAAATTGTCCAAAACAAATTGTTCATAAATCCCCAAAAGTCCAAGGAAATGGAATATCCAAGCCTTTTAATCCAAAATGATTTGTTCATCTCACAATCTTGACGTTTCTGACCGAATTACGATATAAATAGTGTATACAATTAGTTCACTAACAGAAATTCGTTCTAATCTCACTTTTCATTCACGATTTATAATAAACATATTCGGATGCCACCTTTATTGTTCAACGTCTGAGAAACAAATACGCCCACCTAGTGGAATTTCAGCCGTTTCATAAGAGGCTACACGTATTTTATTTATATAACAAGCTAAATAAACAACACGTAGATTACCTAGGAAACCAAAACATTTGTTATTTTCGCCGAGTTATTTGTTCAAGAGTTCAGTTTAGCAACTAGTCAGACCATTAAAAAAACTGAAACTTGAAGTAAAGTTCAGACCACATGCGTATCGCGTCACTGTACGTGCGTCCGGTGAAACCATCTATAATACAATGTGTTTCCGTGGTTTATGGTAAAAAAAAACATTATTTTGCACATACTATACATTTTTGTAGCTCCGGATTTCACTCTCTTCCTGAAACGCACGGATTGAAAAGCTCTGATTGGCCAGCTAATCTGTACGTTACGATTGGCCTGAATATCTCTGACGTCAGCCGGAAGTGTGACACTTCTTACCATGTTTAAAAGATTCGCTCACAATGCAATGCTAACAGTAGTTAACTTACAGGATGTGAGTCCAAGCGGGAGGAATTATGATAATGTCGGTCTTCACTACATCACCAATCCCAGGAAGTAAACTGTTGCATACAATCCGTGTGTTTGTTGTAGTCCAAGAAAAGAGATTTACGTTGGAGACGATAACTCGCGTCACACACCAAAGGAAATGTAAAAACGTGAATCGGACAATAGGTGCCCATTAACTGCAAGAAGGCAATAAGTTACATGTCTGGTGCATAATCCAGCATTTTTAAAAAAGAATTATCAAAATATTTAAATACTTCCCAAAACAAAATAAAATCTGTACAAATTATTGTTTGTTAGATGTGCAATGGGAAAAAAGGTAAATCACGTAGTAATTCACGTGTGAGATTACTCATTCGTGTGGGTCATGTGGTCAGAGTATTACAGGAAAATGTCTGGGCTTATTTTAAAATCTCGGAAAAAGACCAAAAATCGCCAAAATTTTATTTACTTTGTGCCTCTTTTATTACGTTGGTCAATGTTAAATAGATCCAATCCATGAATCAGTTAAAATAAGTTGCTGCAGAAATAAACTAACTAATAGGCCAACTGTATATTGTATACAAGTGTTATGTGTTAATATCAGCATTGGTATCAGGCAATAGTTATCTGATTAAATCAGTATCTGCCCCCCCCCCCAAAAAAAAATCATATCTGTCCATAAATCACATTTGCATATAAATGTAAATTGCTTCGATTCAATTTTTATTATAGCCAGTGATAGTGCCACACATGTACCCATGATGTTTTGAATGTTGCCATGGCAACAAATAATTTCTAAACATCTTAGAGACGAATCTCATCAGACACCCAATATCATGTAGTCTCTACATCATGGGGGAGTCTTTAGCACTCTCTTCCGATTCGTCGGCCGGCGTCAGGCTCTGATTGGCTGTTCTGGTTAAACTGCCGAGGTCTATGGATTGGTGCAGGACATCAGGAGGTATGTTGAGGACCACAGCCGGTTGCTCGGAGCGTAGACTGTGAAGAAGCTGCAGAAGTCGAAGATGCACGACCAGCGGAGACCCAGAAAGAGACTCTACGGAGGCCTTCAGTGCTTCACATGCCGCCTTCTCACCCTCTGCGGCAATCACCTGCAACGTACAGTAAGATGGCATTGTAGTGACTTGCAATACATTCCATTAGACATTTTACTAGTATGTGTGTTTCCTCAAAAATGGTGCTGCTTTACTTTGACTTGTGCTTGACGTCTGGCTTCAGCTTCAACAGCAAAGTTGTGTTGCAGCTCTGGTGGGAGACTGATCTCCTCTCTACAGCAGTGGAAAACATGGATTAGTTCTTAGATAAATGAATATTTATTGTGGAGTGTCGTCTCTTTACTCACATCTCGGCTTTTTCCACCTTGATGCCCCATCTGCAGGTAACCGAATCTAAAGACACCTGCACAGCAAATCAACAAAGAGACCATAAAAGCAGTGGTTCCCAAAATGTGCACTGTTGGTGTGCCTCCAGGAACAGGATTGTGAAGCTTAAGGCTTACCTGGATCTCCTGGGCGATCTGTTTTCTGTCTAGCAAAATATCAGTGAAGACATGATGGGCCAGTATCTCTCTCACCGAGACTTGAGCCAGCACCTGCAGCACGGACGGGACACCGGAGAGCAAAGAGTAACACACGGACACATTTTCGATACGATAATAACATACCGCGCTCACTTCAGTGCACACCAGGTCTTTGGTCACCACCTAAAATGACAACAGTAAAATAGATTTACATTTATGCCTTTGGCAGATGCTTTTATCCAAAATGACTTACAGTGCATTCAAGGTATGCGTTTTATCAATGTGTGTGTATCCTGGGAATCAAACCCATGACCTTTGGGCTGCTCTTGTATAGCTCCCAGCTTGGCTTTAGTTAGTTTTGCTGGTGTAGCAAGCTTGTCTAGCTGTGTTTTGGTCACCAACCGGCTGACCAGCTTTGGCAGGCTGAGAGGACCAGCTTGAACACACATAATGATAATAAATAAAAATGTATATCTTGAAACACACTGGATAAAAGTACTTGCCAAATGCATAAATGTAAACGTAATGCAATCATTTCAATGGAGCACAGAAAAGAAAAAAATCTCAGACCTAAGCTTTTCAGTCTCCAATCATCTCGGACCAGCGGTGTCTCCCACATGTTTACATTTTAGGGTGTGTTGGATGGTATTTGTGGTAGTCAGCTTTTTAGTGCAGTTCATTAAATGACTTACCGCGTGAGGAGGGACGTTCAACATCTTCAGACGTATGTCCACTATTTGGCACACGTCCAAAAATGGAAGCTTAAATATGAGTCCTAAAAAGAAATGAAATATACATTTAATCCAAAAACATTATTATTAAAGGGGACATATCATGAAAATCTGACTTTTTCCATGTTTAAGTGCTAACCCAGTGCTTAGATCAACCTAGAAAATATGAAAAAGATCAACTTAGTAACTTAGTTTTGATAAATCATTCTCTGCAAACATGTAAAAAAATAGGTCATTAAAATTTGGCTCCCCTTGTGATGTCAGTAGGGGATAATATCACCCCTCAATCTGCACTTTCCAACCACAGCACTGCCATTTAGTGCAGAGATCAGCTCATTGCATTTAAAAAACACACCCAAAAATGACACATTTTGCTCACATACAAAGTGACAATTTTAACATGCTGTAATAAATAATCTATATGATATTTTGAGCTAAAACCTGACATATGTACTCTGGGGACACCAAAGATTTATTTTACATCTTAAAATAAAATCCCCTTTAAAAAGATCTGTATGATGAATTATTAGCACATAGGGGCGCTTATCCTAGTCCCAGACTAAAATGCATATTTGAGCTGCCTTAATTTAAAAACATCTTGCACTAAAACATCTTAACATATATCGGTGCCATTGTATTGTCTCAAGATGCTCAAAAAGCTTTTGGTCACTTTTGAGCGCGATGCTAATGGTCTAATCAGATTCAATGGATTATGCTAAGCTATTCTAAAAGCGGTACCGCCAAACCCAGAGATCAGCTGAATGGATTTCAAAACAGTAAAAAATAAAATGTTCAACTGTAGAGTAGCTGGAAAATGAGCATTTTTTTTTAAAGTGGAGTGTCTATTTAAAACTTAAATTGAAATGTGAGCAGCTTAAGTCAATTGTTGTGATTTATATTATTGTGGTTTTCTACATAAACTTATCCTACATAATGTAAAGAATATTTCCAGGATAATCTGGATTCACAGGCAGGGTTGTAGTTACAAATATGTATATTTAAACAGTACCAGGGCCCATGGGTCTTCTTTGCAGTAGGTGCCCCAGTCGAAAAATGACAGCTCGTTCATGTTCTCGAACGATCTAAAAAACAAGATAATGAATAATAATCATAAATAAAAGTTAAAGACCATAACAGATGTATTTAAAAAAAAACATACCTACCTTCAGGCAGAACCAAATTGAAATAGGAAAGAAGAAAATAACAGCTAAAAGGACAAAAACCACAAGAATCATCTCACAAACTCCAAAGTATCGCTTCTTCAGGCCTGCAGATGAAAATTAAAGATATAAGCATAATTTCTTCATCTTTTTGTAATGTTCTTGTCCTCTCTACTGTACCTTCTCCATGTCCCTCGGTCTCCAGTAACCCCAATAACTCTTCTCTATCTTCTTTAATATGATCTCTCACACTATCTACATTAACAACAGTGCTGCTGGAGATGACTTGAGCATCTTCTGCTTCACCCTTTCTTTCTGCTTCTGAAATCTCCGGTTTCTCTCGTTCTTTTCTTTTGTTAGCCTCTTGGAGTTTCACGGATTTGGGTGCCTTAGTTTTTCTCTCTTTAGATGAAGGTGATGATTCCCTCTTTACCCTTCCAGATTTTGAAGAATGGTGTGAAGTTTCTGATCTTTTCTCCATCTCAGCCAACATCATAAGAAGCAGACAGTGGAGAGGAGACTCTGTTGTGTGGTGTTTGTATGATATCTGATGTGTTTGTATGGTCTTGGATTTTGTAGGGAGGAGTATCTTGGTTAATTTGAAGATGGGGGAGTGTTTGTACACGTCTGACTAACTCATCACAGTGGTATTATCCCACTCAAGTTTTGTAGGAGGTGCTGAATGAATGACCAGCATTAAGTATGGTGTATAGTTTTTATTTTTTTTAAATTTAACTTGCATTTTTTTCTAAATGTTTTCCCCTCAAAATGTAAGATTTAATCTAGAGCTGTCAAAAGATTTATCGCGATTAATCGCATACAAAATAAAAGTTTGTGTTTGCAAAATAAATTTGTGTGTGTTTTGTGTTGAATTATTTTGTATATATAAATACACAAATACATGTTTAAGACATTTTTTATTTATGTATATATTTTGTAAAAAAAAGTAATAATATATAGATATATAGATAGATAGATATAGATAGATTTTATAATTTTATAAATTGTTAATTATGCAAAAACTTTTGTGTGTGTTTTGTGTTGAATTACTTTGTATATATAAATACACACATACATGTATACATTTAAGAAAAATGTTATTTATGTATATATTTAAAAAAAAAATATAGATAGATAGATAGATAGATAGATAGATAGATAGATAGATAGATAGATAGATAGATAGATAGATAGATAGATAGATAGATAGATAGATAGATAGATAGATAGATAGATTGGCTTACATTTTTATTAAAACTTTATTTAATATTTATATTTAAATGTAATATTTGGAGTCACACATAACATTAACATTTTTTCAACGTAAATGACTCAGTTAAATATAAGTGTAATGTTTTATAAATTGTTAATTATGCAAAAACTTTTGTGTGTATTTTGTGTTGAATTACTTTGAATACATAAATACACACATACATGTATACATTTAAGAAAAATGTTATTTATATATAGATAGATAGATAGATAGATAGATAGATAGATAGATAGATAGATAGATAGATAGATAGATAGATAGATAGATAGATAGATAGATAGATAGATAGATAGATAGATTTAAGGCTCAAATTTTTATTATAACTTTATTTAATATTTATATTTAAATGTCATATTTGGAGTCACACACAACAGTATCATTTATATAGATAGATAGATAGATAGATAGATAGATAGATAGATAGATAGATAGATAGATAGATAGATAGATAGATAGATAGATAGATAGATAGATAGATAGATAGATAGATAGATAGATTTAAGGCTCAAATTTTTATTATAACTTTATTTAATATTTATATTTAAATGTCATATTTGGAGTCACACATAACAGTAACATTTTTCAACGTAAATGACTCATTTAAATATTATGACTGTTTTTAAAATATAAACAGTAAATATTACAATCAATGTATATGTGTAAATAAAACTTATACACGTATACACGTTTAGATTAAAAAAAAATTTAAAAATAAAATGTTGTTTTTAGTGACGCGATTCGTAAGCGCAGGCGCAGCCAAGTATTATAAATTAGTCGATCTCGCGGTACTTTGATGTCATACGCCGATCGGTCTGCGCAGCGCCGCATGAAGTCGAACACGTGTGTTCTGGCGTGATTGACACACGATGAGGTGAAACCGCGTTTACTTCACGACAACGGTTGAACTTATTTTTCGGTACAGGTAATATGTCTCTCTCAAACACATTTACATATAACGTTAGAGAGAAATGGAGAAATATAAGTTTCGCAGCTAATGTCGTGTTTAGCACGTGTGCGCGTGCAGATATTTTCATTAAATCAATACTGTCACCAAACTTGTGGAGAAAGCTCATTGTGTCTTAATGTTTGTGGGTTTTTTAGACGTAGTTCATGCTGTATTAAAGCAAATCTGTGCAAAAATAGTTTTGCTGAGGAAACGATACAAAACGTAACGGTATGGCTTCCTTTAATCAGTTTACTATTGAAAACAATACCAAAATTCTGTATGTAGTGTGTTTTGGGTCTTATTCCAGTAGGATTTAATGGTGATCTATTGGTTCCCATCCACCATATTATAAAATCCCACCAATAAAACCCATTACCAGTAGAGACCCTTAGTTTCAATTAAAACCAGTACAATTCCCATTATGACCTTGTAATGGTTTCTATTATTGTTTTCAGTGGTCAGAATGACCCAGGATCACGTTCTCGCAGCTCTGAAAAAAGATGTCAGATCTCTGCTGATATCAGCAAAGCATGGGCTGACCCCAGAACAGCTCAAGCGGGACTACCAGATGATGTTGGGATATCCCTTGCCACTGAGGGTACTGGGATTCCACAATGTTCTGGATATGGTCAAGGAAATCCCTGATGTTGTGCGCTTGGAGTTTAATTTTGATGGCAGCATCATTTTGAAAGGTAATGTTCATATGTGTATGCCCAAGGAAATAGGAAGGTGTATGTACTGTACATACTTTGTGTTTTATATTTTAAAGGGGACATTTCACAAGACTTTTTTAAGATGTCAAATAAATCATTGGTGTCCCCAGAGTACGTATGTACTTTAAGACATTCACACTGGCAATGATTACATCACTGAAGGTTGCATATTGCAGTTGTATTGCTGTTCATAAGAGACATAACTTCCTACAGCTGGTGTTGTTGTGCTGCACAACTGGTTATAGCATTTCAATGTTGCTCATGTTACTGATAACCCCTCCATTTAGTGCAAGAAGATGGTGTTGTTACAGTAATTTACCAATAAGGTCCTTTTAATATACCATCCTCTCCTTTATTATTGTGCATCCTCCTCTTTACAGCAATTGGAGACGAAAACACCAAACGCATCGAAGAGATGGTTTCCAAGCAGCGTGACCACACACCCAAAACCAACAATCGAAGGTTGCAATCAAAGCCTTTTCAAGTCCGTTACCCGCACCACCAGCCAGTCGTTCTGCCTCGACGGGGTCCAGCTGTACCCCCGTTGCCTGCTCATCTACGCAGCCAACTGAAGCAGTTATTATCTCATGGCCCTGTCAGGCTGTCCGACCTAGAGTCCAGATACATGGCGCAGTTCGGAAAGCCGCTCAAGATAACCCAATACGGCTTCTACTCCATTTCCGAGATGCTGGCGGCCGCCAATGACTTCATAGTCATGCGGCAGAGTCGCGCAGGATCTCAGTTGCTTCTGAGGAACAATGATAAGCCAGAAATTCGGAGGTCGGGTCCTATCAAGCAACGTATGTTATTTATATACAGTATAATGAGGCAATGTATAAAGCAAACATTTTTCGTCTTGCTGTGATTCCTTTTTTTTGTTGTAGTAGCTGAGGTCAAACCCGTAGTCCTCGGTCCTAAAGCTACTTCACCAACAGAAAAAAACGTGAAGCGTGTTTCACAGGTTCCTCCTCCTGCTGTTCCTACACCAGCTCCTTTAAAGAAAGAGGACTCTTTTCAAAAAATACTTTTGAAGGTTTGGATCTTTATTCGTGAATTTGTATAAAATGGTGTTTTAGCTTTAAAAAAGTGGCAACGAGATACAGTATGTATGCGTTACCTCTGTTGGGCTTATCTTATTGTTAATTCATATTGCACTTCAAGTAACTGTGTGTGAATGTTGGGTACATTTTATACTGTAGCTTGAGGAGCAGCTCAAAGACCAAATCCTTGAGAAGGGCACAGCTGGTACTGTCAGCCGCGAGCTGAAGGATAAACTGCGAAAGGTCAGTCATAACATCTGAAATGTCATTGAATTATCTTATCATCTTGGCTTTCTTCTGAGATATCAATCTTATTTCAGGTTGTGGCTGAAAATAACAATGGTATATCCATTCACGATCTCCCAAAAGAATATAAGGTATTGCATTTACGAAAGTGATTCATTATTGTTTTATTATCATCGCAATCAATATTGGCTTATTTGTTATGCTCAGAGGATGTACAGCGAGGAGTTGCCGGTATCCCAATGTGGCTTTCTGAGCGTGACGGAGATGGTTGGAGCTTTAAGCGACACGTTGTCCATCCAGCCTGGCAAAGAGAAAGGCGAAAACCACTTGATCATCGTAGAGTCCAAACCGGATGACGCACAACCTGCTGAACCTGGTACTGCCCTTTTCATTACTTTCTTATATGATTAGATCAAGTGATAAATCATTTTGACTAGATAAAGTGAGAATTGTTTTTCTTCATGATTGTATTTTTTTGGCCAGAATTATCACCGGGTCAAGGCACCACTTCCAGTTTGGATGCTGAATCCCCAGCTTCCTCCAGTAAAGGCTATTACTTTAGTTTCCCTCGGTCTGCCTGGGAGGGTGACGAAGCGGAGCTATCTACTGACTCTCAAGATTCAGATTCTGAGCTCAGGGTTGCCAATAAAACCATCCATGAGGTAAACAACCACTACTGAATATCCATTATCCTCCTCCACTAATCTGAAATTTAGGTAGGATTTTAAGGGAAAATGTTAAGCTGTGTGCAAAACGACGCAATCTCATTTGTTCCAATGGAAGCTTGGGGACACAGGCGACAGTGACCATTTATGAGAGGAAGTGGGTGTGTCCGGCAACTTGCTTAAGTTGAGAAAAGTTTATGCTGACAGACTTTCGGTAGCGACTACTAATGAGAGAAAAGCACTATGTGTCTATGACAACCAGAATTAGGAATGCCTTCTAATGACCTCATTGAAAGAGACGGGCAACACGCAGCTTCAGTAATTTACATAATGTGTACTAGGGACGCACCCATACTATTATTATTGGCCGATACCGATTAGGGCTGTGTATCGACAAGAGTCTCGCGATACGATATGTATCATGAACCCATATGTGCTGCGATACATTGCGGTGCTGTTAAGCGGGACAGTATATTGGTATATTTCCTGTTTGAGAAATATAATAGGATATAATTTTAGGAAAGCTGTCATTAAGAACTCACCACCTTATACAACCTTATAAAAAATTGTGGCGCGCAAAATGAAAATAATGTAATTAATGACTCACCCTCACAACACAGTTTAAGATGTTTTATATTCTGCCATGAGCTTACTGACCCTTCATTGAAAATCTATGTACGGTATACTGTCCATTAGGGATGCACCGACATGAAAATTCTTGGCCGAAACTGAAAACAAAAAAAAAGGAAACCAAGGCCGAAAACCGAAACACCGAAAGAAATTATGGCAATTATTAGTACAATTGCATTTATGGCTATCACTGTGTACTAACTTTACTAGGGGTGTGTGCGGATCACAAATCTCACAGTTCAGATCACATTACAGTTTTTGAGGCACAGATCAGATTATTTTTCGGATCAGCAAAAAGCGGGTGGGAAAAAACTAATAAACAATAAAGAAATTGTAAACATTTATAAAAAAGAACAAAGTTGTACATTTAATAAGGTCTGAAATTAGCATTAGGTACAGAAATCAAATTAAATGAATCACTCTCTTTTCTGTATTAATTAAATATATTATTATTTTTAAAGCTACAGAAGTGAATTTCTCTTTGTCTTGGGTTGTTTGATTAACATTAATGACACAGACTGAAGTAGGTTTATTGAGGTTACTGTCTCTTTAAGACCAAATAAGCAGAGACTTCTGACTGTAATCTATACATACACTTAAGACATAAACAAATGTTTTTATTAGAAAAAGAATACTGTGGAGATCATTTTGTTTATATGTGTCCTGTCAATAACAGAGAGATTTTATGTTCGCTTGTTTTTTTTAAACGCGTTTCTCTCGTATGTGCACTATCGAGGGCACTTAAACGCGTGCGCACACACAGAGACGGAGGGTGAATCCCAAACAGCGCAACAGTCGCTCCACATAAAAACGTTACCTTGTTTTTCATTGCTTTATTCGCCAAATGTATGTTCAGTGTTTCCCATACATTGATTTATTTGTGGTGGCCCACCACAGAATCAACACTGGCCCCCACAAATAGAATTTTCATGATTCCCATTTACATTTTTATTTCACTATTTAAAACAGCTTAATTCGGCTTAAAATATAATTTGATATATAATACAGATCAAATACAGATACAGATCAAAGAGTAGAAGTGAGACATATTTCAGGTGCCAACACGACATGATGACATCACATATATGCTAATTAGCGGGTGACGTCATTACCACCACAGTCTCCTCAAAATCCTGTGGGAAACACTGATGTTAATGGATTACAGTATGAGACACATTAGCGCGACTCTCTCTCTAAAGTTTACACATCAAGACATGCTTAATCTTTGCAGACGCGTGCAAACAGCTCGACCGTGAGTGAAACCTGCTTGAGCACGGAGGGGAGGGGTGGGAGACGACTGATCAGCGTGAGTGAAACCCAAGCGCTAGCGCACGGATGGGAGAGGCGCGGTTGACATTCATTTTCGGCTGGATTTTTTAATTTCGACCCGAAACTGATAATGCCATTTTCGGCCGTAATTTTCAGCGACCGAAATTTCGGTGCACCCCTACTGTCCATGTCCAGAAAGGTAATAAAAACATAATCAAAGTAGTCCATGTGACATCAGTGGGTCAGTTAGAATTTGTTAAAGCATCGAAAATTCATTTTGGTCGCCAAAAAAAAAAAAAAAAATACGACTTTATTCAGCATGGTCTTCTCTTCCGGTTCTGTTGTGAACCGCGTGCACGAGACTGAAGTCATCTGACTGCAGTGACGCTGCTGACGTGTTATCCTCAGACATGTTGCGAAGTGTTATTTTTTTCAAACTTACAGTGTGCGTCTCCCTCAGACTGGGTGACAAAAAAGCTGGGGTGCACCATAACACGTCAGCCACGTCACTGCAGTCACTTAACTTTAGTCTTGTGCACGCGGTTCACAACAGAACCGAAGGAGAAGACAATGCTGAATAAAGTTGTACTGCAAACTATATTTTGTACAGATTTTATTTTGTTTTAGCAAGTATCTGATTATTTTACACAGAGAATAAAATGGGGTTATGCAACTGACATACAAGTTGGTGCATTCATGCAGTTTATAAACTATTGGTTTGCTATTTCAGTCTTTATCATGATACAGCCGATATATCTGTGGTTTTAAAACATGTGACTGGTTGTAGATGGTGGATCTTCTCCCAGTGTTAATGGTGAGCCAGTGGACGGCGGTTCCTCCAGACGCCTTGCTTTGTCAGAAACTGAAGCCGCCGACACGTAGGAAAGAGAGAGAGCTGGTGCCGGTGCTGGTGGAACAGATCGAGTCTCCTACTCATTTCTACATCCGCTTCAGCCAAAACAAGGAGGCCAGAGCTTTGGAGAACATGATGATTGAAATGAGGTAACATCTCTCATTCATGCATGCTGCTCAGTTTCATTATTTTTGATGAGATTGTTGCTTTTTATTTGTATGTTTGTCTGTGTGACGCACCGTATATACGTGATGCACATGGTTCACATGATGCAACAAACATATATTTCGAAAACACGAGCAACACACATGAACAAACATTTTATAAAGTAGTATGCATTATTGTTATGTGACCTGACTATGTTGCGTGTTTTATTCTGCACGTGGCATCCAGTTATCATCTCATAGTTAAATATGCATGCTTCAACAGTAGCATGAGTAGTATGCAAAAACACCCATTGTTTTTTATTTTCAGGAGCTGTTATTCCTGCCCAGATGTGACTGAGAGGTACCGGCTGCCTGATGCTTACGTCCGTCCGGGTCAGGTGTGCTGTGTGGCTCCCAGAGATATGTGGTTTTACCGGGTAGTGATCCACGAAGTACTCAGTGAAACTGAAGTTAAGGTCTTCTATGTCGATTTTGGAGACATCACCAAAGTGAAACGGAACAGCCTCAGATTTCTCAAGTGAGTTCATCGTTTCTTTTGATTTAATGAATTGTTGACCCAAAATGCTCACCCACATGTCATTCCAAACCTGTTATGCTTTTAGTGGACAGTGAGAGTCATTTTAAGTGTTCATGTAAAACTTTGTATATTCTCACCTGATCCTTCAGAATGTGCTACGCTGACCTCGCAGCCCAGGCTGTCCCATCAATGTTAGCTGGAATTCGACCAATCACGGTAGGAGAAGCCTTTTCTCAGTATCAGGTAAAGGGGAGCTATTATGCAATATCAGTGTTTGGGCATAATAGTAACCCTGGACCACAAACCAGTCATAATGGTGTATTTTAATTAAATACATTTTTAATATAATTACAGTAGGAAATGTACAAAATATTGTTTATTGAACATGATCTGTACTTAATATCCAAATGATAAAAATGATTAATTGTGACCCATACAATGTCTTGTTTGCTATATAGTTGCTATATAAATGCGATTATGCGATCGCATGATTCAACGCATAATCAGCCAAAGTCCTCATATCTATGCGGAGGCCGTATTTTTTCAAATACGCGCACTTTTCCAGCATAAATTGCAGATTTCCATGCGCAAAATATGCGGGGCTTGCATGATTTCATAGCAAAAATCACATTTATCTTGCAGAAAAGTTAAAAAAAGTGCATTTACTTCACACAAGCGCAGCCATGTCCCCTGTTGCCATGTGAACGTTATGAAGTGACTTGATTATGTGACGTGAACATCATTCAAAAGCTGTAAACAGTTTTTGCAAGTTCCCGTGCTACTTATGACTGGTTTTGTGACACGTGTGTGAACACAACCACTACAATAAAAACACCTTTTTTATTTCCATTTCCAAGACATTCGTTTTTTATTTTCTTGTTAATGTGACGTCACACTGATAAAGCCCCGCCCATGGTCACTGGTTAATGTGACTGGTTAATTTGACCACAATGCTTTTCTAAATGTGTTTGTCAGCACGTTGTAGCGCTAATGCCGCCATGGTACATTCACACCAGACCCGAAAGAAGCTCTAAGCACGAGTAATTTACATGTTAAAGGCGGGGTGCATGATTTTTGAAAAACACTTTGTAAAAGGGAGTCGGGCCGACTATCAAAACACACTTGTAGCCAATCATCAGTAAGGGGCGTGTCTACTAACCAACATCGTTTCCTGGGTTGCGGGTCTATTAAAAGAAGGTCCAGATTCTATTGGGGTAGGGGTGTGTTCGCTTGGATGATTTCAAATGTCAACATTTGCTTTCAGAGATCATGCACCCCGCCTTTAAGTCAATGCAAAAACGCGATAGACATCCTGTGGCACGATTCGCGCAAATGATGTTCACGTCGTGTTAACCAATCAGGATCTTGCTCTAGTTCTGACATGTTTACGACGTAGCGAGTGGATGCAGAAATACGAAACAACAATGGAGGACAAAATCATTGTCACCGCAATCTGGTAAATTGTAAAAAACGCTCTTTACTCAATTTCAGCATACATATTGAGGCTACTAGTTAGCTAAAGCCGGCAAATTGTCTGATTTCCACACGTGAATTTCATGTGAATGTTCAAGCATGTCTGCTTAAATAGCGTGATTTAATCACTTCATTCGCATCTGGTGTTAACACAGTCAGACTTTATTCACACGAATCAACTTTTTACTGTATTTTACTGCATTTTTTGTTACAGAGCAGCTGGACTCAGAGCGCCATCAGTTCTTTTCACAGGATGTGTTGCGAGCGCACTCTAGTGGCCGCCGTCCACAGCTACCGAGAGAACTTCCTGTTGCTCTTCCTGTGTGACACAAGCACAGATGAAGACGTTTACATACACGTTGCCCTACAGGAGGAAGGCCATGCCCTGCCCTGCACCACTGCTTACAGATCGGTCTGGTCACTAAAATACGTAATACTGTATATGGTCAATAAAGGCCGCCTGTGCTTATTTAATCTTCACTTGGGCTTCCAGGTATCTGGACAGTTCAATCCGTTGAACTTTTACCTCGGAAATGATCAGCTTGAGGACATCAAGGAGCATGTTTCGCCTTTCACAGCATGTCCAGCTGCCACAAACGGACAGAATGTCGAAGTCCATGCTCATGGAGAACACGCTCCAACTTCTCAAATGGTACATTTATTCAAGCGCCTTCCTTCAAGATGCTGTACAGCAGAGATATTATATATAAAGACATTCAAGATTTGGTAATAAAATTGGTCCATATTTGTTATATATTGTAAACATGCAAATCAGTGGGGTAATTTCAAACATGGTGGGACGTTGATAACTTGAAATCTCATTGGTTTAATGAATCATGCGACTAAACATGCATATGACAGCTAGAAAGGAACCGTGCTGTTTATTTCTTAGGTTTTTGGTTCTGAAAAGAGAGAATCTAGCATCCCCTCCAAAGATGTCAATCCGGTCTTGGACCTTCCTGAGCTGGAGGTTATCAACATACCTGAGGTGAGCGCTGCCACGAGTCGCATCTGTACACATACAGTCCGATCACATTTTGAGTTCATTAGCTAAAACCTCACATTTCCTTTCAGAGTGAAAACATAAATCCGCTCAAGGTTCAGCAGGATCGGAAGGATAAAGAGCCATTGTCCTGTGGGGAATGGGATCGTGGCTGGATAGCAGAGGGAGAAAAAAGCGATGAGAGGAATATCGAACCTGACGTCCAATCCGAAGGATTTAAAGTATGAAGGTTCATCATTATATCTAGAACATATTATAACACAAGAAAAAACTTATATAGTAGTTTATATGATTAGTAGGGCTGTCACACTTGTGAAAAAATATTCGGTTTTTAAGACAAGTCTTCATTGAATCGATTGTAAAAAATTTCTTGAGCCGATATTTGGAGCCGATACTGCATTTGCTCACTCAATTTACATCATAAAAATTATGTAAAAAATGACATGTTGTTAAAAAGAGATGTTATTAGTTTGAACAGTTCTTACATTTATTTTAGTCTAGGACTAGTCTAATTCCTGTCCGGGAAACTGCTCCATAGAGATGAAAATAAAACCTGCCTTTTTCAGCTATGATCAGCTGTTAGGCCGAGCTTTCGATGTTGTCGTGGAAAGGTTGGTTGTTTTTAGTCACATGACCTGCAATCGCTTGCGGCTTCCAGGACTCTGTCTGTAAATAATGGCGGAAAAAATTGGCGAACACGGCAGCCGATACACATAAAACTCGCAAATATCGGACCGATATATCGGACAGCCGATATATCGGTCTATCACTACAAATAACAAACGAACGAAAGAGAGCGCTGGAAATGCACAAGTCAGCAACAGTGACGGCCAGTGACATCGTTTTTGAGGGCGCACGATGCGAAGCTCGTCAAAACATGTATGTAGCCTATCATATGTGTGATTCGTAATTTCAAAATACGTGTTCGGCGCGTTGAGTGATCCTGTGTGTATCACGTGTCTTGTCAAAATAAGTGCCTGCTGCAGACGCCTCTAAAGGGTTTATGATAAAAGAGACGATCGTGTTTGCCAGATAATCTCATGTAGGGCTGAAACGATTCATCGAGTTACTCGATTAACTCGATTCAAAAAATTCCTCGAGGCAAAAGAAATAAAAGCCAAATGCTTCAACATTTTACAGCCACGTCATTTTTGTTATGCATTATTTGTTTTGGTTGTTTAAAAACACACACACATTTTTTATCCGATTACTCGATTAATCGATCGATTCAGTGCTAGATTATTCGATTACAAAAAGAATCGATAGCTGCAGCCCTAATCTCATGCGTAATCAGAGTTTACTGTTAAGGGAGTGTCTTGCGTGTTTTTTTTTTAACGTGAGTGTCTCTCTTATCATAAACGGTTTTGACGCATGTGCAGCAGGCACTTATTTTGACAAAAAACACGTGATGCACATGCTTCACATGACGCAACAAACACATATTTTGAATACAGAATTTATTGTGCCATGCGTAATTGCGCATGGAGAGGCATTTGCACTTCATTGCATATTTTGAGGGAACAGCTGTAGTACTCACGGTTCGCCACTGAGTACAGACATATGCGGTTTTGCATCATCATCACCAGTGAGTTTTAAAACATTATCTGTTGTTACTGACTGGAAATGAGAGGTATGAATAAAACCTCCACAAATTTCATTTATCACGGCATTCAGCACACGTCTCTCTCTCTCTGAGAAAGACAGAGGTGTTGTTTAGAGACTTCTATCATCTGGCATACTGTATCCCATTACAGCTCATTCTCACACTGAATCCTCTGGGAATTAGTCAGTCGATGTTAATTGTGATTAGATGAGAATGTTAATTTGCTGTCCGCAGAGATTCATCTGTTTAATCATTCAACAGAAAAGACAAGTTTCTACAAGAGAGACATTGCTAGTCAACCAATGGCAAATGGGAGGTGTTAGGAAACTAATTCAGTTTGCCACTAGAGACACAGAAGCGCACTTCACCTTAAACAGGCATCACATCCCATTTTGCATACTATCTATTCGAAATTAGTTTGTCCCATATCATATGATGAGTCAGAATTTATAACTGTAAGTTGCAATGACTTGCAAAGCCGTAGTATTTTACAGTGTAGTACAAGTGGGATTGGGATGCAGCCATGTATATAAAAAAGTCAAATTTTTAAAAACGCCTTGATTGCATTTTTTCTGATACAGCCCCTACCTGTTCAAGCACCAGCAGATGAAACACAGAGGTGTGGAGCTCCAGCTGAGCCAAAACCGGTCGCGTCCAAATCTGCCAGTCCCCCTCTTCTCCTCCGCAACCAACAACAGCCTCACCTGATACAAACCAACTGTAGCTATGCAGGTAGACATTTTCATTTGATATTTTTTTGAAAATATACATACATAGAAAGAAGTCATAGAAAGTGCTTGAATCTATTTTATGCAAGAAAAAAAATCCATATTATTTCCTGTGTAGTGTAGGATATCATAAAAATTCTAGACACTTTAAGCACACGCTTTAAATGCTTATATCTTCTGTATGCGAATGTTTATTTATACCAAAATGCTTTTTTGCATAGTTGTGTTTTACACATGAAAACGTCTCGGGTTACGTATGTAACTGTTGTTCTCTGAAGGGAACAAGACGCTGCGTCTCCCTTGCCATACTTCCTGTGTCCCTGTAACACCGTCTTAAGCAATATTTTAGATTGCGATATACTTCCTGGCTCCCACGTCACCCTGTCTTTGTCGTTAAGCCTCACCATTGGTTGAATTTGATATACACATTCAGACGCACTGGAGGCATCTCCAAAGTGTCACCGTAGTGACGCAGCGCGAGTTCCCTCAAAAGGGAACTGTAACAATGTATCTTAAAAGCTGACACGATGTAACCTTGCTCTCACTTGAAATGTATCCCCACATTTAGTCCTTGAATTTGAGGGTATCGGACCTGGAAAGTCCTTGAAAGGTCCTGAATTAGAAGTTAACTAAAGTGTGGGAACCCTGGATGTGTCATTATGAACTAATTTACATGAATTGAATATTAAGCTTAGTAAACTAGATATTGGAGATCATCAGATTTCTAACTTTACATCTGAAAGGACGTTTTAGGTAATCGATAATCTATTTTGCATCTGTGCAGTAGGATACTGTTGCCTGAATCATTAACTTAAAAGCATTATAAGCATAAGTATTAAACCTAAGTAATGATCTTAAAAGTGTTTTACAGTAAGTTATTGTGAATATTAGCGATGCACCGATATATCGGTTTTGGCAAATGCATTTTCCCCACAAAACAAAACTATCAATATATATCGGTATCTGCATCCCTTGCGAATATAAAATTCTGCTTTGTTCGCTTTGTCCAATTGATTCACTTAACCCTCTCTGTTTTTCCAGGTGTACCGGTTTATCCGGTCCAGCCTCCACTTTCCAACTACATGTTCCAGTTATTCAGTTCTCCAGAGAAAACTGGTTCAAACTTTCTGTTTCAGCACCACACATCTCCATTTGCTTTAAACCCGGCCGTTCGACTCTCCGCCGGGCCACACGTTCTTCATCAGTGGTGCACTAAGAAGAAAGCCTGACCAGCGAATATATATTTGTTATGCACCTTGTGTTAAATAATTTTTGTTCATTACTATAGGAATATCTTAAAGTTTCTGATACTGAAAAAAATCCAGCTGTGTTCTTAAAGAAGCGAAGAAGAATTATGAACATGCAGATAATTATTTGTTCAGGTTATAAAATCTCTCGGGTAGCGGATTGTTTTTATTTTTATAGATAGTTTTATTTTTGTTCGGTTCCTTGTTCAGACTTTTCTTTATTAAGAAATACTGTAAGCATTTTATAAGAAAATATAAAAGTGATATTCACATTCAGTTGATTCTCTTTTTTTGTACGAATTAACTAGGAGAAAATGTCTTTAATGTGAGTCTTTCTAATCTTCATTATTTAAACACAAAAACTAATCTATTAAAAATTAATAACAATTTATAAACAAAGAAAGCAGTGATATTCAAGTTGATTGCATTTCTACTAATCATTCAGTGTTATTTAAAATAAAATGCACTTATGCGAGCATTGTTTCTTTCATAATTTGAACCGTAAAATCAAATCACATGCAGTCAAAACGCAGTCCAGGCATTTCTGCTTCCTGTTTCTTCAAGCTTATAATACACTGTGTCTCCCAGCTGATGAATTTTAATATCTTGCTAACCTCTGCCAACTCCAATAATGAAAGATGAACTCGATAAGCAAAGCAAGACAATGACTCGCTTTTAAAGAAGCACATCTGTTTGTTACTATACTTTTTTTGGCATGCCTTTATTCATGTGGCTAAAGACTTTTTAAATAAGGATCATATCTTGGCATTCTGGTACAACAAAAGGTACATACAGTGAAAGCACCCCAAACTCATCCCACATTGAATGTCTCTGCAAGTAAAGCCAGGATGTGAGAAAGTGTGGCATTGAAAAATACATAAACATCTGGATTAATAGGATTAAACTTGAAGGACGTCTCATTTGAACTAGAGTCATTCAGGCGTGGCCAAAGGAAAATCGTCCGGTTGATGGATCAGAATTAAACTATCTGTGGATATGCTGTGATGAACTTTGACAGTATTTTGTTATGCACCTTCATCGCGATTCGGATGACAATGATTTATACCCTCGTTTTGAAAATGCATAAGGGAAGAGAGCTCTGGGATCGAATTAAAGCACACTGCTGCATAGCAAATCATATTACCCCGGTTAACTGACTCTCACAGACCATTCTCCTGACAAGATGCCACTGGTTACCATAGAGACCTGCTTATCTTCCATCAGGTACCTATTAAAAATTAGCTCATATGTGGATAACATGAAGATAAACAGCTTGTAGATTTTTATGAAATAAACTTTGGGGGCATAATAGCCAATCGAACTCGACAAAAATTAACAGACTTTTCCAACCTAACTTTATGGCTAGTTGTCACAGTGGGGAAATTATTTCAATTCTATATGATTCATTAAAGATACTGAATTAAGAAATGTGACAACTAGCCCCAGTCTCCTCTACTTTGTTAAAGGGGACATCATGAAAATCTGACTTTTTTGTGTTTAAGTGCTATAATTGGGTCCCCAGTGCTTCTATCAACCTAGAAATGTGTAAAAGATCAACCCAGTAACTTCGTTTTGGTAAACCATTCTCTGCAAGCATGTGAAAAAATAGGTTATTGACATTTGGCTCCCCCTGTGATGTCAGAAGGGGATATATCGCCCCTTAAACTGCACTATCCAACATCGGCACTGTCATTTGAGTGCAGAGATCAGCTCATTTGCATTTTAAAGGACACACCCAAAAACGACACATTTTTTGCATACGCCTACAAAGTAGCAATTTTAACATGCTATAATAAATTATCTTCTTCACATAGGTACTCTGGGGACACCAAAGATTTATTTGACATCTTAAAAAGTCTTGTGAAATGTCCCCTTTATGATTGTAACATAGCAGCACACAATTGACTTTTGACTATCAAATGTTGCTGTCCATGGTACTGATATACTGGATGGAAACTAAGATGAATTTCTAGATGAAGTAACTAAGGCCTAGTCCTGGACTAATCCAAACCCTGTCCGGGAAACCGTCCAAATGTTCCTAAAAGGCTCTGTATGGTTCCATAAAGAACCTTCAACATCCACAGAACCTTTCTGTTGTATGAAAGGTTCGTGGTAGAGGGTTTTACAGACTATAACATTATAAATAAATACATGAATATTTTAAGAACCTTTGACTGAAAAGAATTGTAAAGAAAGAATATAAGTTCGTTTAATGTGGAGATTATTCACTCAGGTGACATTATGAGGATCTGTGTGGGCGCGCGCTCTCTCTCTGACTGATGCTCAGTGGACGCGCGCGTAAAGATCCGCTACGCTAACGTTACCATCTCTATCAGTCCTCTCTGTAAACACGTTGAATAACTCCTCCTTTCGTATGCACTGTTGAACTTGGATGAACATTGGACATGCTTGTGAAAACTACAAATATTGACCGATAGATTTCAAGTCTGGAAACAAGTTTTCCGCGTTTGTGTGGAAATAACCGGATGCGCTCGTTTCTCTCTCACATCATACATTTGGCGAAGGTAGGTAAATATATTGCAATATATTGTTTAGCAGGGATAGCCCTTACGAAAATAAATAATGGTTTTACTACATTTACAACAAAAACAAAAAATACGGTTAACGTTACTGTAGTAAAACCATGATTAATGGATTTCAAAAACTATAGTTAAACCATAGGTTACTACACTTTTACCACAAAAAAACATGGATTATTTTCGTAAGGGAGTAAATCGTATTTTTTTTCTTCATACAGTGTGTAGGCCTATGAAAATTAATATTTTTTTGTGAATTGATTACTATAAGCAAAACCATGGTTCATTTTCGTAAGGGTAAAAGTATATAATTTAATCTTTTCACGAGTTCAACAAGCCATGGGAAAATATGGATGAGCAAACATATAGGCACGTGCTGATGTTTTTCGATATTTGTATTTTTTTAGGTCATTTATACTGCTATTAATATGAAAAAATAATATGTGTCAGTCAGTGCTAAATCTTAAAATGCTATTTTCTCGGGTGGCAGTGGTTTTGTGTTTCTTTTGTATTATGTTAGTTTAACCCTTACACGAATTAACCATGTTTACTGTACAAAACATGGTACTGGAAAGTCCAGCTACGACCAACATAAGCTGGTTTTAGCTTGTCTCCCAGCTTGGTTTTAGCTGGTATTGCTGGTGTAGCAAGCTGGTTTCGCTGTGTTTTGGTCCAGCTTTTCCAGGCTGGGAGGATCAGCTTAAACCAGCAACTACCACCTTAAATCAGCTAAAACCAGCTACCAAATTATGCTGGTCTTAAATGGGTTTTTCTGTACTGTAGTAAACCACAAAATAGCTATAGTTTTGACAACCATGGGTTTCAAAAACCATATTTAAATCTACTGTAGTAAAACCATGGTTTGGCTAATATTATTCAATACACAAAAAAAGGGAATAGCTATTGGGAACACAATAAAAACAACACTCACATACATTAAGCCAATATTTTTTATAAATGGTTAGTTTTAAAATGGTTTTACTGTTATAAGCCAAAATATATTATCTCACTACAGAAACTTAAAAAAAATAACCCTGAGAAATAAACTAAAGTAAAAAAGTATAACAACATCCGGTCAAGCAGCCTCTCCAAATATATAATACAAATGACATGTTCCTGGATCAACATCTTGTGATTATGTTTTGTGATTATGGTTAAAAATGTTGTTCAAATCTTACCCTAAATCCTATCCTAAAACCTTATTGGATGATATTGAATAATATTCCAAGACCAACAAGGATGTTCATCATAGAAACATGTCCTGCTTGATAAAAATCACAATGTGAGGTTTTAATCCCATTAGAGATCCCTTGCTATAATGTTTACATCATTACACGGTTTGCTTGTGTGCACATCTCTTTATGCACAAATCACATGGCCCACAGGAGACTTTGGTCAGATTACATCTGGGCTTTGTGGGCAGTCTAAAGATACAGTCCATTGTGTCAGATAATATGCAGAAATAAGTGCTTTTCAGAGGGCGAATTCAACCTGTGTACCTGGAAAAAGCCTCCATTAATGGAAGAAAATTGTTGCAGGAGTTTTACTGTAAATTATTGAAATGCTGGGTTTTACTGTAAACTCACTATGGTGACTATAAAGACAAATCTTGCTATAGTTACAGGGGTAATTTTTTTCATATTTCCATTAAAAAATATTTTACATCTTGTCTAGGTGGGTGCTTAGCTGGAAAGGAAAAGTTTGGGAACCCCAAACAGCTTTTCAGTCTTATGAATGCTGTGTTAAGAACATTAGGGCTTTTTGAAACGATCCTTAAAGGCGGGGTGCATGATTTTTGAAAAACACTTTGGAAAAGGGAGGCGGGCCGAGTACCAAATCACCCTTGTAGCCAATCGGCAGTAAGGGGTGTGTCTACTAACCGACATCGTTGCCTGGGTTGCGTTTGTGTGGGGCGGGTCTATCAAAAGAAGGTCCAGATTCTATTGGGGTATAGGGCGTGTTTGTATAGGTGATTTCAAATATCAACATTGGCTTTTAGAGATCATGCACCCCGCATTTAACCAAGCACTAGTGTGTGTTAAAGGATTAGTCCATTTTCTTAAAAGAAAAATCCGGGTGGTTTGCTCACCACCATGTCGTCCAGGATGTTGATGTCTTTCTTTGTTCAGTCGAGAAGAAATTATGTTTTTTGGGGAGAGCATTGCAGGATTTTTCTCATTTTGATGGACTTTGGTGGAGCCCGATACTTAATACTTAACTCAACACTTAACAGTTTTTTTCAAAGGATTATAAACGATCCCAAACGAGGCATAACGGTCTTATCTAGCGAAACGATTGTCATTTTTGACAAGAAAAATAAAAAATATGCACTTTTAAACCACAACTTTTCGTCTAGGTCCGGTCCAGCGCAACCTCACGTAAATGTGTAGTGACGTAGGGAGGTAACGTGTTTCACATATGAAACGCACATTTGCGGACCATTTTAAACAATAAACTGACACAAAGACAATAATTAGTATCATTCCACATACAACAACGTCGGAACGGTCCTCTTTCAACACACTTGTAAACACTGGGGCGTAGTTTCGTGTTCGTCCTCTGTGACCTCTTGACGTCATGACGTATTGCGTAAAATTGTGAGAAATTGTGGTTTAAAAGTGTATTTTTTTTTATTGTCAAAAATGACAATCGTTTTGCTAGATAAGACCCTTATGCCTCGTTTGGGGTCGTTTATAGTCCTTTGAAAGGACTATAAATTGTTAAGTGTTGAGTTAAGTATTAAGTGTTGGGCTCTATCAAAGTCCATCAAAACGAGAAAAATCCTGCAATGCTTCCCAAAAAAAAAACACAATTTCTTCTCGACTGAACAGAGAAAGATATCAACATTTTGGATGACATGGTGGTGAGTAAATTATCTGGATTTTTCTTTTAAGAAAATGGACTAATCCTTTAAGAGAGCCATTAAAGGTCATACAAAAAAGCACTGATAAATATTAAGGATTCTTTTACGAATATAATGTTGGTGGTCTGGATATTAGCTATTTAATGTCTACTGCTTGTTTGTTGGTCTGTGAAATGTAATGCACTTAAAAATGCAGATTAAGGGGGTCAGTGGCCTTGCCCTGTATGATACCGGATAAAGATCTGTAATG